>NC_140491.1:109013073-109403073 GCF_964271855.1 Acomys minous | reverse complement strand
CATGTGGTTGCTGGGAATTGAACTCAGGACCTCTGGAAGAGCAGTCAGTGCTTTTAACCTCTGAGCCACCTCTCCAGCCCAGGGGCTGAGCACTCTTAACCTATGCCACTTTCCAGGCATTCAGAAATCACCAAGTCAACTGATTTATTGACAATAGAAGGAACAAGGCTGTCTATTGCAGCGTGACAGATTATCCCCAAACCGGAAAGTACTTTATGGCGTCTCACGATTTTGAGGGTAAGCTGGGCTTACTTGTTGCTTCCGCAGTCTGGGTGACATCGTGTGAGGTTTTGTAGGGCAAACAGACAGAGGCTGAGCTGCTCTGAGACTGTGATGCAGCTTCATCCATGTCTGGCTAGTGTCAGGAGAGAGAGGGAAGGCGGGGCCCCGCTAAGGCTGTCCACAAAAGCCAGGCAGTGGTGGCACACACCTTTAATCTCAGCACTTGGGAAGCAGAAGCAGGGGGATCTCCGAGTCTGAGTGAGTTCTAGGACAGCCAAAGTTACACAGAGAAACCCAGGCTCAAACATCAAAGAAAAAGGTTAAAAAAAAAAAAAAAAGACTGTCCATGGCATCAACATGTGGTCTCTCCAGCATGGTAGTCTCAGGATATTAAGGTTTCTTTTTGTTTGTCTGTTTTTTAAAATATGGGGTACAACATGCCAATTTCTTCTTGCATTTCTTTTATTCTGGGACAAAATGTACTTTACATAAAATTTACCATTCAACTACTTTTATGTTTCAGCTTAGAGGCATTAATTACACTGATAACTAGTCAAACATCTATTTCAACACTTGTTCATTCGCCATATAGAAATGCTGTATGTAATCTATCTTAGCTACTTTCCTATTGCTGTGCAGAGACACCACGGCCGAAGCAGTTAATAAAGAAATCATTGAACTAGGGGCTCGCTTGCAGTTTGAAGAGGTGAGTCCATGACCCTCTGGGAGTACGAATGGGAACTGAATGCAAGCAGAAACCTGGAGTAAGAAGAGGCTGGGAACTGCATCCTGGGGGGTGGGGGGGGAGTACAGGGAGGGGAGGGAAGAAGCCCCAAGTCCTCATCACCTGCTGAGCCATCTCTGCAGCTCCCCAGACTACACCTTCAGTGCACTCTTAAAAGGTGCAGATTGAGAGGAAGAGAAAAGAGAAAAGAGAAGCCATGTCAATGAACAAAGGATAATTTCAGAGTAGACAACTATAAAGGAAATGGGGGGAGGGTGATTTCTCATGGTTTTCTTACCTAAAATTATCTGTTTAATATATTTAGTGCTTTATAAACATTCAAATGTACTTAACAAAATACATAAGGCATTTTTTTAAAAAAAACGCTCACCTCCCCCCATCTTTCAAATAACAAAACAAAAAACAAAATGTATTAGGCCTGTGATACAAGCCAGTAGGCAGCAAAGTACTGTGTTAATTTTGGAAGCCTTCCATATGTCACCATAACACTAAGGAATGCGTACTAATGGCTCTCTTATCACAGCCTGAGTTGGCTGAGTTCTGGATGTCACAGCACCTTCCTGGTTTAATTGTGCATATCCTTGCTTCCTTCAGTTTCTCTCTGTCAAAGCAAAAACATTTTAAATATGTTTTTGCATATAAATATAAAAAACAGTTAACAATGGAACAGTTTCACATGCTGGAAATATTTTTGTTTTAAGTTTTGCAATGCAAGAAACCAGAGTCTTGCACATACTCGGAAAATTCTTTGCCATTGAGGTACATGAATAGGGACACAAATTTAAATATATATATATAAATATATATGCTTTAAAAATTATCAGTAAGAGCTAGGCGTGGTGGTGCACACCTTTAATCCCAGCACTCAGGGAGACATAGACAGGCAGATTGCTTTGAGTTCAAGGCCAGCCTGGACCCCAAATAGAGTCCAGGACAGCTAAGGCTACACAGAAAAACCCTGTCTCAACCCCCCCCCCAAACTCCACCCCAAAACCCCAAAAACCAAACACACACACACATACAAATCAGTAGGAACATCCAGTGTTCAGGATAATAATTTATCTTCCAAATTAGAAGCAGATGAAAAGGTTTTAATTTGAACACTCATGCCACGCACGTGTCATTTATTGAAATGGATGTTTAAAAAAATAGAGGGAACTAGCTTTGAAGAAAGTAGTCAGGGTGCACTGAGCACAAAGTGTATCATTTGCTCGTCGAACAGCAATCTAGGCAGTGCTGTGTATGGCGGAGAGTCCAGTAGAACAATCTAGATTCATGGCAGAACATTTGTCCTTGTCTAAAATCTCTAAATAACTGCACTTTAGTCATCTAAATTATATAAGCTTATGGAATCAGAATCTTTTGAGAAGATGTTTAAATGTTTGATTATATACAAGGTTTTTCTTAGGAAAACCTGAAAAAAGATAAAATTGTTCATCCTTTAAACCAGTGTTAGTATTAGTACACTTGAGAACCGAGGACAAAGAGTCTGAGGACATACAGTTGGGCGTGGTGGCACACACGGGTAATCCCAGCACTCAAGGAGGCAGAGACAGACGGGTCTCTGTGAGTTCGAGGTCAGCCTGGTCTACAGAGCGAGTTCAAGACAGCCAAGGCTGCACAGAGAGACCCTGTCTTCAGAAACCCCTGCCGCCCCACCAAGAGTTTTTGTTGTCATTGCCAGACTGCATGAGGTGGAGGGTGGGCATGGGTGACGGACCCAGGAAATCTCAACCCCACACAAAAAGTGTAGCTAGCACAGGAAAGTTGAGAGCAGGAGAGGTGGGCCTTCCCCAGGGAAGAGCAATATTGTACAGTGTTACATGGTCAGTCCCGAAAACATACATACAAGTAACATTATATGGATTAAGCAGGTTATATTTAGGGTATATGTGTGTGTGTGTGTATGTATGTATATATATGTATATATATATTTACACGCTTGAAATAATAGTAAAAAAGATGCAACAAATTTGGAGGTGAGCAGAGAGGGGTATATGGAAGGGCTTGGAGGATTAAAGAAAAGGAGAAATGGCATAATTCTATTAGGCACAAAAATAAAAGGAATTCTGCTTCCTTGGTTCTTGTTAGATGGAAACTTATGGTATTTACCTCAGTTCTGCTTTGGATTTCACATATCTACAGTAATTTCATTGAAATTATTCACAGGCTCTTTCTTAATTAAAAAAAAAAATGGAGCTGTTCACAGATCCGCATGTCACCTTTACATAAGGGCACGCTAATCTTCTCTGTATTGTGTCAGGGTTAGTACATGCCAAAGTCAGCCTCGGATTTTCTTAGTGGTCTATCTTGTTTGCTTTTTTTTTTTGCTAGCTATTTCTTTCAACCCAAAAAAATTACGAGTATGCTGGTAATCCTAGCACTTGGGAGGCAGAGGCAGACAGATCTCTGTGAGTTTGAGGCCAGCCTGGTCTGCAGAGTGAGCCCAGGACAACCAAGGCTACACAGAGAAACCCTATCTCGAAAAAAAAATTCCAAATTTCAGTACTCAGACTAGTTTACACAGTGAGCTCCAGGCCAGTAAGGGTTACATAATGAGGCCCTGACTAAAAAAATTGCAGTAACGTATACCCTACTTATTTTACTTCTGATTTAAAGTTATATTATTAACTAATAACATTAACTAGATATTAGATGTATTAACTCAGAAATAAAATTTCTCTGTCCAATATACATATAGTGTATAATACATATTTATGTGTGTTTTTTCTGTTTCTCTAGTCTGTCTGAGTTGGTGTCAAATAAATCAAGGTGAAATTACATGAGGAGGAAAAGGGAAAATATCCTTATAGACTTTTCAGTTTTTGTTTTTCTTTTTTGAGACAGGGTTTCTCTTGCCAATCCTGGCTGTCCAGAACTCGCTTTGTAAACCAGGCTGGCCTAGAACTCATGAAGACCCAACTCCCTCTGCCTCCTAAGTGCGGAGATTAAAAGCATGTGCCACCACTCCCAGCCGAACCTTTCAATTTTTAAAAATACATATACACATTACAGTTTCAAAAAGAGCATTCAATTTGGCTTGACTGAAGGCAGCAGCATTCTATTAATTTTACTTCAGTCGGGATTGTTTATTTAAAAACGTGCAGGCCTGGGGCTAGAGAGATGGCTCAGAGGTTAAGAGTACTAACTGCTCCTACAGAAGGTCCTGAGTTCAATTCCCCGAAACCACATGGTGGCTCACAGCCATCTATAATGTGATCTAGTGCCCTCTTCTGGCCTGCAGTTGTTCATGCAGGCAGAGTATGGTATACATAATAATAAATAAATAAATCTTTAAAAAAAAACAACCCTCCCCAAAATAAAAACCTGGGCCTGCACTATGGTTCAGTCAGGCATCACTGCTTTACTCTGGCAGTACCCTTTGACTTTCAGCTACCACCCTTTGTGCCTGAAAGAGATTACTGTGAAAAGTATCCATCTTAAAATAATATTATGACCAAGATCAGAGAATCCCAGACAAGCTTCCTTAGTGTTTGGAAGAGGAAGTGAGAGAAGAAAACATATTGTACTGTGTTAAAAAGAAAATATATTAAGGACAGTGGTGGCACATGTTTATAACCCAGCCCTTGGGAGGCAAAGGCAGGCAGATCTCTTGAGTTCAAGGCCAGCATGGTCTACAGAGTGAGTTCCAGGACAGCCAGGGCTCCATAGAGAAATTCTGTCTCGAAAAACCAAAGAAAGACAAAAGCAAAAACAAAAAGGAATCAACAAAACAAAATATATTAAGAGGCCAGGTCCTCTGTGGTCCTTTTGGAGGAAGTGACAAATTCTCATTGGAATATGTAGAAATCAGGGGTGTGTCCGCAGGGGCATTCATTTTTCCAGCTTTCTTAACAAATCCACATATATTCATATATATTTTAGTCATAGAAAGATCCAGGACATGCAGATTTTGTTGATTTTAACTTAGAATGGTTTAGGACAAAATGTAGAACCAATAATCTGGTGAGAACAAAACAGTTTTAAGAATCTGATTTTGGGGGCCTAGAGAGATGGCTCAGTGGTGAAGAGCCCTGTCTGCTCTTCCTAAAGGACCCAGCACCCACATGGCAGCTCACAACTGTCTGTAACTTCAGCGCTGGGTGATCTGACACCCTCACACCAGTGCCCATAAAATAAAATTAAATAAGTTATTAAAAAATAGCCTGATTTTTATATTAGAAGTTGAGATTTGGAAACTGGAGACGTCTCATCACTTGTTTGAATTGGCTCCCGGGCAGCCTGAGTTATGGCGAGTTCTATAGATCTCACCTAGCTGTATGTCTTCATTTACTAGTGACTTAAAAAAGAAAATATTGCATACGCTAATGACATGACCTTGCAAGATGCCTTATCTTCTGAGTGTCTTGCTTGTTTCTGAGTGAGCAGTTGGCTGTACATCCTCACACGCCCATGTTTTGGTTAAGTGCTCAGGAAGTGCAGAGCATTTTGCACGAGTTACCATCACTCAACCCACATAAAACTTTTATAACATAAGAAATTATTATCTCCACATGACCAACAAGAAAGCAGACAGAAGTCAAACCTGTGCAAGGAACTGTTTGTGTAAACTCAGTCGTGGGATTAAGCCAAGTCTGGCTGCTCTCAGCTAGAGCTCTTTCCAGTAGACCGTGGTCTAGACAGCAAACTCATAATAGATGCAGTTTCTAAACAAACAAACAAAAAACAGAGGAAAGAATTGTGAGTGTTTTACCGTAAGAAATGACCGTTTGAGGAACTAGCCATGTTGTCTTGGATATCACACTCCTTGGATGTTTATAGTTTGTATAATTTTTATTTATCAGTTAAAATTTTAAAAATAATAAAGTTGAAGTTGCCGGGCTGTGTGGTAGTTCTTCGATGTAGAATTTTTTCCTTTTTTTTTTTTTTCTTCCTCCTCTTTAAGACAGGGTTTCTCTGTGTAGCCTGGGCTGTCCTGGACTTGCTTTGTTGACCAGGATGGACTCAAACTCAAAGCAATCCTTTCTGAGTGCTAGGATTAAAGGCATGTGCCACCACGCCCAGCTAGATGTAGAATTTTGTAAGTGGCAATAGAAGGAACACAGGCATCTTATGATTATCTCTTGTGGCCCAGAGCACCACTCTGCCTTCCTGGGCAATGGTTTCCATGTGCGTTTGTAGGTGTGTTTACATAGGTCATGATGTTTATTGGCAGCTCAAGAACAATGGTTTTACCATGCGCTTTGTCTTTATGTATATACTTATTTGTGATTATTTGAAAACGACTTGAGAGTAGTATTATTTGAGTCTAGAAAACCTGTACTAACGCTTACTGCATGAGAAGAAAACCAAGGAATAGAAAGAGCAAGTGACTCCCCTGAGCTGTAGAAACACGCAGACACTGTTTCAAACCACAGCTCTTATTGTCCATTTTATTTGTATGTGTGGTGCTCGTAAAGCAGCTAAGGAAAGTTCTGTCCTATGGTACTAATTAGTAGTGATTTGAGACTCTCCAAGTAGGAAGAAGAAATTTAGTATGCTTTTCACAGGAAAGCCGTTCAGGAGAGAATGCTGTGTGGCAGACAGGTGAGTGTCAGCAAGCAGAGGAAGTTGTTTCAAACAGTGTGTGATTATTACCGGATACTGTCTCCTCCAAGCTCGGCAATGATGCCTCTGGGGAAGGAGGAGACAGGAGTCTCTGTAGACGCAGGAAGCTTCTGAGGACAGTGGGACCCATTCTCACTGAAGAAAGGCATGGAAATGACCTACTTTTCTGGGAACTCATTTGCTCACTGGAAATGTAGACATAAGCCTTACAGTAAGACATCTTAGCCAACTTTTGCCTCTTTGTTGCCCCAGAAAAAAAAAAGACAATCATTCTTTTTCATTGTCAACGTCTCTGGGACCTTCAGTAGGTCTCTTTCTCTGCTGAAATCTAATTCTTTCCCTTAAGATCATGAGATCCAACTAACTATAACAAGCGCCTCAGAGGAACGGAGAGAAGAGTCACGGGCTCCGCACGTGGGTGTCTGACTTACTCTCTAGACACCGATTGAAGTGAAGTCTAAACAAGCCCAGGAGATTCTTGAGGCTTCTCCCGGTCCTCTACCTCACACCTGGCCAAAGTACTTGCTTCGCTTCCTGAGGCTGGGGTGGCAATTAGGCCCACGAAACTGAAGTTCATTAATGAAGACTAATTGAAAATTAATTCACCATGACTCCAGGGAAGGGCTTGCGTTGAAAACATCGTGTTGTTAGCGAGTGGGCATCTAATCATCAGAGCATGGCGGAAGACTTCAGAATGACGCAGAGGTTAATGAGGTGGCGACGCTGCGTCAGAAAAACAAAGGCTTGTAACATTAAAGTAGCCGCCGTGCCCCTCCCTTCTGCCTTCCGTCGGGCTCCATTCCAAGTTTTTATTTTAGTCTCACCTGACAGAGCAGATGCTCCACCATTATCCCTTCAGCCAGGAGAAGAAATTCTGTGATAATTCTCTCAACTCAGTACGAGTTCTGCAAATGGCAATCTATCCACTTTGCAAACCCTTAGGAATCTTATTTTACCCTTTAAGTGTGTTCTTATAGAAATTATAGAAAATTTGAATTTACACAGGAGAGCATAAATGTCGTGGAATCCCCTCTCTTGATTCCAACAGTCAGTTACCAGAGACGTATTTTATCATGTATTTCTGTAAATGCTCAAAGGCAAATATTCAGATTTCTGAGGTTTTTGTTTTTTGCAAGTTAGATATTGCATCACAAACATACTGACTTTTCTTCTTTTTGTCTTTATTCACTTGAAAATATTTACTGAGGTGGTGGGGACAGGGAACAAAACAAAAATATTTACCGAGTTTGAGATGTGGCTTCGTTGGCAGGCCACTTACCCAGCATGTGGAAGGCCTTGGGTTTGAGCTTTCCCACCAGGAAACAAAAAGTGTGGGAAGTGTGCAGGTGTGCAAGCGAGAGTGATGGGACACACGTCTTCAAAGCTCACTTACATTTCTTCTAACAATTTATCTGTGCACCCTCTGAATCTGCATGTTTCTAGCTTTTTGCTTGTGTGTATGGATTTCATTTTTTTTTTCATTAAAATTTTGGTTTTAGTCACTTTGAGTGTGATTGTTCTCTATGAAAACAGTCTTTCTTATTTCGCTCTTGTTACTGTTGTTAGGTTTGACATAAAAATATTGGTAAACCGGTGTGTGAAGGAATCTAAGGAATGACTTTCCCCTCTCTGTGTTCTTATTATCATTATCATTAGAAAGTGTTGGGTAAATTCTGTCAGAGATGAAAGAAAACGCATGGGCTGGCCAGTGTGGTGGGAGGGAGGAGATGATGGTGTGATGAATAAATTCTCTTCACATCACAAAAGGAAGATGTCTCAGTAAGGGTTTTCATTGGTATGATAAAATGCCATGACCAAAAGCAACTTAGAGAGGAAAGGCTTTGTTTCAGACGGGTTCTGATCACACTTCCTAATGAGGAGGTGTCAGCGCAGGAGCTGCAGAAGGAGCTGAGGCAAAGGCTGTGAGGAAATGGTGCCTACTGGCTTGCTTGGCCGCCTGATTTCTCTCCCTCCCTCCCTCCCTCTCTCCCTCCCTCTCTCCCTCCCTCTGTCCTTCCCTTTCTCCTTCTCTCCCTCTCTCCCTCCTTCCCTTCCTTTCTTTTGAGACAGGGTTTCCCCATGTAGCCGCAGCTGTCCTGGAACTCACTCTGTAGACCAGGCTGGCCACAGTTACATCCAGGATCACCTGCCTAGGGAGGGCATCGCCCACATGTGCTGGCGCTCCCGCACACACGTAGCATCATCAGCACAAGGCCCAGCAGCTTGCCCACAGGCCACTCTTTAGAATATTTCCTGAATTGAGGTTCCTTCTTCCCAGGCACCTCTAGCTTGTTTCAAGTCGACATAAAACTAGTCAGCACAGACTCCTGGCGCATTCAGATAATCAAGTTTACACCTTCTCAAGTCTCTGAGGGAGTTGAAGACCAGGTAGCTTAGTTTTACAGTGAAGCTTAGTTGTTTAGGGGTTAAGATGTTTTTAGGTCTAGATAGGTGTTCTAAGTTGTTAGTGACAATATGTGATGGACATTAATTTACATTCAGAAATTTAGATGCACCAAGATAGGAAAGATGTCTTCTTCAAGGCTGTCAAATACAAATAGCCAAAACACTAAGAATGTAACATTTATATAATTCCTGATTGTGTCATGGTTCTTCTTGGCAGAGGTAATCTCTTGTATATATGTGTAATAATGTAAATGTATATGTACAAAAAATAATTAAAAAATAAAAGTTTAAATCTGAAGTAAAGAACAACAACAAAAAACTAGTCAACACAGAAAAGCAGTTTATTTTGTGCAGTGTAGGGAGCAGTGGGCCAGGCAGTAACTACAATACTGCTTATCTTGTTGTTTTTGAAAATGAGAGTGTAAGGAAAGAATTTTAACTTTGAATTCTTTTTTTTTTTTTCTATTTGGTTGTTACCTAAGTCAAGTTGTATCTCCTTTAGCATCAAATCTCAGCATATTTAATTTCTCAAGAATTCTAAAATGTATTCTGGTTTCAGTCTTAATCCAAAAAGAGGGTAAACATACTATCTTTGCTAGGCCCTTTAGACAAAAACTTTAAAAAATTGTACTGGAAGCCAGGTGGTGGCGGCAAATGCCTTTAATCCCAGTACTAAGGGAGAGAGTGGCAGGTGGATCTCTGTGAGTTCGAGGCCAGCCTGATCTAAAGAGTGAGCTCTGGGACAGCCAGGGCTACACAGAGAAACCCTGTCTCAAAAAAGAAAAACAAGGGCTGGAGAGATGGCTCAGTGGTTAAGAGCACTGCTCTTCCAGAGGTCCTGAGTTCAATTCCCAGCAACCATATGGTGCCTCACAACCATCTATAATGTGATATGATACCCTCTTCTGGCCTGCAGGTGTACATGCAGGCAGAGCACTATATACATAATAATAAATAAATCTTAAAAAACAAAACAAAAATTGTAGTTTGTTAAGTTATTTTTCAATTTTGCAGTGCTGGAGTTGGAACCTACAATATAAGGGGCTTAGATATAACCTCACGTAGAGCAACCACGGTTTTGTTTGTCTTTGAAACAGGGTCTCAATATGCAGCTCTGGGTGGTTGGAAGTCACTCTTTTTTCTTTCTTTCTTTCTTTTTATTTTTTTATTTTTTTATTTTTTGAGACAGGGTTTCTCTGTGTAGCCTTGGCTGTCCTGGACTCACTTTGTAAATCAGGCTGGCCTTGAACTCACAGGGACCCACATGCCTCTGCCTCCTAAGTGCTGGGGTGTGATTTTGATTCTCCACTTTTTGAAAGTTATTTTAGAATACCTTTACTCTCGTATCCCCTTCTGTCATAGACCTAGGGGAGGGGAATAGGGTGAAAGAGGGAGGGAGGGAGGGAGGAACCGGAGGATACAAGTGAGGGGATAACAATTGAGATGTAATCTGAATAAATTAATTAAATAAACATAAACTTAGAAAATGTCCTTATTGTAGGCATCCATCCCACATTACCTCATTTTGAGCTTTTAATCTAAATGAGTGGGCAAACGTGTTATTATCAGCATTTCCAATCTGTTGTAATGTTTTGATACAGACCTTTTAGAAGCAAAACACACATGGAATGAGAAAGTGTGGCAGAGTAAATAGTTAAATGGGTGATCTCACACCCAGAGGGGAAAGAGACTTGCATTGGCCTTTAATTTTGACTTTTTTTCCTTCCTCACTTCCTCTCTTCCTCTTTTCCTTCCTCTCTCTCTTTCTAATTTTTCCATTTTATTTTTTATGTCCTTTTTCTTGAATGCATGTTCGTGTGAGGGTGTTTGACCCTGAAATTGGAATACTGACAAAGCTGCCCTGTGGGTGCTGGGAATCGAACCTGGGTCTTCAGGAAGAGCAGCCAGAGCTCTTAAGCGCTGAGCCATTTCTTCAGTCCTGACTTTTCTTTGTAGAATTTATTGCTAAGAAAACTTCCATGTACTTCAATTTTTAGAAGACTTGCTATCATTCATACTAACGTTCACGAATTTACCAGATGGAGCTTCACAGAGGAACTCTGAAAAAGACGTGGAGTATTTTGAAGGTGAATCTGTCTGTTAACCTTGGCCAGACAGCTCCTCCCTTGGCTGCATTTCTTCTGCATCTGCAGCTCGAGACGGTATTACGTTGCCTATTTCACGGGACATTTTTGCTCTGCTCTGGAATGTACAAGAATGTCGCTCCTTACTACAAAGTACAGAGGAGTGTTCACAAGAGTCCAGGACGGGAAGGGGAGGAGATGGGTGAATCTCAAATCCACTGTGAGCAAGTCCAAGATTGACCACCTCAGAAAGGTCTGCTCTGCTTTACCGGAAGGCAAGAAGTAAACACAGCACAAGCGCCATCTGTGAGCCTTGCCAAATGACACTCCGGGTCTCCCCATGAATTGCACTAAATCTGGTATTCATTGTCTATACATTAAAGGCCTTGGCAAATACAAGGAATTTCAAAAACAGGAGCCATGTATTTGAACAAGAGTATCGAAAAGAACATCGCCACTTCCCTTTCTTACCAACAGCTAGCCGATTAAATGCTTCTGCTTTTCCTTGAGGAGCTGACATGGAACTCACTGCGGAGATTCTTTCTTGGAAACAGTTACTGATGAAGAGAGAGAGAGAGAGAGAGAGAGAGAGAGAGACAGACAGACAGACAGACAGACAGACAGACAGACAGACAGACAGAGGCAGAGAGACAGACAGAGGCAGAGAGGGGGGCAGAGAGACAGAGAGGGGGGCAGAGAGGGGGGGCAGAGAGAGGGGGGGGAGGGGAGAGAGAGACAGAGAGACCTTTGACTTAATTTTAGTTTGAGCTTTTCAAAGCTGGTGTTTGTAAACTCAGAAAATAGGGGGCGGGAAGGGGAGTTTTCATTAATCCACGATTTTGGAAACAGTTACTCCTAGCTCACAAGTGCATACAAATACAAAAATCCTAATGGGACTATTTTCTTACTAAGCCTGTAACAGTTTACATTCACCTAATGGCCTGGGGTTATGAGCAAACTACTCAATTAGAGAATTTAGGCTCCTTGCCCACATATTTTAGAGCAAATTATCCTTTCACAAATGCAGAACCCCTTATATAAAAAGTCTAACCAGTATTTCCTGTTAAAAAAAAAAAGACCCATACTATTCCCCAAATTCCCACCTTGAACCTACTAAGAGTTTGTCTTTCTGCTAGGGCAACGATTTTATGGAAATATTTGTTTTTATATCACATACCTCACTCTTGGTCTTCCTGCCGGCTTGTGTTTTGACCTTTAAGTAGCTATGAAATTATAATCAAAACACTTCAAAAAATGAGAAATTTCTTTCTAAGTCTTTTTCCGAAGTTGAGGATTTCAGATTAGAAAGTATTGCATCCACCCCATTCTTTGATAACAGATCTTCTGCTTGGGGGGTTAAATGAATTTCGTGGTTATCCTTAACACTTACTATTTCTTTTTAGGCCTCTTTCATTTAAAAGGGGGTCGGTGCTGCCAATCTATAAACACCCATTAAAAGCTGTCCACCCTTTTATACTTGGCTGCTGGCCTTAATTGTCTGCAGATGGGAGAGTCTCTGCATTTTATTTCAAAGGTAGAGATTTGCAAAAATGTAAACGGGTCTATTAAAAGTTCTACATCAAGACTCTCACCATCCATTAAAAGGATCCATGCATAAATGGGAATTGAACTCAATGGGAAAGTGTCTTTTGCTGTGAGGCATTTGTAGCTACATCGAAGAAAAAGTATCTGTCACTACCAATGAGCCGCTCATGTGCTCAACACAATGCATTGCTGGAGAGTGATCTTAAGAATTTTGGCAAAAGCTGGAAGTAAGAAATCAGAGCTGCTATGCACCTTATCCGCTTACACTGCCTTTAAGAGGAATGGAAGCATTTATTAAACTTTACATAACAAAATAAAAACTCCATGTATTTAGTCCTAGAGAGTATTGAGGATCTTAAAACAAGACTATCTCGAGTTCGCCGACTGAACCATTATTTTCTATCCTAAAAATCCCTTCCAAAGATTGAGTGATTCTTATTTCTGCCCGCCACAGAGAGCTGAACCCAAGCTCACTGCCCTTGCAACTGTGGTGTTCTGGCTTATCTTGCCTAAGGGATTGACAGTTTATCTTCGACCCTACACTTTCATTTGTCCCTCTTTCGCTAGCTTTCGTCCTTAGCCTTGCTTCTCATTAGCCCACCCTGATGGCTGACCACTTATAATCCATAAACTAAGCCCACGTTAAACACAAAGAGTGTGTGCCTTTTTATCTCTGCAAAAATCAAACCCACTGCAGATGTGGTTTTAATTTTATTTTCCTGGATTTAAAATGAAATCTTGTGAATAGTACAGAACAATGCTAGAATCTTTGCCATTAAAAACCAGCCCTGAGTAATCACCTTATAGTCAAGACTGTGGTGGAACTTCTGTGGAGTTTGTTCACACTGGCCTTGAGCCCCACAGTCCGTGCCCAGCAGCCAAACAGAGGTTTGAATACATGATAAGTATATTGTCTTTATCCTCTCTTTAAGCACAACAGACCATTTAGTTTTAGAGAAATAGTGTTTTCCCCTAAACTCAGGTTCGACAGAAAGGGTACACTGACAATGTTTAATAAAAGATGTTCTAGTTTTTGAGACTGCTCTTTACTTATTTACTTATTTTTTATTTTGTCTGCGACAGAATTCGGGTGCCTCAATAGGAAAAAAAAAAAACAAACCAAACAGTTGAAGTTACTTTCCTTCAGCTTGCAAGCACACACTGATAAGCTTTAAACACAATTTTACTTTGGGAAAACTATTTCAATATTTGTTATCTTTTTCAGGGTAAGCGCTCTGGTCCTTTCACATGTGGCCCTTATTATGTGGATGGCTGTCTAAAGCTGCTGCTGCTGCTGAGGATACTTGTATGAACCACAAGCTGTGGCTTTATTTCGTTTATAATCTTTGTAGTTCTTGCTGTTACTTTTACATGTCTATGTCTGGCATTGTGTAGCTTTGAAACTGTGCCAAAAATATTTATTGTCGTATATCTGGCGTCCTCATACTATGTGGTTGGGTTTGGTCTCCAAGCTGGGTGAAGCTTATTAGCAGACACAGTTCTTGGCATTCGTGTGAAAATGTCTTAAGTAATTTTAGTACACCCCTGAACTATATAGCCTTTTGCATTGCTTGAAACAAATATAAAATTGAAATCCAATGCTTCACTATCTTTTAAAAAAACTTATAAGGTAGAAAAAAAAAGGGGGGGGGACAAAAATAACAAAGGCAAAACCAAACAAGCCAACTAACCCATTCCAGAAAATAAAAGTATAGATTTAAGGGAAAACTTGAACTTTCTGAAATATTCCCATGACGGACTGGATAAAACGTCCCTGTATGTAAACCCAAGAGACCTGAGGCAGGCACTGGCACCTGGTAGAGCTGATATTTTGTGGTTGCGGGAACTGATGACGGAAATAAAAAGCAAGACATCCATGAGCCACGCCCTTTCCTTAACCTCCTTGCAGCTTGACTGTGTTATAGAAATATTGTGAGGGCATTCAGGCCCCGCGATTAGGTTTGTGTCTCAGCCTCCTCCACACTGCTGACGCATTACATTTAGACACAGCCTCTAGCTCTTCTTATGGTTCACTCTTAATATACCTTTGTATCCATAAATATAGCAACCTATTAGCATTATTAAGGTGTTTTAAAGGTAATCTTAAACTGATGCTGTGTGCTCAGAAGAAATCACTGGGTCTCTGTATTGGGAACTAAGGACGGTTGTTAAGCTACCTTGTCATGTAAGTGCTGAACTCGCCTGTGATGCCAGGATATCTGGTATCTTCTTTTGGCCTCCATGGGCACCCAAACTCACATGTACATGTGCACGCACAGACATACACACGTACACATAAGTAAAAGTAAAATTAAAATGTAAAAAAAAGGGGAGGGGGCTTGAGAGATAGCTCAGCAGATAAGAGCATTTGCTGCTCTTGCAGAGAACTTGGGTTTGGCTCCTAGAAGAGACATGGCAGCTCCCAACCACCACTCCGTCACTCAAGCATGTAACTGTTGCTAGAGGATTTGATACATACTTTTGGCCAATGCACTCGACAGGTGTCAGGCATATACATGATGCAAATATATACCTGGAGGCAAAATACAAATTGAAAGAATATAACTCCTTCTGGGATCAGAGGTGAAGAATTTGCTCTGTATGTCCAAGTTTCATATTCAGTTCTTAGCATTGTAGTGCTATAAAGAACAAGACTTGGGAGGCAGAGGCAGGTGGATCTCTGTGAGTTTGAGGCCAGCCTAGTCTACCAAGTGAGTCCAGAACAGACAAGGCTACACAGAGAAACTTGGGGGGGGGGGGAAGGAAAGAGCAAGAACACCTTTTTTTTTCTGGGGAAAGCCACTTAGGGAATTACTGGGGGGGGTTTAGGGGGGCTCTTATTGGAGTTTAAGGATAAAGATGTGAAAAGATCTATATAGTTTAAGGCTGTTGGCCTTTTTGCTGGGGCAATCTCTTAGCTAGTTGTAATTTCAACTGACTTCCCTGATGCCGCACCCTCGCCTTGTGGCTCTCTCTCTTTATTTCCTGTCCATGCTTCTGTCTGTCTGTCTGCCTCTGTCCATGCTTCTGTCTGTCTGTCTGCCTCTGTCCATGCTTCTGTCTGTCTGTCTGCCTCTGTCCATGCTTCTGTCTGTCTGTCTGCCTCTGTCCATGCTTCTGTCTGTCTGCTGCCTCTGTCCATGCTTCTGTCTACTGCGTCTGTCCTTCTGCCCTGGTTGTTCTGCTTCAGCTCCAGCCCAGCCAGCTCTTTATTTAACAAAAGCCACATTATGTTCTCATACAAAAAAAAAAAAAAAAGCTATTAGCATAGAGGGGGAGGTCCCCAGCTTGCTCACTCTGAACCAATCAGCAACAGGACTGTGTGCTGCTCCATATCTTGGTATTGTTGCCTTTTGGCCAGTTGAAGGGCAATGTGATCTTCCAAGGCCTCCCCAGGGCAGCTTGCTTCTTCTTCTTTTGGGACAGGCAAGGATAGACATTTGCACATAGAAAGCAGCTAACGTGTCACAGAAACGACAATACAAATATTCTGCTGCCACTTGGAACTGCAACATAGCAATTAACAATGGAAAACACAGGGGCGCCCCTACACAGGCGTTTGATACAGTGTGGGTGGGTATAGGTCCTCCCAGGAGGGAATGTGGAAAACCAGCCAGGAAGAGAAGACAGAGAAGACAAATACCAGGCTGACTCCATTCTAGAAGGTGGCTTCAGCTCCCCTCTTTGGTGTCCATTTCTGGAATGTAAGTTAGGCCCAGAATTTTCCTGGTTAGAGAGATGGGACTGGTCCTTTGTGTGCCTAGAGGAGATGTGAAATGGGGGAAAAGTAAATTCCAGCTAGGGTTGACAAAATGGGATATGGTGTCCCAAGGACATCTAAATGGAAAAACAGTTTGGTGTTTGATGCTGGAAGCAGAAGCAGGCAAAGAGGTAAAAGCCATTGCAGAGAAAAGTTAGTAAGTACCACATCTGAGGCTAGGCAGCCTCATGGAACTGTGTTCTTCACCCCAATGGCTGGAATTCAGGTGACTCAACTTAAGAAATCATAACAATGACAGTAAGAGTGCTGATACACAGTGACAGTGACAGTGGGGCCCCCGGGTGATGCCAGCAGCAGTTTCTTGATGTACTATATTCAGCTCGGAACAGGAGGTAAAGGAAGTCTGGCACTTTCAAGCCACTGCCCCGTTTCTGTATCTGTATCATAGCAAGCCTTCCCTTACTAAAAATTGTATGTATTATAGACTCCTTCTTAGAGGTTTTTTGGTTTTGTTGTTGTTGTTGTTATTTTCTTCTTCTAGGACATATGTCATATGGGAGAAGGAGATTTGCATTGTTTTTGTTGGTACCAGGTAAGTGAAGGGCTGAAGTTGTAGCTCATACTCAGAGCCCTGGTTCTAGCCCCAAACACCACAGAAAACCAAAACCATAAAATGTATGGTTCTCCCCTGCCCTGCAATAGTGGACATAAAATATATCACAATGGAAGAACTTAGTGCAAAGCCAGCTACAAGTGATATGTAAGAAGTGAAGAAGTTCAGGGAGAAATAACCTAGACAATAAGATGAAGTAGTAATATATTAAAAATGGAAGGAAGATAAATTGCATGCTGTAGAAAAAAGCAAGGTGGCAGGGCACCTTGGTAACTGCCTCAGTGTATCGGAAAGGTGATTATAAAGCAGCCGCTGACCAATTGTTTCCCGTGTCTTCAGAGGAAAAATCAGCAGGAAGGAACTTAAACTGACCCGACAGTGATAGTGATTAAACATTAGAAAAGGCTCCAGGGTGATGTTGTAGAATCTGTGTCGCAGGTGAATTCTAAGGACAACCCATCTATCTGCCTCCGACATTTGAGGCAGAGCCTTGAGAGAAGATATCCCGATTAAGTGATGCCTTGAGCTAGCTTCTTTTCCACTGTAGGGAAGGAGGGCGGTGGGAAGGACACAGTTTACTGCATTGACCAGTCTGCTTAACCGGCGTTTCTTGTCTATAACTGGAGAGAGTTATGTCTTAGTACAGGGAGTACAGGGAAATGGTAGATTAGCAGACCAAATAACGCTATTTAAAAGACGAATTCTGCATCTAGACCTTCTAAGATACTGATTTCCACACAATAAAAATGAACCGCAGATGTCCTAAATCTTGATACATTTCAAATGCTATACTTTATTTAGTAAGATTAAATTTTATTAACAGTGATATAAGTATAATGCTTTACTGTTGACAGGGAAGTGCCACAGGAGAAAATAAAGTTGTTTATGTTCATTTATAAGATTTGTTCACATTGGTTGGTAGAACTGTAAAATAAAGTAATAATGTTATTTATTAAAATTATAGCATTTTAATATTATGCTGGGCACAATGGTGCCACCTTTAATCCCAGCACTTAGGAGGCAGAGGCAGGCAGAGCTCTGTGAATTCAAGGCCAGCCTGGTCTACATAGCAATTTCCAGATCAACCGGGGGTACATATTGAAACCCTGTCTTTGAATAAGTATACCGGTTAATGTTCCTTATTAATAATCATCGTAGGAGATTTTCTATCACTGTGACAAACACTTGGGGAGACAGTTTGAAGGAGGAAGATTTATTTTAGCTCACAGTGTCAAAGGCTCATGATTATTTTGCTCCATTTCTGTGGGCCTGTGGTGAGGCGGAAAACCATGGTAGCTGGGTCACATGCTGAGATGACGGGTCTCCCCTCTTGGAGGTCAGAAAGCAGATAGGGACGGATGGACTGGGACTGGGCATCCTTTTCCAGGGCCCATCCTCTACTGACCTGCTTCCTCTAAGTAACCCCTTGCCTTCAGGTTTTTATTGCTGGCATCTCAAAAACGCCAGGGTCTTCTGCTGCAGCTGGGCTACACTTTCACCAATAGCCTCTTAAAGGCTCTTTTCGAGGTGCCAAACCTCAACTTCTTTGCACGGCCTTTTCAGTCCTGGGTTTTCAATTGTTACTGAGGCTGCGCCAATGGCCTCTCCTGGCCTCTCCAAGTGCCAAACCTCAGCTGCTTTCAATTCAAAATAGAAGATGTCTCCAATAGAGTCTTTAAACTTCCCTCTGGAACTCCACAAAGCAGGGCCCCCGTCTTCTGCACTGCTCTCAACACTCGATGGCTCGTCTAGCCCAAAGTTCCAAAGGTCTTCCACAATCCTCCCAAAACACCATGGTCAGATCTGTCACAGCAATACCCTACATCCCTGGCATCAGCTTGTCTTAGTCACAGTTTCTACTGCTGTGATGAAACACCATGACCAAAAAGCAAGTTACCACCTGATGTGGGTGCTGTGAAGTGAACCTAGGCTCACTGTAATAGCAACAGGTGTTTTTAATCATTTAGCCATTTCTCCAGCCTGAATAAGGGCTCTCTCAAGCACTCTATGGACAATATTTGGAGGCCACTATAAACATAAATTAAAATGACAAATATTAATTTAAAAAAATCTGACCGCTCAGGAACATATATATCCTTACCTATATTTTTACAGATAAAATTGAGACAAAGTAAGTTAACGATTTACTTCTGATACACAAATAGCACATCACACAATGATACTTGGATCCGTCTTTTATTAAAATCTCCAAATATACTAGATCCTTTCTCAGGAATTAGAAATGTGAGCCACTTTCTGAAAGAAGTGTATGGATTCACCGGAAAGAATGAAAGCAACAGGGTATTCTGAGCAATAAGAGAAACTGATTAAAATCTGGAACTAAAGTCTTTAGGTAGTTTTACCCTGAAGTAAAGAAATTAAACTTTAGGACTCCTTAAAAAAGCAACACAAACTTCCATGGAGGGAGTAGTCTTTTTTGTTTTGTTTTGTTTTGTTTGTTTTTATGTTTTGAGACAGGGTTTCTCTGTGTAACCTTGGCTGTCTTGGATTCGTTTTGTAGACCAGGCTGGCCTCGAACTCATGGCAATCCACCTGCTTCTGCCTCCCCGAGAGCTGAGATTACAAGTGTGTGCCACCATGATTGGCCTAGGAAACAGTAATTCTATACTTAAAATGTATAAGTTTTTCCCCCCTGCATATATGTATGTGTACCATGTGCCTGCCTAACACCTACAGAGGCCAGAAGAGGGCACTGGATCCCCAGAACCAGGGTTACTGTTGCCAGGTGGGTGCTGGAAACCTGAACCCCAAGCAAGTGCTCCTAACTTTTGAGCCATCTCTTCAGTCCCAGGAATTTGTATGTTCGCAAAAATTGCCTGTGTTAAAGTAGTTTAAGTATGGCCAGTGGAAGACTGTTGCATCCAAAGGCTTTCCCTTTGGCATGCTTGGCCCTGGCGGGGTGGCTCTGCAGCTGTGGAGGTGCTGTGGGGATCCAGGTCTGTGGTGGTGGTGGACAGGCTGTGTTGCCTCCAGTGAGACCATGTTCTGTGGTTTGTGGTCACTTTGGTAGTTATTGCCTCTTAGGGTAAGAGTGACTTTTAGTAGCCTGTCAGTGGTGGCACTAATCCTAGCACTTGGGAGGCGGGAGCAGGCAGATCTGCTGAGTTCGAGGCCAGCCAAGGCTACACAGAGAAACTCTGTCTCGAAAAACCAAAAAGAAAAAACAAAACAAATAAAAAAGAATGACTTCTGGTGTCTCGTGCACACTGTGTCAACTTGCTTGTTGTTGTGGTTGGTATGTATGTATGTATGCTTGTACGTACATATGTGTTTGTTTTTCCACCTGCTTCTGACTAGGATTAAAGGCCTTGCATTACCTCGCCTACCTCTGTTACGATGCTATAATTAGTATCTGGAGAGCAGAGATGGACAAGTTGATAGTGGAGCAGATATAATCTTTGCAGTGTATGGAGCCAGAAACTCCATAGTCTGTAGAAAATTCTTTTAGTCATCAGACAAGTAAAGTTGTAAATTGTAGATTAAATTTTCACTAACACACAGTGAAATTAAAAGTTCATTACTGTCAACTGCAGCCAGGCGCGGTGGCGCATGCCTGTAATCCCAGCACTGGGGAGAAAGTGGGGGTGGGGCATAGGCTCATCTTTGTGAGTTTGAGGCCAGGCTGGCCTACAAAGCAAGTCTAGGACAGGCAAAGTTACACGGAGAAACCTTGTTGCAAAAACCAAACCAAACCACCACCATCAACAACAACAAAGAATACTTGGTCATACAGCATACGCAATGATATACATCTCACATGGTTATTTTGATAGGAATTTTGCAAAATAGGATTTCTCAGGATTCTTATTTGGCTTTCATGTTTACTTGTGTGGGTGTGTGTATGGTATGTTTGTGAGGTGTGAGTGTATATGTGTGGATGTGTGTATGCATGGGTGATGAGGCCAGAGGCTGACACTGATGACTTCTTTGATTACCCTCCTCTTTCTCTACATTGAGACAGGGTCTCTCATTTGAACCCAGAGTTAATCTAGCTGGGCAATCCTGCCCTAGGACTTCGTACCTCAGGATCACAGGTAGGCTGCCACGGCCACGCAGCATGTATATGGGTGTTGGGGATCCAAACTCTGGTTCTC
Source organism: Acomys minous (assembly GCF_964271855.1). NCBI lineage: Eukaryota > Metazoa > Chordata > Mammalia > Rodentia > Muridae > Acomys > Acomys minous. Next base: position 109,382,054 of record NC_140491.1, on the reverse strand, counting down.
AGGTGTATGCGGCAAGTGCTTTATCCACTCAATCGCTTCCCCAGCCCCAGTGTTCCTAGTACATCCCAGAATTTCTATTACAAGTTCATAAATGCTTTTAGAAAATCATTTGGTATTGTTTCTGTGAAAAGCGTCTAATTCTACACCCAGGCGGTCTTTGTACCCAAGGCAATCCTCCTGCCTCAGACTCTCAAGTTTTGACATTATAGGTATGAGCCATGACTCTTAGCCTAACGCTGTTTACTTATAAATTATTTTCATGAAAGACTTTACTTACATTGGGTAGGTTTTCAGATAGAAAAGGGTATGCTTAGACTACTCAAATATTTGATAGGTAGCACTAAAAGACCATGTTTTCTTATATTACATATAAGCCAAAGAACAGATAACTTTCCATTTTAATTGAAGTGTTGAAAAGAACAGTTGACATTATTATGTCTTGTAGAGAACTGTCAGAAGTTATTGATAACAATAACAGACATGATTCCAATAATTAAAATTCAATGCAAATCATAGAGCTAGTTATTGAATTCAGCTAATATTTGCATGAAACTTGAAGGAAAGACATTCCAAATGAAAACAATAGTGATTTATGAGGAATTAAAATAATGAGATATATAAATATATATGTATATATACACACACATATACGCATAGTGAAAGACTCAGCAAATAAAGATACCAAATGTCTCCCTTATCGTGTAGATTCTGTCAAACGTGAGCACTGACTTTTGTTGGCCGTTATTGTGCTTTACTGCTGTGATTAAAAAGCTTATGAATCGGGCTGGAGAGATGGCTCAGAGGTTAAGAGCACTGACTGCTCTTCCAGAGGTCCTGAGTTCAATTCCCAGCAACCACATGGTGGCTCACAAGCATCTATAATGTGATCTAATGTCCTCCTCTGGCATGCAGGTGTACATGCAGGTGTACATGCAGGCAGACAGAGCACCGTATACATAATAACAAATAAATACTTTAAAAAACCTTATGAGCCCTTTTCAATTTTGTCACCAATGAAGAATTGGCCTATAGCTATATTCAAGAATATGGAAGGTGGGCGATGGTGGCACATACCATTAATCCTCATACTGGGGAAGAAGAGGCAGGCAGATCTTTGTGAGTTCAAGGCCAACCTGGTCTACATTGTGAGTTCCAGGACAGCCAAGTCTACGTAGAGAAACCCTGTTGTTGTTAAGTTACCAGTACAGCCTAATAATGTTTATTATCGGGCCTATAATTATTATTATGGCAGTATAACCCACTAGCAATCAATCAAGACACAGACATTTTGAAGAGGGGACTTTAGGTAAGAGAAGCATGGGAGAATGGGGAAATAGAAGGATCCAGAGGGTCCTAGAAACCTACAAGAAGAACATTATGACTGGCGATTCTGGCTCCAGGGGTCCTGTTCAAACTATGGCACCAGCCAAGGACAATACGTGCAGTAAACTTCAAACCCCTACCCAGATCTAGCCAATGGACAGGACATTTTCCACAGTTGAGTGGAGAGTGGGGACTGACTTTCACACGAACTCTGTTGCCCCATATTTGACCACGTCTCATTGATGGGGAGGCCTGGTGGCACTCAGAGGAAGGATAGAAGGCTACCAAGAAGAGACTTGATACCCTATGAGCATATACATGGGGAGGAATTCCCCCTCAGTCACAGACATAGGGGAAGGGAGTAAGGGGAAAGTGGGAGAGAGGGAGGAATGGGAGGATACAAGGCATGGGATAACAATTGAGATGTAATATGAATAAATTAATAAAATATTTTAAAAAGACACAGACATTTGTTATATTTTAAAACAGCCTTAGTTAACCTGGGTCAGGGCAGATATCAATCCCATAAACTACTTCCCATAGTGGGGCAGGCATGGGATACCTGACCTAATCCCATGTTATCTGCTTCTAATAATTTCTATTGAGCTACCTCCCATCCATAATCCCAAATACTTGCTAATTATCATCATCTGGGCCAAATGCTCCATCCACGCCGGCCATGTGCTTCTCTTACATCTAACCTATGATGGCGGAACCTTCTTCCTCTTTTCCTCAGGTCTCTCTTCTTCCCAAGATTCTCTCTGTCTCCCCCAGCCCCGGAATATTAGCCACACCTTTCCCATTTGCCCTTTTATTAATTAGCATCAAAATACACCAGTAACTAACCTCCAACAAAGTGCTGTCACAAATAATCCCAAAACAAAACAGCAACAAAAAGCAATGTGAATCAAAGTTTGGACAATATTAAGCTGTGGTTGAAAACATTTATGGAGTCACCTGACAACATATCAGCTATGAAATGTGGGGAAAAGAGCTTCTAGCACTCTAGAAAGATGGTAACAAATGCGCAGGATGCACATCACGTGCAGCTCAGGACTCCCTTCTGCTGAGGGAAGAAAAGCTGTCTTTAGGCCTTTTTCTTTTCTGGTTCCCCTCATATGGCATTTTGAAAGAATTTTCTTTTTTAGGTTGATGTATAATCTAAGGAATCATTATAAAGCCATTCAAGTCTTGCAGCACAAGTCATTTACATTTGTACATTTTAGAATTCAAAATTTTATTTTTCAAAGGTTTGGAAGAAAAACCTCAGTATAAAATCAAAACAAGTCAGGCATGGTGGAGCATGCCTATAGTCTCAGCATTCTTGAGGCAGAGGCAGGCAGATCACTGTGAGTTTGAGACCAGCCTGGTCTACAAGTGGAGTCCTGGATAGCCAAGGCTACACAGACAAACTCTGTCTTAAAAACCAAACCAAACCAAACAAACAAAACAAAACAAAAACCCACCTCAAAAAACCCAACCAATCAACCAACAAACAAAAAAAGTCATGTTCCTGCAATAGAACATTAAGCAAGAATATAGTAATTGTCACAGATTTAAAAAGGATTTCTGATTATTGTATGACATTCTAAAGCCTTGTAGTGTGTGTGTGTGCTTGTGTGTGTATGTTTGTGTGTGTATATGTGTGTTTGTGTGTACATGTCTGGATGTCAGAGGACAAGTTGGTGAAGTTGTTTTCCTCCTTCCACACGTATGTGCTCTAGGATTTGACTTAGGCCACTAGGCCTGCATCACAAGCTCCTTTACCTATTAACCCTTCTTGCCAGCACGAGGCCTGAATTTTTATACTGTAGATACAAGACCCCAAAAATACTCTTCTCGTAATTAACATCGGTTCTAAACATTTATCCACTATTAATTCAAAGCTGAAACATTAGTGTCAGGTATAATTAACCAAACTACTCAATTATGCTTTTCTTCTTTATAGGAGATATTAAGAAGTCATTGTCAAATCAAGAGATTATAAAAAAGTACACAGGCTAGGGGTTGGGGAATTAACAAAAACAAATTTTGTTTGAAGATGCCATAATGAAACCTAATACTGTGTGCATGCTAATTTATTTATTTTGTTTGTTTTTGAGACAAGGTTTCTCTGTATAGCTTTGGCTATTCTGGAGCTCACCTTGTAGACCACACTGGCCTCAAACTCACAAAGATCCACCTGCCTCTGCCTCTGGAGTGCTAGGATTAAGGAATGTGCCACCACTGCCTGGCTTGCATGCTAATATAAAAAAATTATCAACAGAGTATTCAAGCTTGGAGCTGCAGCGCAGCTCAGCAGTGGAATACATGCTTGTCACATGTGACTGACCTCTAGCCTTCCCAGCCCTACCACAGAAAAGGAGGCAGGCAGGCATCCTGAGGTCTGGCATTTGATATCTATCTGACTATTAACAACTAAGATTTCTAAATAAACTCTATAAAACAACCATCTGGAGACCTTACAGAGTAAAGCAGGTAGGTGGAAAACATTGAAGAGGTGAGCTCTTCAGGGGTGAGTTTCTCATTTTCCCTTTTTACTCACAGCCAAGGGCTCCTGATAGCACCACAGTCCGCGTTGCAGACAGTTACAATTCTGAATTCTAATTTGTCAGAAGGCTGGGAAAAGAAATGCATCCAGGCCAGCCTGCTGGGGTAATTATTATTATTTTTCTTGGCTTAGGGAAGGCAGACATATAGCAGAGATGAGTCTGTGTTCTCCCTCGCTTTCTGTTAGGGGAGCTCTCAGAGGGTACGTAGTTTTAAATCGTTCTGTTTTCTCTTACTGTTCCTTTGTGGGTGGCCCCAACTGTGGGAACCTCAGCAGCTAGCAGCTGAAGAGGCATCCATCCTTTCTAGCCAGGAGATTAGGCAAAGGAGCCCTGTGGGTTGCAAGGTGTGGGGGAAATCTTGGAAGACAAAGGCTTGAAGATGATCCTCCAATCCTGTGGGTAAACCAGCATAATACTTGGACTCACTTTTGAGCTGCACATGTGCGGAACAGACCCAAAGCTACATAGCAACGGCTTTGACGGCTGACTATAAATCTCCAAATTCAGACTAAACCTTTGGTGGTATATGAGACAAACATAGCAGCCTAGCTAGACAAAACAGAAAAAGCAGACTCCCACCCCCACCCACTGGACCATTACCTACAGGAGAGATGAAATCTGTGTTCTGATACAAGCTAATGGGCCAAACTACAAGGAATCCGCCAAACCATGAACTTTGAGGGCATAGTCCTGTGGACTGCCTACCCCATCCCAACTTCTGAAACTCTGTTCAAGTCAAGGGCTTCCCCCAAACCATGCTTTGTTTTATAATTCACTGGAAGGATTAACAACGTAGGCAGAAAGACATGACTATGGTTGATATGGAGAAGTGATACAAATTATAACCGGGTGAGCGAAAAGATGCACCAGCAGTATCCAGGAGAGCTGTAAATGAGGCTTTTATTATTGCTGCTATCCTTTGTCTGTCAGTGTTTGACAGTTCCCATTAAGCGTGGAACTCTGGGAAGCTCCCTGAAGCTTTGGTGCCTAGAGTTTGAACTATTCTTATTTGGGGGACTTTATAGATATGTGTATGTGTATTAACACACATTGCATGTATGTATGGCATGTGTATAGAATTCAGAGGACAACTTTTGGATTCAGTTCTCACTTTCCATGGTGAGATTCAAGGCTCAAACCAAGGTTGCCATGTTTAAGCCGTGTCTTAGTTAGGGTTTCTATTTCTATGATAAAGCACCATGAACAAAAGCAACTTGGGGAGACAAGGGAGGGCTTAGTTCAGCTTATACTCAAGGAAGGTAGGGCAGGAACTGATATAGAGGCTATGGAGGAATGCTGCTTACTGGCCTGCTCCTCATAATTTGCTCAGCCTTTTTTTATACATTCCAGATTCACCTGCCTAGGCTTGGCACCACCTACATCAGTCTCTAAGAAAAGTACAGGGCAGTCTTTTCTCAACTGGGTTCCTACTCCTTAGATAACTCTAATGGGTCAAGTTGACAAAAATACTAACCAGCACATGTACATGCCTGGCTACAATATAACTCTTGAAAATAGATGGCTCATATTGTTCCTGGGCTCTAAGTTACAGCATGTTTTTCTGGTTTCTCATTATCTTCTTCTCTAAGAAATAAACATAAGTAGCAGGTAAGAACATAAGATGTGCAGATACTGAGATATGAAAAGAATGACCAGAAACAAACTGTAAAAGCACCAGTTAAAATGCTCTGTGGTGCGGATCTCTGAGTTTGAAGCTCTACAGAGCGAGTTCCAAGCAAGTGCCAAGGCTACACAGAGAAACCCTGTGTAGTGGATGTAAACATGGTTTTGGAGGATGCAAGGCATGGGATAACAATTGAGATGTAATATGAATAAATTAATAAAATACATTTAAAAAAAGACTTTTTTTTTTCTCAGCTGGCATGGTGGTGCACACCTTTAATCCCAGCACTTGGGAGGCAGAGGCAGGTAAGTTGATGTTAGTTCGAGGTCAGCCTAGTCTAAAAATAGAGTCCAGGACAGCCAAGGCTACACAGGGAAATCCTGTATCAGAAAAGAAAAACTTTGTTCCTGAAGGGTGTGGTGGTGCACACCTTTGATCCCAGCACTTAGGAGGTGGATTTCTGTGTGGAGACCAGCCTGATCTACAAAGCAAGTTCCAGGACAGCCAGGGCCCTTACACAGAGAAACCCTGTCTCGAAACAAAACAAAATAAAACACCAGACAACAACAATAAAATCAAAGCAAAAACAAACAAACAAAAAGAATTTTTTTCCAGTCAGGTGTTTGTGGAGGACACCTTTGATCCCAGCCATTGGGAAGCAGAGGCAGTGGGATCTCTGAGTTCCAGGCCAGCATGATCTACACAGCAAGTTCCAGGACAGACAGGGCTGTTACACAGAGAAACTCTGCTTTGAATAACCACACAGACAGACAGACAGACAGACAGACAGACAGACAGACAGACACACACACACACACTCACACAGAATTTTTTCTGTGAAGATATTAAGAGAGTAAAGAGATGAGCCATGAAAGTGAGGAAAACCACTCATAACATAATCAACATAAGATTTATTTCCACAGTATGCAATGGACTAGTATAAATCAATAGGAAAAACACCATCAACACACAATACAAATGGGAAAACACTGAGCAATGAGGAAACCTTAATATGAAGTTGATTGGCTTTTCATGACAAAGAAATTCAAGATAGAACATTTCATTGGTTGGTGTAATATATCCATTAGGTGGGTTAAAATTGAAATATCTGAAAATATTAAGTGTTGATGAGGGCAGGCTACTGTGTTATGAGTTGCAGTACTTTTACTGTATACATAACATTTTCTAGTCTTTTGGAAACAAACGTATTTAGATTTCATTTACATAACCTCCTAAACCAGAGATTAAGCTATATTTTAACTACACAAATCGAGGGCCTTTATAGAATCCCCTATCTTATTGCTCAGCATGTATCAGAGTTAGCATTGATTTTGGATTGTACTATGTTAGAGTGCTTGATTTTCAAAATTACTGCTTGAGTTGCTGGCTTAAGCCTCATAAAATCTGTTAAAATTTTTGTCTTGAAATTAGGACAAAATTTCAAAGAATATTGGAAATAGCCTAAACACACTTCTGTCATTGTACTAAGTCTTTATCATAGCACCGATTTTAAAAATAAAAATTCCAATCAACTCTGAAAAATGTTGATGCTGTCCTACATCCTACAGTATAAAATCTTAGGCAAGATTTAAAGATTAACACAGCATATTTATCTCATTTAGTGTGTAAATTTTGTCTTTAACAAATGGTAAAATATATATGTGCTAAGCAATTATTTTAAAATGAAATTTCTTTATGGCTTACTATAAGTAAATGATTTGTATACTGATTCTACATACCTACATATACTCAAAGTTGCATAAAAGTTCTTCAGGTACAAAGAGATCACAAGTGGAAAAAGGTTAAGAAGCCCCATTCTTAAATATGTGAACACAAATTATCCTTTACAACAGAATTGCTGACAACAAATCAGAAAATAGCTTATATGTTCATTAATACTATACGATGTTATAGTATATTCCTAGAATATAGCAACAGCAATGGAAATCAATAAACTACAGCCATATATCAATAAAGGCTCAGCAGAACCTTCAAGACATGCTAAAACAAACTTATTTTGGTTACACTTACACAAAACTAAAAACCAGGGATTAAGCTATATCTCATTTAAGGCTGAGTTATTAGACAGTGAAACTAGAAAGAAGAGAGTGTACAATAATCTCCAGGAGGGCTGGGGAGATGGCTCAGTAGTTAAGAGCACTGGCTGCTCTTCCAGCATACCTGGGTTCAATTCCCAGCACCCACATGGCAGCTCACAACGGTCTGTAAGTCCAGCTCCACCGGATCTGACACCTCACACAAGATATGCATGCAGACAAAACACCATCTTCCTTTCTCAATTTTTTTCTCTTGCTCTTCTAATTCCTAGTGGTTCTAGTCTGTAGAGTGTAAGACTCTGTATTTTGTTTGCTTTTGTTTTTGCTTTTTGAGACAGGGTTTCTCTGCGTAGCCTTGGCTGTCCTGGACTTGCTTTGAAGACCAGACTGGCCTTGAACTCACAGAGATCCACCTGCCTCTGCCTCCCCAGGGCTGGGATTAAAGGCGTGCGCCACCGCGCCCAGGTTAACAATCTGTATGTTCTTTTAAAGTTTAATTTATTCTGAAGAGTAGAGCTTTCACGGCACAAACACTACCCAAGAGGCAAACATGCCAGTTGTTTATGGTATGCTACAAAGTACAAAAGCAGAGCCAATGTTTAGTATTTCTACGAGGCCAAGAATATTTAACAGTCTAGTGCTCAGGCCAGAGGAAGGCATTATTACAAAGAAAAGGATAAAAATCAACATCCTTTATGAATTTAAATTTGCAAATTCTGAACAAATTATTACCAAATCAAATCAACTATGTACAAAAAAGTGCATAGCTAAGCCAGTGAGAGTACCTCTCACTGTGCAAGTCTGTTTCATTCCTCAAAAAAACCAATTAAATAAAGCCAGGCATGGTGGCACACGCCTGTAATCCCAGCACCCAGGGAGGCAGAGGCAGGTGAATCTTTGTGAATTGAAGGCCAGCCTGGTCTACAAAGGGAGTCCAGGACAGCCAAGGCTACACGGAGAAACCCTGTCTCAAAACAACCAAACCAAACTAAACCAAACCAAAACCAAACCAAAAACAACTAAGTAAACATTAACAGTAATGAAGAAAATCATGTAACCAGGTAAATACACATAGGAAAATATTGACAAAACAGACTAGCCATTTGCAACAAAAACAGTTTCTTCAACTTTATGGTGAAATGTATAGGAACTGGTCATATAACTCAGAGACAGATTGCATGCCATCATGTTTGAGGCCCAGGATCGTCAACAATACAAAATAAATCAAGAAACACACAAAAGCAAAAGAATGGAGAGATAGAGATAGAGATAGAGATAGAGATACAACTTAATTATATTGTCTATTTACTTATTTAATTTTTATTTTTGGGATAGGGATTTTCTATGTAGCCTTGGCTGCTCTGGACTCTATCTGTAGACTAACTAGGCTGTCCTTGAACTCACAGAGATCCACCTGCCTCTGCCTCCCTGAGTTTTGGGATTACAGGTGTGGCCCACCATGACTACTATTCACTTGTTTTAATATACAATGAATGAATGGGACCTAGGTTCTAGTACCTGCTAGGTAAGTGACTGAACAATGAGCTACATTCCCAGTATCTAAATGACCTTTTTCTTTTATTGAAAAGTAGATTTTCCATACAATATATTTTGATTATGGCTTCCCCTCCCTCCACTCCTCCCAGCATCTCACTACTTTTCGTTGCATCTAGATCCACCCCTTTCTTGTCTCTCATTACAAAGCAAACAGGTGGGGGCTGGAGAGATGGCTCAGTGGTTAAGAGTCCTGGTTGCTCTTCCAAGGGGATTCAGGTTCAGTTCCCAGCATCCACATTGTGGCTTATAACTCCAGTTCTAAGAGATCTGACACCCTCACACAGACATACATGCAGGCAAAACACTAATGTACATCAAATAAAAATGAATCATTAAAAACAATCTCAAAAAAGACAAACAGGCATCCAAGGGGTAATAAAATAACAAAACACTCCCATTGGAGTAGGACAAAAAAAAAAAAAAAAAAAAAAAGCAGGAAAGGAGCCCAAGAAAAGGCACAAGAAACAAGTGTAGACACAGAAGCTCACTAGTTTGCACACTCAGAATCCCATAAAAACACAGACATGGAAGCCATAATAGATACACAATGAACCTGTCTGGTAAAAAAAAAAAAGAGGGAAAAATACAGATGGAAAAAAAAAGTGAGTAAGCCCTGACAGGACATTATGAGACAAAGAACCTTGCAAGATGCCCTGGAGCTCCTCTTCTGTTGGCATCTGCTGCTGGGCACGCAGCCGCCCTTCAGAGTAGTGTGTTCCACAGTGAGAAGAGTCTGTATTTCAGTAAGTACCTTAGTGGGTCTCATGCAGTTAGTTTTTGGAACCAGAGTATCATGGCTTGAACGAACTTAACAATAAAAAGAATCAATAGTGGTGCTTATCGAAAATCCAAATTTCAGGCCCCACATCAGACAAGCATCTCTTAGGAATGCCTGAGAGATTTTTTTTAAACAAGGGCCTCTGGTGATTTTTCAGGGACACTTGGACACTGCTAAGGTGAACTTCACTTTTTATTTTCTATTCTAAATCTAAAGACAAAATATCTAACTTAGAATAACTGCAGAAAAGGGCAGATTATAAAGCAAGACATTTTTGTCTAGCACAGGCTTTTTGGTGCTTCAGACCCATAAATCCAACTGTTTATACTTCCTTTTGAAGTCATAAAAACATCCTAAACTCTTTGTTCAAGTCAAAAATGAGCATTTCCCTCTGGCCCTGGCTCTTTCCCAGTGTTCCCTGTATCTCAATGATGGCATTAGTAGTGATCTACTGGGCCCACTGGACACCTCTAGTTATTTCTAATTTCTTTTTCCTTAAATCTTGATCTGAATTTATCACCAAGACCTCTCATTTAACTTCCTACTTTGTTCCATTTGCTCTACTTATTTCTATTTTCTTGCTTTTATCTCATTTCACTTGAACTATGTCCAACTTCACCCATCACTTGTACATCCTAATTGTTCCAATGTTGGCCATGCTTGTACTCCCACACTGTAGCTGGAATGATTTTGCTCTGATCCTATCAAACTGTTTTCTCAAAAGGATTAAGTTTTTTTTTTTGTTTTTTTGTTTTTTTAAACAAGGCCAAAAAAGATCTTTTAGTGTGGTGCCCAGTTTCACACTGTATCAGTGTCTCCTTGTAGTCTATGACCCAGTCACAATGGCCCCCTTTTAGTCTCTTAGACTTGCAAAGCCTGCTTCTAACAAAAGGCCCTTACATAGGACATTACTTGTGTTTTTCCAGGGTTATGTTTCTTATCTTTTGGATCTGAATGTGACTTCCTTAACAAAGCTTTCTCTAATGCCTCTGACTAGATTGATGATTTCTCCTCCTGTAAGTTTCATAACACCTAAGAAAATTGAATTTTCCCCATTAAAGGTGTGTGCCACCGCAACTGGCCTCCTCTCTTAAAAGTATTCTCTGGATTTCACTTTGGCTGTAATCTGGTTACAGTTTCGGCTTAGTAAGGAGCTGTTCTTGAGATCTCGCCTTTCTAAAGCAGGCACTTCATTGGCTTTCCTGCATCATCCTTGGCCGCTGTGATGTTCTTCAACACCTTGAACATAGGTTTATAGAACACTTACTTAACTTGCAGTTGTTCTCTCACTCCTGTTGGATGCTTTATTATAGCTATTGTATGCTTCCTTAGTACCTGACAAAGGCCCCACATGCTCAACGCCATCCTGTAGTCTGTAGTTTAGCAATATGTCCCATGTTTAGTTCTCTGTTGCCTTTCTTACATTGTCCCTTGACAAACTCTTCCTTTTCACTCGCATCTTCATTTCTTTTATGGTACCCAGGACCGAACCCAGGGCCTTGGACACACTAGATCAGTGCAGATCTTACCTCCCCATAAGACAAAATGGTGTAGTGCTATCTTTAACAACGTGTGTATCTTTCTACTTTAAGGTTCCTTATTTAAAAAATACCTTGAAAGATTAGGGGGATATTTAGAGTTTATGTCCCCCCTACCTTTTTTCCATGGAGGCAGTGTTTCTCTGTGTAGCCTTGGCTATCTTGGACTCACTTTGTTTCCTTTTCAAACCTGCCTAGATTAAATCTTTTTCTAATTTAATTCCCCTAGGAAATCAATCAGGATAGATTTTTAGAATCTCTTGCATTCAGCTAGATCCTCTCTGACCTGCTGTCCTGTTTTATTTCTTTTTTTAAAAATATTTACTTTAATTTTTTAAAATTTATTTCTATGTGTACTGGCATTTTGCCTTTATGTATGTATGGGTGAGGGTGTCAGAACTTGTAAGACAGTTGTGAGCTGCCATGTGGGTGCTGGAAATGAACCCCGGTCCTCTTAACCACTGAGTACTCTTAACCACTAAGCTGTCTCTCCACCCACATCCTGATTTTTAAATTTCTTTTTATAATAGATCAATGAAAAATCAAAGGACAAAATATTAGCAAGAATCAAAAATGTTCTTTTTAGGAAAGATCTGAGACAAGATGTAGTTGTACAGCAGCATAAGATTAAAAATCTTAGGAGCTGCAAAGGCTGGGAAATAAAATGGTTACTTTTTCAGATCAAAACTGGGGCAATAGGCAGTTGTGGTGGCACACACCTGTAATCCCAGCACTCAGGAGTTAGAGGCTGGCAGATCACCGTGAGTTCGAGGCCAGGCTGGTCTACAAAGCAATTCCAGGACAGCTAAGGCTACACAGAGAAACCCTGTCTCAAAAAACAAAAACAACTGAAAGAAAAAAAGGAAGGAAAAGAAGAAGAAGAAGAAGAAGAAGAAGAAGAAGAAGAAGAAAATACTTGCTGAAATGTCTGTTCATTTTTTTCCACATTGGTGAGGTGACTTACACTGCACACTAAAGTTTAGCTCTCTCCTCCCGGTCTTTTAAGTTCACAAAGATGTAATTGAAGATTTTAGCATTTAGAGAATCTTTTTACAGACTAGATACTAAGTCTATGCCCTCTTCTCTTCCTCTGTCTTCTCGTGTTGTCAGTGTAAACTTAGGATATTATACCTACTGAGCTCTGAAAATCAGAAATAGTTTCTTTAGTAACTAAGGTAGAAAACCCCGTCAAAATGATTGCACACAGGATAGAACATAAAAGCTTTTGTTGAAGTCTCCCTTCCTGTTTCAAGCGTCATTTGTTGATACTTGCAGTTGACTAGGAAACAATTCTTTAGGCCGGTTCCAAAGCAGGACGGTTTGATGCAGGCCCAGATAACTTAGAGCTTTGAGGGTGGGGGGGGGGGAGGTGTTCTTGAGGTTAAAAGAGTGCCAGGATGGAGAGCTCAGCCTTTGGTGCTACCCATAGTTTGAAAAGGCCATCCTTTGCATTTGAAGTTCATCTCAGGATGGTGAGGTAAGCGCCCAGTCATCAAAGGACCCTTTTTGACGTCCAGAGCAACAGAAGCCTCAAGTCCTCACCGCGTCTGGCCAGGCTATATATATGTGTGTGTGTCTCCTCTGGTTTGGCTGAGCTATGCAGTATATACCTTTGCTGCTGCCTGCTGGATGACAGCTGATCTGGGATCTCAGGTACTCCAGACATAACTGTCTCGACCCTCACCGCGCACCGCCTTTGTCCTCCCCACTGGTCTCTCACTTAGAAGGTCTAGCTAGGACAATCAGGATCCGTTTCTTTCCCCGGCGAGAGTGGGGCGGGGGCCGGCCGGAGTTGTTTAAGACGAATGGAGGTAGAGGACGAATAAGAATCAACTACTTAGAGTCAGACGTCCGTACCCTGCTGTGCTGAGGTCCCGACAGCCCCTACACCGGCCGCGCAAGACACACAGCCTAGAATCATCCCTCCACGTCAAAGGCGCGGCTTCAAGGAACCAACGGCTGACCCGGCCGGATCACGTGACGAGGGGGCGGGGCGCGGCGCGTGCCGGCCGCGGCGCCCATTGGCTGGCGGCGGGAGCGCGGGGTTTGATGGGAAGGCATTGGCTGGGCCCAGCTCCCTTGTCAGTAGCTGCTGCTGCTGCCTGTTCCCGAGGCGGGCTACGCGGTGGCGACCGAGGATTGCGGGAGTGGACGCCGGGGCCGGGTTGGCGCCTGCTTCCCTCAGGTAGGACGGAGAAGGGGAGGAGGGCCCGCGTAGAAGGAGGCTCTCCGGGCTGCGGGAACCAATCCCTCGGTTCCTCCGCGCGCCGGCCCCGGCTGCCTCCTCCGCCCCGTGACAAGTGGCCTAGAGCTTGGCGGCGGCCGGGGACACCGCGCGGGGCTGCGACGCTCTCCCCCACCCCCTCCACCCCGGTAATACAGTTGCTGCCTTCTCTCGTGGATCGCCCAGCGCGGCGGCCCGGGCGGCTCCAGAGCGCACGAGACCCGGCTCTGCCTCCCCCAAGGCCGATGCTCTCCCCGCCTGTGTTCTCAGGGGTTCCGCGAAATGGTTGACCTGTGTCGAGAGGTGCCCGAGGGTCCCAGAAAGCACACCCCTAGCTGAGCTATCCACCCGGGGCGGGGGTACTCTGATCACCTCCGTGTTCATCTGAGCTGGCGAGACGGGAAGCTCCGAAAACTGTCAGTGTCATGCTGAGTCCGCGTGTGGGCGTGGATTGTAAGGGACTTGGAGGGGCCGCTCCATCACCATTGCTCTTAAGTATTGGAGGGACAGCGGGCCGGCACGAGGGGTGGACGGGAAGGACGAGGATGCTGGGTGTCCGGAGCCACCCGGGAAGGGCAACTCCAGAGGCCCGTCAGGAGGTTTAGTTCTTTGATGATGTGTTTATGGACGGGGGGTTCGGATTGGTGAATTTGTTCTTGCGTGCAGTTGTAAGCAACACCTGTGACTCACTGAGTTATTTTTCGTGGTTTGCACCCCCCCCCCCCCTTTTTTTGGCTTCTGGTCTGTAGTGCCTAAAGTCTGTTGTTTTCTGTCTCTGTGGCCTTCGGTCTCAGCTTTGACAAAATTGTTCAGAGGTGTGACGGACGTTAGTAAATTTACTTTCAGGCGTATGTTCAATCTAGTGGCCAGGGCTAATACCTAGTCCCAAAAGGTCTCCATCGTGCCTGCCTTCTTAGGGGGAACAGAGTTGAATTACATTTTCTTAAACAAGGGTGTTAGCTCTGTTTCTTAACAATTATTATACAATCCAGCAATCCTGTACAAGAAGGAAAAAGGGTTAAAGGGAAACAAGAGCAAGCCTTCCGGTATCTGTTCCACTGGATGGATCCCCAGGTGTCTCTGGCCTGCACGCTGGTCTGGCCTGTAAGCTCGTCTCTCCCCAAATCCATGTGCGATCCTGCTCCAAAAGATGCAGACTTCTCCTCTCTCCTCCGCCTGCGTCTCTCTCAGGTGTGCAATGGCGGGCTGGGTCAGGATCTCTGTCCCCACTGCTGTTTGATTAGAAACACAATAGCCCGGCTGGAGTCCCCCAGTCACTTCTTGAATTTCAGGCCCAGGGTGGCTCCATTCAGTCTATCAGTGGTGTTTCCAAGCCCACCAAGGCTGCTTTCACCTGGGACAAGGTTTACAATCCTTCCCACACAAGGGTGACCCATTTAAGTGTAGAGTTTTTAAAAGTTTCTTGACACCTATTGGGGTCAGCACAGTAGTGCTGTAGGTAGTGTTTATATGTTGAAAGAATGCAAGGACATGTGACTGTCACAAAAGTATGATTTCATGTAGAAATCTTCTGTCTTTTTTTTTTGTGGCAGTCATATCATTAAAAGTGCTTTTAGAGGTGTACTTGTTGTATTTTGCTTTTTGTTTGTTTTCTTCGAGACAGGGTTTCTCTGTGTAGCCTTAGCTGTCCTGGACTCGTATTGTAGACCAGGCTGGCCTTGAACTCACAGGGATCCACCTGCTTCTGCCTCCTGAGTGCTGGGATTAAAGGCCTGTGCCACCACCGCCCGGTTGAGGTGTACTATTTATTTTCACTTATTGTTGGGCAATAAAGCTGGTGTAATGTATTTCAGAGTTGCTTGCTTGGATATTTGAAAGCTATTTTGAATAAATCACATTTAATCCTAAATTTAATCATAAACGCGCTGTTGAAGATGACTAATTTATATTTAAGCTTGGAATTTAAACACAAAACTCAATTTCCTTTGCTGTTTTCTGTGAAGGCCTACAACTGTATTATAATGAGAAGTGCCTGAAGGATATTCTTCTCTATTTCCCATGCTAGGGTAAATGAGAAAAAGTTTTTCACTAAAAATACAAACTTGTTTTATTTTTAAACAATTTAAATTATGAAATAAGTGCTCATTTTTCTAAAAAGTTAGGCATGTGCTTCATTTAACTAATACATGTGCTTTTTTGGTAATAGCAGTAGTAATGGCTACAACTAACTAAACACTGTGCTGAACATTGTGCCAAGTGATAAATAATTTCAAAATTTATACAATTCCATGGAATGTAAGCATTTTTACCACTTTATAAACGAACATTTAGAGCGTAAGTAATTTACCCGAGTTCATATAGCTAGTATATGGGTGAGCCATATTTTAGTACTTATCCCATTGTTTTAATGTGATTTGAAATATGTTGAGAACTTAAGAAAAACATTTACGATTTTAGTTTTGCCACTTAAACCTGACTGTGACTAACAATAGAAAACATTATACAGCATGATAAGCATTATTGGTCACTGTAAGCACACTTAGGGCCTGGAGAGCCGGCCAGGGGTCGGGTGCCCTCATAGGACGCACATGGCCCCACAACAATTTGCAACTCTACTTCTAGGGTGTCTAAGATCCACTTCTGACTTCCTGGGGTTCAAGGCTCACACATGCTGCACATATTCACGCAAGCAAAACACTCATACACATAAAAATAAACGTTTTTTTTTTTAAATTTGAGACCAGGTTTATCTATGTAGCCTTTAGACCAGAGTGGCCTCTAACTCAGAAATCTGCCTGCCTCTGCCTTCTGAGTGCTGGGATTAAAGGTGTGCGCCACCCCCACCTGGCTGCAAATCATTTGTTTTAGGGCTCCTTAGAGATCTAGTGCTAAGTGTGTAACTGATATTAATTTCAAACAGTAAAAAGTCATTCTAAGCCAGTCAGGGTATGATGATGCACGTTTGTAATGCCAGTCAGTATTCAGGAGGCTGAGGCAGATCGGTGGATGTGGAGAGTAAGCTAGACTATGTATGGAGACCCTGTCTCATTTGCTCTTAAGGTGTGATGGCTACAAATTTGCCTTAGAAGGATAGAGTTCTTTTATAAATGGAAATATACAGGGCTATGGTGAACAACTTTATCCCAGCACTTGGGAGGCAGAAGCAAGTAGGTCTCTGTGAGTTCAAGGACAGGCTGAGATCCAAGACAGCCAGGGCTATTACACAGAGAAACCCTGTCTCAAGAAACCAAACCAAACCAACAACCCCCCCTTTCCAAATGTAGTCCAGTTGTGCATGAAACACTGCCAGGTATCACAAGCTAGTTTCAAAATAGTGGAATGATGACAGAGAAATACAAAATTAAGTGGTCATATGAATCTTTTTATTCTACTTTTCTTTGTGATTATTTTTAGAATCTTAAGAATGTTTTAAGATTTGTTTAATCTTGACTCTGAAATTTGTACTTTTGTTCATTAGAGTTCTAGAATACCTCATAATTACATTTTAGAATTTTGAATGCTGAGCTAATATTGCAGGATTAATATTTAGTTTACAACTTAATTGTAGGCTATAAAAGTACATTTGTCTGCTTCAGAGTATTTGAGAACAGATAATATTTTTGTCCATAAGAATCACTTTGTAAATGAAACTACTTATAATTAGGCATTCATTACTCTTCTAAAAATAGAAACTCTTAAAATAGACATGCCTTGAGATAATTCTGTTATATAAATAGTATTTAGTTCTTTCAGGGTGCTGATAATTATTTTGTGATTATATTTATGGTTAAGATATGGGAGAAGTAGCTGTGAAAATAGTGTGTGTGCATGTGTGTGTAAATGAAGTAGTTTTACATACCGACAAGCATATTCTTGTAATATGATAAAAACATGTAAATTTGAGTGTATAATTTTGCCATTTTAACTTAATCATTATTTTACCTGTTAGATTGATTTATGATACTACCATTTCTCAGTCTTTATAAAACATTTGAAAACCATAGGTAAACAAATGGAATACATAGCTAGCTGAAGTGAGGGCCTTAGACTTTTAGTAATACATGCTTAATTGGATATTGACCAGCAGTGCTTAGAAATAGGAGCCAGAAGTCAGAATTTAGGCCATGCTTCTTATTTGCTATGGGGCAAATCACTAACTTAGTAATTTAATTTCCTTATCTCCAAGGTGTTTATACTAAAAGCTGCCCTGTCACAGACTATTAACAATATTCACTTTTATTTGCAAAGGAATTAAGGCTCAAATTATTGAAGAATTTATTCTTTTACAACAAGAACAACATAGGGAAACTACTTTAAAAAATAGGAAATCCATTTGTAGGTACATGTATACTTTTAATGACAAAGTGATTTGTCATTAAAAATTTCAACTCTATTTTTACCTTTACATATGTCCTCACTTTCCATGTACTAGCGGCTGTCTGGGTTCAAGTTGTGTGTACATGGAGGCCAGCAAATAAGTCATGTATTTTAATGTAGTATTATAATATAATATTTTTAGAGAGAATTGTTGGGTATTTAATTTAAAATTTTAAAATATTTGCTCTGTTTTTAGCTGTGACTCATTTTGGACAACTCATGCTATTTATTATTGTGCCAACATTCTACAAATAAAAGATGGGTGGATTACTTTCTCGATGGAGGGTAAGAAAATATTTTCTATATTGCTAGTTTTAAAAAAAACTAACAAAATTGTTACATAAGACTTTTGTGACGGTTTCCTTTGGGATATACACTTTTCAGTGAGTTTGATATTATATATTTACTTTCATTTAACTCCATTTAGAATTACCTTTTTGGATATTATTTTGGTAGTTTTATTTATTTTATGGCTATCTAACATATTTGGTAATTCATTTTTATTTATGTATTATGTACAAGTAGTTTTCATATTGTCCAAGTTCCAAGTTTATTCTAAAAGTAGTTGAAATTAACTTTTATGCCATACTTTTGTACCTATTTCTCTATTTATTTTAGCAACAGTTTCACTGTGCAGCCTTGAACTCACAGAAATCTATTCTGCCTCTGCTTCCATAGTGCTGGGATAAAGGAATTGTCTTTTTTTTTTTTTTTTTTAAGAATGTCACATAAATTTACTTATGTCTTACTAAATATCCTTTAAAGAGCTATAGTTGAACAAAATTAAAAATGCCACTTTTATTAGATAAGTCTTTAGAGAAAGTATCTTAAATTTAGAGATATAAAACATAAATTATATTGATAAATACTCTAAGAAGAGATAATGTAGTCTAGGCCAAGCCGATTTCCTTATTCCTTATCATAATAATAGAGTCTAGTAATATTTGAGAATAATTTCTTTTGATTTATTAGAATAATTCCATGATTTAGATTTGTGTTATATTGACTTCCTTTTTCTTTTTAAAAAATCCATAGGAAAAATAGCATATATTTATTGTATGCAGCATTTCAAAGTGTGCTCATTATGTTGTTTAGATCTAGCTAATTAATATATGCATTAACTCACATAAGTATACTTTTCGTCGTGAGAAAACAGCATTTTTTCGGTTAGCATCTTTCTTTTTCTTTCCTTTTTTTTTTTTTTCCCCAAGACAGGGTTTCTCTATGTAGACTTGGCTGTCCTGCATTTGCTTTGTAGACTAGGCTGGCCTTGAACTCATAGAGATCTGCCTGCCTCTGCCTCCCCAGTACTGGGATTAAAGGCGTGTATCACCATGCCTGACTGAAAATCTCATCTTTCAAAAGCTGTGTACTTGGGGTTGGAGAAATGGCTCAGAGGTTAACAGTTGCTCTTTCAGAGGACCCTGGCTCAGAGGACCCTCTGCCTCCTTAGTGCCTTACAACTTTTATAACTCCAATTCCAAGAGATCCATTGTCCTCTTCTGGCCTCTGTGGCACCAAGGATACACATGGTATACAGACATAAATGCAGGCACATACCTATACATATTTAAAACAAGCAAACAAAAGACCTTTTCCAAGACTGTGTGCTTTCGGAACCACAGTGAATATAGCCTAGTTTGGCCTCCAGAGCCCTGTGGGACCGTCAGTGCTGAGATCAGTTAGTGCGAAGCTTACACAGAGCCGGAGCATTCCTGAACTTAGACCATCTTTACTCTGTGAATATTCTGGTGTATGAATTCCTTTGGATGAAGATATGTTTCTCTTTATAAAAGTCTGTTCTGTTGAGGTTAGAATGGTAAAAGTAGAGCTATCACAGTTGAAAGTTTTAGAAAGAAGTGTTGTTATGAGAATCTTACATAGCTTGGTAGTTATAATTTTCCAATTATAGTTATAAGCAGTAGACATGCAGCTTGATAACATTGAAAAACCTAGTTGTGAATTAAAATGTTCTTTAGTGACTTTTAAAATCCAAGTGTTAAGTTTGCAGCAATAGGCTTTAATGCCATGTCTTATTTCTGTGTCTAAAACAGGCAAAACCTTCAACAGTAGAAGTTCTAGAAAATATAGATAAGGTATGTTCCTTGTCTCTAGAGCATGTTCATGTGTTTTAGATATTAATTAAATATTATTTTAGTAATTGTATATTGGAGGAGAGCTATGGGAAGTTAGTGCTTCTCAACCTTCCTAACTGCATCCCTTTGGTACAGTTCCTCATGCTGTGGTGACCCCCAACCATAAAATTCTTTTCTTTTTTTAAAAAAAGATATATTGATGTATACAGTGTTCTGCCTGTCCGCCAGCAGAGGGCACCAGATCTCATTATTGTTGATTGTGAGCCACCATGTGGGTGCTGGGAACTGAACTCAGGACCTCTGGAAGAGCAGCCGGTGCTCTTAACCTCTGAGCCATCTCTCTGGCACTAAAATTATTTTCATTGCTACTTCATAACTGTAATTTTGCTACTGTTATGAATTGTAATACACATATATAATATGTGACCCCTCCCAAAGGGGTTGTGACCCACAGGTTGAGAACCACTGATGTAGAGACCTCCTGAGAGCTTTAGTGTTGCATGATCTCAAAACCAAACCAAACGAAACCAAACCAAACCAAACCAAACCAAACCAACCCCAAACCCAACCCCAAACCCAACCCCAAACCCAACCCCAAACCCAAACCCAAACCCAAACCCCAAACCCAAACCCCAAACCCCAAACCCCAAACCTGACCCATGCTCTCTCAGTGACGTAAGCTGTATTAAGTAAACTGCAATTAGAGCTAGCATGGTGTAAGTCAGTGTGATAGCATAATGCAGATTGCAGGCTACTGTGCAACTTTTGTCGGTTTGCACCAATTCTGTAGCTTTGAAGTTTTTCTCTTATATACTAATTGGTTTTTTCCTAGGAACATTGGAGGTAGCAAATAGACTGAGATGATGTAGTTTCAGTCACTGTTTTGATTTTTTCTTTTTTCGAGACATTCTTACTATATTATTCTGTCTGTCTGGCCTAGAACTGTCTATTTAGACAAGGCTGGCCTCAACTTGAAGAAATCTGCCTGCATCTGCCTCCTGTGTGCCAGGGTTAAAGGTGTACAATTTTTTTTCTTGCCAAATTTTAAAGGCCATTTATGGAGAATTTTTATTTTCTTGACTCAGTATTTGTTGATGCTAATTTCATTTTTTCAGTCTTTGCTAATTTGATGGATTAAAAATTCTGATTATTGGGGAAGGCTTATTTAGATTACTTAACTTCAGATTTAGTTTTCCAGTTTGCTTTAAAATACTAGAGCATTGTATTTCATTGAGTTTTAGGAATCATATTTTTTCATGTTTACTTTAAAATATTAGTGTGTTATATTTCATTGCATTTTAGGAATGTTATATAATCTTTGTCATGTTCTTTTGATTTTAATTTTTAAATGGTTTATCAGATTTAATTATATAGAATACTTTTCTCCTAACAGGAAATTCAAGCATTGGAAGAATTTAGAGAAAAAAATCAGAGATTGCAAAAATTATGGGTTGGAAGATTAAT
Organism: Acomys minous; assembly: GCF_964271855.1. Classification (NCBI taxonomy): domain Eukaryota; kingdom Metazoa; phylum Chordata; class Mammalia; order Rodentia; family Muridae; genus Acomys; species Acomys minous. Next base: position 109,360,503 of record NC_140491.1, on the reverse strand, counting down.
TATCTATTCTTCAGTTCTTTATCTGTTTACATGCTTAATTGTGTACTTGTGGTATCTTCCTGATGAATTTACAGCAAGACTTGTCATGACACTCCCATTTTTTGCTTTTCCTTTTATGTAAGTATTCTTTTTGCTGATCTTTTCCTTTTCTGACTAGATAATTTTAATGTAGTCATTCATTTTATTATAAAATATTGTCTCAAATTGAATAAATTTAGATTATTTTTGTACTTTGATAACTATGTTTTAGAATTGTAGGACAATTTCTACATTATAATCAAAAGGTATACCTGAGAGATATCACCACTGTTGTTAGTAATGCTGTATAGTTTTCTGATGGATGGCCATGATTCTTGTAGCCATTGGGCGTGGATGAGAGAGGATGAGTGGAGAGGTTTTGTAAAACTGAAATAATTTGTATTCAAATGATCCTAAGTATGTATCTTTCACCCTAACTCACTCCTTTCTTTTCAATTATTGCTGTAAGTCAATAATTTCTTCCTTAAGCATTTCATAATCTGGCACTCTATAGGAGGTAGATCTCAACTGAGAATTTTGGGAAATAACTTTTTTCCATTTAATTAGCAAACATTTATAGATAACAGTTGTATAGATAGTTGGTTATAATGGTGTATGGTGAACAAAATTGAAAAATCATTGGCTATAGATCTTAGGCTATATAAAGTAATGAATATGATTAATGTAGTGACAGAGAGATACAAAATGCTGTGGGAACGGGGGCCCTAAGCCAAGCTCAGTGTGGGGACAGTGGTCTAGAGTCTTGATTATGCTTTCCATTGTTCTCAAATCAAGCAGCTTAAAACAACGCTCATTCGTTATACCAGAATAAAACAATACTCATTCATTATGCCAGAGCTCTGAAATTGAGAAACGTAGGCAGATTAAGTGGGTCTTTGCTTAGAATCTCATAGGCCTCAGTCTCCAGGGGTCAGACAGCAGTCTATTTAGAGTGTCTGGTGGGAGAAACTACAGACTTAGGATGTTGGTCAACTTTCTAATCTCTGATTTACTTGGGGAACCCATGATAATATCCTACCTTAAAATCAAAAGCTTTTGATGAAATCTGCGCAGTCTCTTCACACCAGTTGTTTAGATTACTGTGTGATTGATTATTTAGCCAAAGGATGCTTTGGGGGGAAGGCTAGCTATGTAATTGTTTGCTGTAGCCTTCTGAAGAATTGGTGTCTGAATTTGAGGCTTGCAGAGTGGGTTGTGTGTAAAGTGGGGTGACGTGCCGCAAGCGCTGTGGCTGCGGGAGCATGGGCACGTGCTGTTTGCAGTTGGGAATCAGAGGAAGGCGAATATTATCGCTACACTCGTGTTTACCTTCTTATTAAGTCTGGATCCAGCCCAGAGCAGGGTCTGTGGACGTTCAGTGTGGGTTTGTCCACTTGAGTTAAGCCTCTCAGACATGTCCAGATGTCTGTCTCCTAAGTGATTCTAACTCTAGCCGCACTGACGTCGCATCATGATAGCCACTGAGAGTGTCGCTTCTAATAGATGAGAAGGAGGTAAGAGTGGGTCTGGAGTAGGAAGCGAGAAGGACACGATAGTTGAAATAGAGAGATGACGAATGATTGGTGTTTGACGGTGGGGGAAGAACGGATGGAGTGAAGGAAGGTGATGGATTGGAGACTTAGGAAGTAGAATTGTGAGGCTTTTGGTGATTGGTTAAATATGGGTTGAAAAGGAAGAATCACTTCAAGGGTAAATTCAAGCTTATAGTTTGGGATATTTGGGCATTATCATTCGTCAAAATGGGGAACAACATGAGTAGGAGCAGGTTTGGTGAACCCCACTGTATTCTCCAATTGGGGCTGTCAAACGGATGATTAGGTGTGAGTGTGAAGTTTAGAGAAAATTCAATAGAAGATAAAAATTTAGGATTCTGTAGCTTATGGATGTTAATTGAAGTCAGGCCTGTATAGTCCCAGCTACTTGGGAAAGAGAGGCAGGAGGATCACAAGGGCACGGCCTGCCTGGACTGTGGCGGGAGTTGACTCAGGCTGAGCAACCTACTGAGACCCTGTCTCAAAAAGAGAAAATGTAAAAGGTGTTGAGGCTATGGCTTATTGGTAGAACATTTGCTAGCATATGTGAGGCTCTGGGTTCCATTACTAGTACCACACACACACATCTGCCAAAATCATCATCTCTTTATTAAGTATTAGGCATCTGCAATGTGTTAGGTAGTAGTTAATAACGTAGTGATGGGAAAAGTAGTGGTGAGATTCTGCTTTCATGTAATTTGAATTCCTCAGTGATTGAGAAGATAAAAAATAGTTTAAAAAGACATAGTTAATTTGGAGAGAAATATGTGCAATGAAGGAAGTCAAGTGATGTGATTAAAAGTAGATTTTGTTCTTTCTTTCTTTCTTTCTTTTTTTTTTTGAGACAGGGTTTCTCTGTGTAGCCTTGGTTGTCCTGGGCTCTCTTTATAGACCAGGCTGGCCTTGAACTCAGAGAGATCGCCCTGCCTCTGCCTCCTGAGTGCTGGGATTAAAGGTGTGCGTCATAGCCAGCCAAAAACAGATTCCTTTGCAAAGGTCCTAGGAAGACTCTTTTAAGGAAGTGGCATTTGAATTGAGCATAAAGCATGAAGAACAAGTACGAAAAAGGTGGAAATTTATGAAGACTATGTACAGCATATAATGGCATACACTTATAAAGTTATGAGTAAAGGATTCTTCCCAAGATATAAGTGGTAATCCTTTCTGTTTGTTTGTTTGTTTGTTTTTCCAAGACAGGGTTTCTCTGTGTAGCCCTGGCTGTCCTGGACTCCCTTTGTAGACCAGGCTGACCTCGAACTCACAGTGATCCACCTGCCTCTGCCTCCTGAGTGCTGGGATTAAAGGCGTGTGCCACCACGCCTGGCTGTGGTAATCTTTTCTAATGGTAGAATTTGTTTTGTTTTTTGAGACAGGGTTTCTCTGTTTAGCCTTGGCTGTCCTGGACTTGTTTTGTAGACCAGGCTGGCCTCAAACTCACAATGATCCACCTGCCTTTGCCTCTGGAATGCTGGGATTACAGATGTGCACCACCACACCTGGCTTTAATGGTAGAATTTTAAGTAGTTCTTTTATTCTATATGGTTTCTGGTAGTGTTTGATTTTTTTACACCAGCATATACTTTACATTGTAAAAAACAAAGTCTAGGAGTTGAGGGATGATGTTTCTAAAACTAGAAAACAGAAGATGTGCAGACTATGAACTTGAGTATATAGCTTATGTGAGGGGCAAAGATTACAGGCATATTTGGAATGTGTGATGGAGAGAAAAAATGCTGTGAAGTGAGCTTGAAGAATCAGGCAAGGTCCAGATCATGGAAGATCAAAGCTGGGAGTAGGAATTTAATAGGTGAAATCAGAAGCTTCTATAGTGGAAGAATAGCAAAATAGAAATTACATTAAGGGAGTCTAATATTTGCTGTTTTATGGAGATTGGGTAAGGAGAAGACAAAAGTAAAGTGCCTAGGGAGCTGCAATATAAGTTCTTTTGTTCTATTTTTGAGACTTAGTCTCACTGTGTGGCAGTGGCTGTTCTGGAACTTGCTGTGTACACTAGGCTGTCCTCAAATAGAGATCTGCTTGTTTCTGCCTCCCTAGTGCTGGGATTAAAGGCTTGTACCCACCATGTGTGGCTTAATAAATTTAATCTAAAGATAAAGATGGATTGGACTGCCAAGTGACACCAGAAGTTAATAGGTAACTTAGAAATGTTTTGGAAATTAAAAGTTATCGAATATAATAGGAAGAAGTGGGATATAGAAAAAGAAAACATCAAAAGTGACCCTAACTGGGTGTGATGGGCACTAACTGGGTGTGATGGGCACACCTTTACTCCCAGCACTCAGGAGGCAGAGGCAGGCGGATCTGTGGGTTTTAGGCCAGCCTGGTCTATAGAGCGAGTTCCAGGATGGCCAGGGCTACACAAAGAAACCCTGTCTCGAAAATCTCGAAAAACCAAAACCGGGGGAAAAAGTGTGATATTTAAAGTTTCGGTTTAGTCTTTAGTGTAGAACACATTTCTAAATTTGAACTCACAAACTCATAAAACAATCAACTTTGTACGTGCAGAGTGAACACATTTATTTGTATGTACATATGTGAGAACTGAAATTGAGCTAATGTGCAACATTGCAGTTAGTTTTCTGGTTGCTGGCCTCCTCATTTGCTACACGAGAGCTCTGCCTCTGAGCTGTGCTGCCAGCCTTACTCTTAGCTTCTTTATTTCCCTTCTTTTTAGAAATCTTTTGGAGTTTTCAAAAATTCCAAAGTAGATGATTTTATAAGAGCTCTTTTTACATTGTTTCCTTTCTATTTTTTAAAATAAAAAGCAGGGAGAAAATTAAGATTAAAAGAAAGATATACTTAGTTGATTTAAATGTTTAGTATTAATATTTAATAAAACTAGGAAAATACTCTTACTTAACATTCAGTTCTATGTAGCAGTTCATTTTCTGATTACAAAAGGTAATTTATAGATGCCCGATAGAGAACTCTGTTACTACCAATTGCTGCCAAAAATTGCTCTGCTGGGTCTGCAATGTACCTGTGTCAATTTGACTTAGGGGAGAGTCATGGCACTGGAGAAGGGCATCTCACTTGAGTCATTGTCTAGATTAGATTGGCCTTGTGCCCATGTCTGTGGGGGATTAGCTTGATTGCTAATTGATTAGACCAGACCAGCCCACTGTGGGGTGTCATCTTTAGGGAGGCGGTTCTGGGCTGTATAAGAAGGTTGCTAAAGTGACCTGGGAGCAAATGAGTAAACAGTGTTCCTCTATTGTTTGTACCTTGTTTTGAGTTCCTACCCTGACTTCCTTCAATGATGGATTGTGACACGTTAAGTATAAGCCAAAAAAACTAGTTCCTGTCTTCACTTGCTTTTGTTTAAAGCATTTTATCAGCCATAGAAAGAAAACTAGAACAGTAACATTTATTTATTTATTTTTGTTTGTGTGTATGTGTGTGTGTGTGTGTGTGTGTGTGTGTGTTCACGTGCACATGCATGTTTAGGCCAAATGACTACTGATGGGTGGTAGGTCTACTATATGGGTCCTGGAGATTTAATTCCTGCTAGCATGGTCTTCTGCAATACCTTTGTCCATTGAGTCATGTTGCCTGCACAGGAAGCATTTAAGTGTTTTTGTTGTTTTTTAGTTAATTTATTCAGATTACCTCTCAATTGTTATCCCCTTGTCTCCTCCCATTCCTCCCTCCCTCTTTCTTTCACTCTATTCCCCTCCCCTAGGTCTGTGACAGAAGGGGACCTCCTCCCCTACCATACGGTCACAATCTATCAAGTCTCATCATGGTAGCCTGCCTATTCTTTCTCTGAGTGCCACCAGACCTCCCCACCATGGGGAAGTGGTCAAATATGGGGCACCAGAGTTCATGTCAGAGTCAGCCCCCGCTCTCCACACAACTGTGGAGAATGTCACATTTAAGTGTTTGTTTGTGTGTGTGTGTGTGTGTGTGTATGTGGTGATTAAACCCAGTGTCCATGCATGCTAGACACGCTCTTCCACTTATGCATCCAGCCTGTGTATCCTTTATAAGCAATCTTACAGACATATTATTTATTTCTTTGACTCTTTTCTTTCCTACCTACTTGCTTCCCTCCCTCCCTTTCTTCACTTCTTTTCTTTCTTCTCCTAATCCTTTCTTTCTTTCCTCTTCTTCCCCCTCCTCCTCTTTTCCTTTTTCTTCTTCCTCGTCTCTTTCTTCCTTCTTCCTTCTTCTTCCTTTTTTCTTCTCTTCCTTTCTTCCTCCTCTTATTCCTTTTTTGTTCCTTTTCTTCTTCTTCTTCTTCTTCTTCTTCTTCTTCTTCTTCTTCTTCTTCTTCTTCTTCTTCTTCTTCTTCTTCCTCTTCCTCCTCCTCCTCCTCCTCTTCCTTCTTTTTTTCTTCTTCGAGACAGGGTTTCTCTATGTAGCCTTGACTGTTTTGTACTTGTTTTGTAGACCAGGCTGGCCTCAAATTCACAGAAATCTACCTGCCTCTGCCACCCCCAGTGTTGGGATTACAGGCATGTGCCACCATACCTGGCTCTAAGTTTCTTTCTTATATTCTAAATTTATATCTAGATATTTTTTGTGTTTTAATTTTCATAATATATTTGTTGTATAGGGTGCTGGTATTTTCTGTATGTCTATAAAAAAATGAAATAGTGTCTTTTTGAGACAGACTTAATTTGCTTAATAAATTATCTCTAGCTGCATTCATTTTCTTGAAAGGTACATATGTTCTTTCTAACTGAAAAACTTCCATTGTGTATGTATACCACACTTTATTAATTTCTCTGATGATGGATACTTAGGTATTATTGAGTCTACAACTTATTGTGACTAGTATTACAGTAAACACTGATACTCAAGTGTCTCTGTGATGTGTTTCTCTGGAGACCTTCTAGTAAGTACCTTGGGTTGATAGACCTGGGTCTTAGGGTAGATCTATTTTTACTTTTTCAGGCATGCTGATTTACATGCTTGGATTAGTTCACATTCCAATCAGCAGTGTATATAAGGATTTCCTTTTATCTGCTTTTCGGAGCATTTGCTGTTGTTTTCTCAATGCCTGCCAGTCTGGCTGGGATGAGAAATGGAATCTCAATGTAGTTTTAATTTTCATTTTTCTGATAGCTAGTGAGGTTGAACATTTTTCATATGTTTATTGACTATTTTATACTTCATCTTTTGAGAATTATCTATTCATTTCATTCTAGCCCATTTATTGACTTGGCAGTTTGATTTGTTACTGTTTTGATTTTGAATTCTCTGTATATTCTGGATGGTAACCTGTCGGATGTATAGCCAGCAAAAATTTTCCTCCCATTTGGTAGCTTGTTTTTTCACTTAATTGTTTTTCTTTGCTGTATAGAAACTTTAGTTTCCTGAGATCCAATTAGTCAAGTGTTAGTATTATTTCTTGTGATACTGGATTCCAATTCAGAAAGTCTTTGCCTATGTTTATATGTTGAAATGTTTTCCCTTCTTTCTTGTCTTAATAGTTTCACAGTTTTAGGTCTTGTAAAGGTCTTTGAACCACTTGGAAGTCATTTTTAAAAATCACTTATTTGTGTGTGTGTGTGTACACATGTGAGTGTGCACATACCATAGTTCTGGACAGATTTTGGATTCCTGGGACTTAAGTAACAGGTGTTTGTGAACTGCCTGACATGGTGCTGTGATCAGAACTGCTGTCCTGATGGTCTAGCCAGCGCTGTTAGCTGCTGAGCCTCCTTTTTAGCTCATGGTGTTGATTTCATTTTTTTTAAAAAACAGTGTGACAAATAATGATCTAGTTTCCATTGTACTTGAGGATGTCCAGTTTTTCCAGTGTCATTTGCTGAAAAGACTGTCTTTTTTCCAATATATAGTTTTGGCATCTTTGTCAAAAGTTAGGTGGCTGTTACTGTGCGGGTTTATATCTGGGTTCTCTATCTGATTTATTTATGTAGGTTTTTTTGTGTGTCTGTGTGCGTGCCTGTCCTATGGTATTTTTGTTACTATAGCTTGTAGTATAACTTGGAATGATATGCATGCGAGTACACACACACACACACACACACACACACACACACACACACACTTTTGTGTGGAATGATGTTGGAATTTTGATGGGGATTGCATCGAATGAGTCTGTAGATTGCTTTTAGTTGTGTAGTCATTTTCACAATTTTAGTTCTTCTAGTCCATGAGTATGAATCTGGGGGTCTCTTCATCTGTTAGTGTCTTCTTAAATTTCTTCAGTATTACAAAGTTTTCATTGTAGAGATCTTGCACTTCAATGGCTATGTTTATTCCCAAGTAGTTAGTTTTTGTTTATGAAACAATTATAAATGGAATTGTTTTTTCAATTTCTTTGTCAGCTTGGTTCTTATTTGTACCTAGAAAGGCTACTACTAATTTTGCAATGTTAATCTTGTATCCTGCCTCTTTTTATGAGGGTTTACCAGTTTTTTGGGGGGAGGTTTTTTTGGTTATTTGTTTGTTTGTTTGTTTGTTTTTTTAGGCTCTCTTATGTGTAGAGTTCTGTCACCTGCCAATAAGGATACTTTGGCTTTTCTTTTCCTATTTATACACTTTTATTTTCTTGTTTTGGTGCCTTAGCTGACTAAACTGCACTCTATTATATCAGAATAGAGATGGTAGATACCCTTTCTTGCTCTTGATTTTAGGTAATGATTTGAGCTTTTCCCATTTAGTACAGTGTTGGATATAGGTCTATTTTATATAGCTTTATTGTTTTTTCTATTACTACTTTCCTCACAGCTTTTTTCTTTACATGAAGGAATATTAGACTTTGTTAAAATTTTTCTTGCATTTATTGAGATGACCATATGATTTCTGTCTTGGAGTCCATTAATGTGATGCCTATATTTATTGATTGTGTATATTGCACCATCTCTACATTTCTGCCACAAAACCAGCTTGACATGGCAGATGCTCTTTTTGGTGCTTTCTTGAATTGTAAATATTTTGCTGAGAATTTTTCTATTTCTGTGTTCATTTGGGAGATTGCCTATAGTTGCTTTCTGCTTTGTTATTAAGATAATAGTGGCTTCATAAAAAGTTTGGTAGTGTTATTTCCCTTTCTATTTTATGGAGTAGTTTAAGAAGCACTGGTATTACTTATTTAAAAATAAAGTTGGATTTAGTAGTAAATCCATGTGGGTCTGTTTTTTATTCAATAACATTGCTTATTGTGAATTATTTAATTTTTAATCTTTGTGTGTGTGTGTGTGTGTGTGTGTGTGTAGGGTTGCAGGCATGCCATGACATACTTATGGAAGACAGAGAACAATATTGTGGGATTGGTTATGTGGGTTCTGGGATTGATCTTGAGTTGTAAGGTTTTCACAGCACTTTAACCCACAGTCATCTGGCTGGCCTTGTTTTTATACTGATACTGAATTGAAGAGATGACCTTGACAAGCTTGTGATAGGATTATTTTTGAGTATCACTTAGTTCTTTTAATATTATTAGGTATATTAGTAGTGCAAAGCCTAAAGAGTAATTATGATAAAATCTTAAAAGGAGTTATTTAGCTAAATTTTATTATCAAATATTTATTTCAAAGTAAGGTTTTTTTTTCCCTTCCTAATTTCTTTCTCCAGATAGCTTATGCCATTGAGTAAAGAAGATCCCTCCAATGTTAAATGTGTTTGTCTGTTAACACAAGGAAATAGATAGGAAAAGTTTTTGAAACTGATACTTACCAGAAAGTATTCTTGAGGGTGGAGAGATGGCTCAGTGGTTAGGTGCTTGTGCTGTTCTCGCAGAGAAAGTGAATTCAGTTCCCGGCTTCTGTGTTAGTAGGTTTACATCTGAGCGTCACCTACAGGCGATTGTGCACCTTCTGGCCTCTCTGGACATTCCCACACATATGCACATACACACACATGGAGAATACATATAGATACAAATAAAATAAAATTAATAAATTAAATATAGAAAAATCTATAATATTGTTCTTAATGCCTTGGAGGGCTTGTAGACTCTTTAGAAATTGACAAAAAGCAAGGGTTTCTTTAGAGAAATGTCTTCATACATAGGCAGTTTTATAATTCCAGGGAGAGCTCTCAGAAGGCCCAAGTAGTTTAGGTTGAGAATTTCTCTATTGATAGCTCAGATGAGCTTCTGGTATTCCTTGAAAGAACATAGTAGTTTTTGGCTCTCAATGTGTAGAGAGAAATACCTAACTCTGATTGAAATTGTTTGTTTTCATCTGTAGATTCTGATTCATCTCTTGTAATGATGGATTTTGTTTTGAATTTTGCTTCCTCTTTAGCATCTGGACCATAAGAATTCTGCTTATTTTCTTCTTTTCCAAGAGAACCGAGAGGAATAGTAAGTTTAAATTCCAAATGTTTTTATACATATATATTAAATAGATAAACAAACTCATCTTTCCTGTATGCTATTTTATAAGCCAGTTATGAAATTGTTTCTGAGATGTTAGTGTGGTATCAGAATTGTTTGCTGTACAGCACAACAAAGTCCATGAGTATTGTTTAGATTTTTTTTTAAAATACAAAACAGTTTAAAAAAAAAAAAAAGCCAGGCCAGACGAGGTGGCTCTCACCTTTAATCCCAGCACTCAGGAGGCAGAAGCAAGTGGATCTCTGTGAGTTTGAGGCTGGCCTGGTCTACAAAGGGAGTCCAGAACAGCCAGGCAATACAGAGAAACCTTGTCTCAAAAACAAACCAACCCCAAAAAACAAAAAAATAAAAGCTGATTGAATGTGTTAAATTAATCTTTGTGGGAAACATTGGTACAGAATAAAATGTAGTGTACATATTCTTGTTCTTTTTACTCATTTTATGTGTATGATCATTTCTCCTGCACGCATATAAATACGTGGTAACTGTGGAGTCCAGGAGAGGTCATTGGATCTCAGACTTAGAGCTATAGATGGTTATGAGCACCTGGGTGGGTGCTTGGTATTAATCCTTCCTCTGGAAGAGCGGCCAGTACTGTTTAACCACCGAGCCATTTCTCTAGCCTTTTCTCTTGACTGTATTACTCTCATTAACCTCATAAAAATCTGCTTCTATATATGCTTTATATATGCGTAAACTTTCAAGATTTTTCAAGTTTAAAAAAGTATCTTGCTGGAGACTGGCATGGTGGGCGCATGCCTGTAATCCTAGCACTTGGGGAGGCAGAGACAGATAGGTCTCTGTGCGTTCAAGGCCAGCCTGGTCTATAAAGCAAGTCCAGGACTGCGAAGAATACACAGAGAAACCCTGTCTTGAACTCCTCCCCCCCTACCCCCCAGCTAAAAAAAAAGTCTCTTGCTGGACAGTGTTAGTGCACACCTTTAATCCCAGCACATGGGAGGCAGAGGCAGGCAGATCTATGAGTTTGAGGCCAGCTTGGTCTACAGAGTGAATTCTAGGACAGCCAGGGCTACAGAGGGAAATCCTGTCTTGAAAAACAAAACAAAAGTATCTCAATTAATCAGGGTTATGCATTTATTTATTTATTAAACATTTTTTAGACAATATATTTTGATCACTGTTTTCTCTCCATCAACTCCTCCCAGATCCTGCCCACTTCTTCACCCGCCCAGCTCCATAGCTTTTTTTCTCTCTTTAGAAAACAAATATGCAATTAAAAAAATTAAAAGGCAAAAACAAAGAAAAATCACAAGAAACACACATACACATACTTAGATACATAAAAAAACATAAAAACATAAAATCAGAAATTGTAATATATGAGCAAAACACTGGTAAGACAAAAAAACATGTCCAAACAAAGCAAATATGAGACAAAAAGTTGGCATTTTTGTTCATTTTGTTTTGGCTATCTACTACTACGCATGGGGCCTACCCTTAAGTGTGGTTAATATGCCCACTTCATTGGAGAAAACTAATTTTTCCTTTGCAAGAGGATGCCATTTGGAGATAGCTTTTTGCTTAGGGACAGAGAGCTCGTGTTCATGTCTACCTTTCAGCACTCGGACTATCATGGCTCGAATCTGTGCTACCACAAGTCTCTGTCAGTTCATATGCGCGTCTGTCCTATTCTTTCTGGAAGGCGTTGTTTCCTTGGTGTCACCCATCCTCTCTAGCTCGTAGACTCTTTCCACTGCCTCTACCTCAGCTCCCTCGGCCCTGAGGGAAGCATTTGATGGAGACTTCCCATTTAGTACTGAGTGTTCCAGAGCCTCTCACTCTCTTCACATTGTCCAGTTGTGCATCTCTATGTTAGTTTCCATCTACTAAGAGAAAGTTTTTCTGATGAGGGTTGAGTAAGGTACTGATTGATGGGTACAGCAGAATATCATTAGGAGTCATTTTATTGCTCTGTTCCTTTAGCACAATAGTTCTCAACCTTCCTACTGCCATGACTCCTTAGTACAAGTCCTCATGTTGCGGTGACCCCTAACCATAAAATGTTTGTTGCCACTTCATAACTGTAATTTTTCTACTTTTATGAATTATAATATAAACATTTGATATGCAGATGGGCTTAAGCAGCCCCTGTGAAAGGGTTGTTTGCCCCTGCAAAGCGCTGTGACCTACAGCAGAGACCTGCTGCTTCAGCAGAACAGACACAGTAGCACTGGGTTTCCCTCAGGTCCACGGCCTTTCTCTTCTCAGGCTTTTGGACACCTGAGCAGTGCCAGGCATGGTTCCATTTGGTGAGGTGTGCCTTACATCCGATCAGAGAGTGACTGATCACTCTACAACTCTTGTGCCATCATTACACTAGCATGTCATGCCAAGAGGTCATGGTTGTAGACCACAGGGTGTGTAGCTGGGTTGTAGCTGCTTGCCTTTCTCCTCTGTAGTGTGTAGAGTACCATCCAGTACTGTGAACACTAGTCTTCACTAGGGGTGAAGGCTCTAGCTAAGCACCAGCCTGTCTACTCGGTGTTCAGTGAGGTAGATACATTTATCTTAAATGAACTTGTATATGGTGTGCTTCTTTTTCTTTCCCCCCACTGTACAAAAGTGTAGTCTACTGAACTCTTATGTACCTATGATCCTACTTAAACAGTTATAAACTCATAGTCTATCTTAACTTCGTCTCTGCCTTCACCTTTGTCATTGCTTATATATTTTGAAGAATATCTTACAATAGAATAGTAAAATATAAATGTATTATCATAGTTAAGAATATTCATAAAATAATAATATACATAAAATTTCTAGTATTTTTATAAGTGCTGCTTGTTTTAAAAATACTTTGTTTCAGTATGTACAAAGAGATGACCTTTAAAGTATAGTCCTTGCAAATGACCTCACTTCTTTCCAGTTTGGGATATGTGCTCTATCTCAAATAACCAGTTATTTTCAGACACTTTTGGTTCTTTCACACTTTTTCTTACCCTACTTATTTGGTAAACCTTATCCTGTTTAAATATAATTACATACTTAATCTCTGACAAACACTATTTGAATACACTTATTTATTTTATACTTAAAATCAATCTTATTATATATGTGTGTGCCTGCGTGTGTGTTTATATGCCATATGTATGTACGTGTGTGTGTGTGTGTGTGTGGAGCTAGAAGAGGGTATTGGATCACTGGAACCAGAGTTAGAAGTGGTTGTGAGCTGCCTGGTGTGGGTGCTTGGAACCAAACCCCAGTCACGTGCAAGAGCAGCAGCTGTTCTTCTCCTCCCCTCCTCCTTGTGGTTGGTTTTTTGTTTTGTTTTGTTTTTTGTTTTTTGGAGACAGGATTTCTCTGTGTAGCCCTGGCTGTCTTGGACCTACTTTGTAGACTAGGCTGGCCTCGAACTCACATCAATCCACCTGCCTCTGCTTCCCAGAGTGCTGGGATAACGGGCATGTACCACTCCGCTCTGCACAGCAGGTGTTCTTAACTGATGAGCCATCTCTTCAGTTCCTTAAATACACTAAATATGAACCTAGTTACCAAATTAAATGTGTACTGATAACTGTTATATAGTCTTATTGTTGTTCCCTAGTAAATTTATTTTTTCTTTTCAAAAATCTACATTATTTATTGTGTTTGTATGTGGTCGTGTGTGTGCCACAGTGTACATGTGGAGGCCAGAGAACAACCTGTAGAAGTTACTTCTTATTTTTGCTAAATAAGTATTTTTTCAGAAAAACTAGAAACAATACATTTGCAAAGAGATGTTCTTTTGTTAAAGATTTATTAAATGTGTATTTTTGCCTATATATATATGTGCACCGTGAGTGTCTGGCGCCTGTGGAGGTCGGAAGAGGGCTCAGGTCCCTGGAGCCTGGGGCTAAGGATGGTGGTGAGCCATCATGTGGGTGCTTGGAATTGAACCTGGATCCTGTACAGGAGCAACAAGTGCCATTCATCTCTGGGCCGTCTTTTCAACTCCCTCTTTTTTTCTATAAAATCATTTATTTTTATTAAAATTATTTTATTATTATGTAGCCGTGGCATCTATAAATCATTATGTAGATCAACCTGGACTTGAAATCACAGAGATCTTTCTGCCTCTCCCTGGGATAAAAAGTGTGTGGCACTATTCCTGACTTAAGGGCTACCTTTTGAATATCATGAATCCATTATGCCAGCTTAAATAAGCATGCAAATTTTATAAATCTTTAATTTTGAAAAGTTACTGATAATTCTTTGTAAGTCTCTTCTCAGGTATCATAAAGATTTTCAAAATTTTATCATTTGTTAAAATAAGCAATATGATTCTTATATACAAAGAATATTTTTATTATAATGGGAGATTTGGGATTTGCCAATTAAAGTGGTAGAATGTTCAAAGAGAAGTAAAAGTATTGTTTTTGAAAAATATTAAGAATTTTGTCTATATAAAATTGATTTACATTTCCCTGAATCTTGACATCTGTAATACAGGAAGACTATGAGATGTGTGAGTAGACATTAAGATAGTTTAATCTCTACATACGTGAGATGTGTGAGTAGACATTAAGATAGTTTAATCTCTACATACGTGAGATGTGTGAGAAGACATTAAGATAGTTTAATCTCTACATACGTGAGATGTGTGAGTAGACATTAAGATAGTTTTAATCTCTACATACGTGACAAATTTACATAATTCCTGAACACTTTCTTCTGTTTGCTTCATGTGTATTATTTACGATGATTGATTCTCATATATAAGCATCTTGATATTTGATTTAGCTTTGATTTAAATCTTGTTTTTTAGATGAAGCATTGGATGATTTAAAGTCCCAGAAGAAAAAGATAGTAAGTTAAATTTTATTTAAAGTTAATTTATATAAATAAGTTAAGAACTGGATTATTAATGCTTATATATTATACCCTAGTGATTCTCCAAGGAATACTTTATGACAATATTTTAATGTCAAAATTAAATTATGAATTTTTTTAGTTAATAATACACAGGAAAAAGTAGTTTAGGCATGTAGACGTTTTGAGAGTCTGAGAATTTATGTTAATTGGAAGCTGAGACGTAAGTACATAATTTGTATTGGAGAACTAAATGAGGCACAGAGGGTATAAGGGTGGGTGCCCAGATTGTTTGTTAGAGCCCTAAGTGGAAGGAACATGGACTCGTGTTAATTCTTAGGTTTCTTTAACACCATGGGGGGCGGGGGGGAGACAGGAAAGAGAATGTTAATATTGGTTGTAAGAGACAAATTCAACATGAAAGACTGAAATAAGAGGGAATAAGGTAATTTTCTCCTTAGTATCTTTTACTCTACTCCAGCACTGTTGATCCCATGAATACCTATTATAAAGCTAGTAAGATGAAAAACATTTTTTTGAATGTTTTGGGAAGAATACTAAGAATAAGACAAAAGCCCTGAGGTGTGAGGTTGGCATATAAATGTCTATAATAAGTGAATTGATTTTGGAGTTTGTCTTTTACATATTTTCTTAGTATTAATGCATAGCAGTGGTGCTAACTGCTGATAGTATGATATTCAATATAGAAACTCATAAAATGAAACTTAATCAAGTATATATGGTCAATATAGTGTACTTTTGTCTAGAGTGTAAAAAATCGTACTAATTTTCTTTTGATGTGACAAATACCTGAGGAAAACAACTTAAGTGGATGACAATTTATTTTGGTATCTGACTGTAGAGGCTTCAGCCCTTGAACACTTGTCTGTGGTGACAAGTAGGACCTCATGGCAGGGGTGCATATTGTGTGAAAATAATTTTAAATAAAAATTAAAAACATAGTCGAGAATGGGATGGTACCTATTAGTGTTTTTAAAATTATCTTGTTTAAGATAAATATATGAAACACAGACACACAAGTAAATACTTACTGCTGCCTGATCTACTAGGAACCGCAGTTGTTGAAATAGCATTTTGACTATGAATTATCTGTTAAAGATTATAGCTGTATATAATCTTTTTAAAATTTAAAAACATTTTATCTTTTAAAAACTTTCACTGCATATAATTCTTTTTCTGTCTTTTTCAAGACAGACTTTCTCTGTAACAAGAGGCCTAGCTGTCCTGGACTCGCTTTGTAGACCATACTGGCCTTGAACTCACAGAGCTCTGTCTGCCTTTGCCTCCTGAGTGCTGGGATTATAGGCGTGTGCCACCACGTGGGGCTATATTCATTATATTTATTATGTTACATAAAGACCATTTCATACAAGTATGTATTTTCTCATATTCCCCTGTTGTCCTTCCTTCCACTAATCCCCTTTGTTCCCATGGACAGTTCCACTTTTTCTTCATATATACATGGGTTTTCGTGTCTATAATATTTAGGAATCACATACAGGAGAAATTGTACAGTGTTTTTTAGAGACTGGCTTAATTTTCTTAGTATGCTAATTGTTGTCAACTTAGCAGTAGGGTTCATCTGTAGCTATGCTGACCAAATCAGTAGCTACCTGCCACATTTGACTAGTTACATTTTCATTATTTTTAGTGAAATAAAGCTGTAAACTTAATTTGTAGGTCACAAAGCAATGTTTACAGCACTCACTTATGGTAATCATCTTAGTGATTTCTATTGTGCCAGTGCAGAACAATGACAAAACACGTCTGTCATTACTGAGAGTTCTGTGGAACTTCACAGGTCCAAATGTCATTAAACATCAGAGATTCAATTCTTTAATATTTTGTGATGATGTTGATTTGGGGCTGTAGTCCATGATACTCTTCTCTACCTCCATTCTTAATTTTTTCACTTGTTGAAACTGGATTTTGACATTGCTTATCTTGAGAATTTATTATAATTTGAAATAACTAAAAAAATTTAATTTTACTAAATTGAGATTTATAAATCATTCGTCTAAGGACTTAGCTTCTTAAATTTTAGACATTTAATAGGGAATCTATTAACTCCAGTTGTGGCAGGATATTTCTTTTAAAACTATGCTTTAACTAAGTGAATGTTCTTTGGGTTACTTTTAAAAATAAATAAGTGTCCTTGGAGTGAACAGGACATGTAATGAATGTTAAGTGGTTATTGGTCACTGAGAAGGAAAAGGTCATGTTGCAATTTTTCCAAAAGTATTTTATATTGCACACTAGTTATTTGTCATAACTGACTGTCTGGTACTAAAATTCAACTTTTTCTGATCTTGGACCACAACTGCCAAGATGATATTTTACTAGTGATTACTTACTTTTAAAACTGAACCCTTGTATTAGGCTATAAAGTGACTTGAGAACATTGTAAATAAAGTGCTATAACAATGAGGTATTTTAATTACAGTCCCTAATGTGAGCATAGAACTCAGTAAAATTTTTACTTAAATTCTGTGTTTGTTTGTTTGTTTTATCCTTCTAAGGTAGTTTGAATCTAAGTGAAAAAAGAGGAGGTGGAACACGTTCGCATTTTGAGTCACTTGAGCAAATTCCATGGCTGTTCTCCCAGTTAGTGGGTTTTCACTGCGTTTGCAGCAAGCTAATTGCTTCTGCTAATAAATAATCTAAAATCGATGCTGACAGCAGTTAATTGGCACAGAGATTTTATTTTGTAAAGCTCTTGGCTAACGACCTTCTTAAATTAATAGCATTAAGTGCTATGAGGAAATAAATCTGAGGAATTGCCTGTCATTTGCTTGTCATGTCTAATAACTTCCAATAATGATGGCTGATAGATTTTTGCACATTCCATTATTGAAGTTGGTGCATGTAATTATTCTCCTCATTATATGTAAACAATTAGCCATATTTGGTATTTCCTTGCAGTAAAGCTGTTAAAATGGAAAGCAATGTATTAGAGGTTGGAAACTATTTTAAAGGCTTGGATTTTAATTATTTGATTGCAGGAAGTCTTTTGGTTTAGATACATTTTGCTGGATATAAGTACAAAAAGGAGAGGGGTGACTTTATCTTCCTTAATTCCAAGATTGATATTTTAATACCTTTTGAGTAAGATTTATAAAAATAGTATTTTTCAGAATATATCGCAGTTAATGGAAATTTTTGTTTGTAGCTTGAAGAAGTCATGGAAAAAGAAACTTATAAGACAGCTAAATTAATTCTTGAAAGATTTGATCCAGACTCAAAGAAAGCAAAGGTAAAACTGATACCACTCTTTTTTCATTACAATTTTTACATTGTAATGGGGCACTGTATAATTTAAACATTATTGTAATTGACAGGAGTTTGAGCCGCCATCTGCTGGAGCAGCTGTAACTGCAAAACCAGGACAAGGTAAATAACTTTGTAGAAACTGCTGCTGCTGTTGGAAAGATCCATATTTACCCAAGTGAGTTCACAAGTGTGTGTTGGTGGTGTGTAAAAAGTTAAATGCTTTTCTGTTAGTTTATACTTGGTAATCTGACATAAACACTAATTTTATTTCATTTTTATTTTGGAGGTATATATTGATAGAATATTGAATATTGAGATTAAAGTATAATTGGTTTTAATCATGAAATTTAATTAATATCACTTGTATTTTATAAGCTTTTCCTTTTGTAAATAATAATTTTTAGAATATATGTTATTACTATATTTTTATTTTTATGATTTCCTTCTGGAGAATTTTTTTTAGCAAGGTTGAAGTTTGATCTAAAATTAACATATTTATTTAATAAAAAAGTAAAATTAAAAATGAGAAAAAAAGAAAATTGAATTTCATGTAACAACAAATTTCTGGTGTTGTGTTACCTACCGTACATCATCAGCATTACATTAAGTATTATGTTAAATTTCAAGTCTTTTTATTTTTATTGTCAGTTATTTTAATTTATTCTTATTGTGTATATGATGTGCCAAGGCTTACATCTAGAGGTCAGAGGGCAAGTCTGGAGTTGACTCAATCCTCCCGCCTGTATGTGAGGCGCAGGGCTTGATCAGGTTCTCAGGCTTATGAGCTAGCCAGTTTGAGTTTGCCTTGAGTTTTTAGATGTTTGTATTTTTTCACTAGAATCTGAAAAGTTTTTAAGATTTTCTGGCCTTGAAGAATCTCAGATACATAGAAAACTGTAACTCTTGTCCTTGCAGAACTGAGACCTGGTTTTAAAGTTACAGTAGTACCATAACTTTGGAAGGTAGTTTTTATCAATCTCCAAAAGAGCCATGGAGAGAAATGAGTCACATTTTTAGGTTTTCTAGTTGGTATGGTTGTGTGGAAAGAATTCACTCTCTCAGCCTTTATAACTAGGATTTTTTGGGTTAGCGTGTTCTTTCTTTCTTTTTTTAAAGTTTTGACTGCTCTTTTGGTAAAAGCAAAAGTTCATATACTATTAAAATAAATTACTTATACATGTTTCTAGTAAAATTCCCATTTCATAACTAGTGTTAAATTTTCCTATAGTTTATACATCTGTTATACATAGAAAAAGTTTTGATCGATGTAAAGCATTTTTGTATATATAGTACTACTTCCTAAAAAATACTGAATTCATAGGAGCAGAGAGTAAAATTGTTGTTTCTAGAGATATAGAGGCGATGGGAGCCGTAGGGAGACAGAATTTTAGGAATATAGACGAATGCAATGCCTAGACAGCTGATGTACAGTATAGTGACTGTAGTTAGCAATGCTGCGTGTGTACTTGAAATTTGCAAAGACAGTAGATTTTATGTGTTCTCTCCACATACGGAAAACCTGGTATAATATGACTAATTAGCTTGACTGTAGGAATTATTTAATAATGTGTGAGACATTTTTTGATAAGTAGTAATGCTAGTAAATATGTTTTTCAATGTGATATCTTACAGAAAGCTGTGGCTGTTACTTTAAAACACATTCTTAGGTATTTTATAATTTAGTTAAACTTATTTTGAGAATTTAAACCTTTCTTAGAAACTTTTGAGGCCCAAATGAAATTTTTTTCTTTTGACGTCATATCATAATTATAGATAAGCTGCTGCTGTTTTCATTTGCTTTGGATACCTGTACTGCTTGCGGACTCTTACAAGTCATATTTAGCTGTGTTGTGATCAATCATTTAAAAACGTGCAGAAGGAGCAGGCAGGATGACTCTGGGTAAAGGCACTTGCTGCTGTGCATGATGACCTGACTTCACCCCAGGATCCACGTGTTGGAAAGAGAGGCCTGAGGCCTGAGGCAAGCTGTCCTTGGTCTCCACACATGCATCATGGTGTGCATGCACACATTCTTCCCTCTCAAATTCATACAGACATTTAATTAAACATTTACTGAATACTTGCAGGCAGATACTTTGGAGAATAAAGTAATGACTTTTTGTTTGTTTGTTTTTGTTTTTGTTTTCTCTGGGTAGCCCTGGCTATCCTGGACTCACTTTGTAGACCAGGCTGGCCTTGAGCTCACAGAGATCCTGCCTCTGCCTCTCAAGTGCTGGGATTGCAGGCGTGCACCACTGCCACCCAGCTGCCTTCTTTTTTTTTTTTTTTTTAAAGTCTAAATTTTGGTTGACAAAGTGAGAACAAGTACTGAATACATATATAGCATTCATCTGTGGCCCTTGAAAAAATCCACTCTCCAAAAGGAGTCTATGTAAGTGTCTTTATTTTCTTAGCTCTCTTGCAGATTGCTGAGCTGCAGCTGATGCATGTATAATAGACATCTTAATTTTGTATAACTGAGTTGTTAATGATGCTGACTGTGCTTGGACTGATTACAAATTCTGAGGATAGCATTGTTTGGTTTGCCTAGGTTTTACGTAAAATATTGTGCTTACTGGATGATTAACCCATCGTCCCTGACATTCTCTTTTAATCCCAAATAGATTTCTTTTTTGTTTTAAAAACAGTAGACAAATGGCAAAGACAGTATAGAGTTCCTGTTTGTTCTTGTACCAACTTTCTCCTGTTACCATAACAAGAAGGTGTGTTTGTAGCCACAAGATGTGTTACTGTTAACTAAAGGCTGGACCTCACCTGTTCCTCTTTTGTGATACCATTTGAGTTCTGTCCTGTGTTTAGTTGTCTTTTCTCCTTAGAACTCTTTTAGTGGTTTCAGGAATTTTCTTTCATTCTTTTTTTTTTTTTTTGTGATGATCTTGTAAGATCTTTCCTTAATATGTTTTGGTAAGGAATTTTTGTGTTTAATCTTAAAATATGGGTTATAATTGATATGAAATATGAAGGAATAAACATAAGAAGCAGGGACCTGTGTGTGTATACACATTAAATAGTGCCATTGCTGCTTGGATGCTTGTACTGTCACGGACTAGAAGATGGAGAGATTTTTGTCTCAGTATATTAAAAAGCAATAGAGCTCGAATGGAAATCAAAAATGAAATTTGCCATAGAATAAACTCCTGCATACTCTCCATATCATATAGAAATATAAGCATTTGCGGATGATGAAAAATGAAATTTCTTTCAAGATCTTGATTATACAGGACTAAATTTTTCAAGGACTAAGCCTTTTTATTTTCAAGGTCTTGAAATACTGGACTGTATTTAATTCTTATGCACTGTGTTAGGTGGGGCTACTATAGCTATGATTAAACACCATACCAAAAGCAAGTTGGGAAGAAAAAGTGTTTATTTTTATTTGGATTTTAACACATCCACATCCGTGTTTATCATCAAAAGAAATCAAGACAGTAACTCAAACAGGGCCGGAACCTGGAGGAGAAACTGATGCAGAGGCTGTGGATGGGTGCTGTCTTGCCCCTCATGGCTTGCTCAGCATGCTTTCTTACAGAACTCAGGTCCATCAGGCCAGGGATGGCACCCACAATTGGCTGAGCCCTCCTCCAACAATCACCAATTAAGAAAATGCCCTACAGGTTTGCCCACTGTCCAATCTTATGGAGGCATTTTCTCAATTGGGGTCCCTTTCTCTAAAATGACTTTAGCTTGTGTCAAGTTGACATAAAGCTATAGAGCATATGTACTAATAATGTCTGTTTTTCTTTCAACAAATGCTTATTGAGTGTCTGTTTGCTACAAGAGACTTTGTTTTTGTTTCCCAAGTTGTAAAGTGGTAGACAATAAATTAGTACTAAATAGAGTAAAATAAAGGTTGATAAACAGGAAGTCCCTACAGGGAGGGCAGATTGTAGTTTTATTAGGTAGAGTTTCTGGGAAAGATCTCATTGATGACATGTTTTTAAAGACAGGAAAGAAATAAGCATATGAGTTATGTAGATACCTGAGGAGATCATTCCATAGACAATGGTTAGTATGTAAAAAAAACTTGATGCCTTGATGGACTGCAAATATTTTCTTTCCTCTTCTGGGGGTGGGGTTTCATGTGAAGAAGCAATAAAATTATTAAAAGATATTATGTGTAACATTATGGAATAGAGTTTTCTTTATAATACAATGGGGCAAACCACTGTAGCCTATGGATTCTATTTTTTCCTCTTACTGAAAATAGATTTTTTTCTCATATAGTATATTTTGATTATGGTTTCCTCTACTCCTGGTTTCTCCCCACTTTCTTCCATCCAGATCTATTCCCCTCTCTCTGTTTTATTAGAAAACAAACAGGCTTCTAAAGGATAATAATAAAACATAATAAGATAGAATAAAAACTAACACATTGGAGTAGGACAGAACAAACAAATCGAAGGAACAAAGCCAAAGAAAAGGCAAAAGAACCAGAGAGCCACTTGTTTGCACACCCAGGAATCCCATAAAAACACTAAATTGGAAGCTATAATATTTTTGCAGTGGACCTGTAGGGTAAAAAGAGAGAAAATAAAATAAAAATGTAAAGATAAGTTAAAACAAACAAACAAACAAAGCCCTGACAGGACATTAAGGATCCTTGAAATATGTGGTTGAACTCGTTTTCTGTTGGCATCTACTGCTGGGCATGCGGCCTACCTTAAGAGTAGTTTGTGTCCCCATGAGACTCCCTTGGAGGAAACTGCATTTTCATTTGCAAGTGGTTATCATTTGGAGATGGCTCCTGGGTTAGGGATGGGGCCGTGTGTCCCCATGTGGAGTAGACCCACAAAGGGTGTGCGTGCCACCTCCATCTCTGTAAACTCATAGTGCACCGATCCTGTTGATTAAGAAAGTTCTGTTTGCTTAGTGTCCTCTATCCCCTCTGGCTCTTACACTGTGTCCTCCTTCTCTTCCATGGGGTTCTCTGATCTCTAAGGGAGGGCTTTGGTGGAGAGATTCCCATTGAGGGCTGAGTGGTTCAAGTCTCTCACTCTCTGCATGTTATTGTCTGCCTGTAAGTTTCTGTGTTTGTTGCCATCTGTTATAGGAGGAACTTTCTCTGATGATGGCTGAGCAAGGCACTGATTTATGAATATAGCAGAATGTCATTAGGGGTCATTTTATTGCTATGTTCTTTTAGTAGAACAGTAAGTGGTATTTAGTTTCTGTCTAGGTCCCTGAGATATGTAGTCTTAGGTTCTTGGCCACTCATTCAGATATTGGTTTGTTACTCTCATAAACTTTGCCCCACCATTGCGCTACCATATCTTGTGGGCAGTCTACCATTGTAAGTCAAAGGGCTTGTAAGCTGGGTTGGGGTTTACATTTCTCCTTTGGCAGCATGCATAGTACATCCTGTACCAAAGATGATGGCATGTAGGGGTGAAGGTTCTGTGTAGGCACCAGCTGGACTTTTCCAAGTTCAATGAATTGTATAGGTATTACCTTCAGCAAAAGGGCCTTGCCATCAGTTTGTAGAGAGCAATTTACAGTGTTGACAACAGCCGTGTGTGTGTGTGTGTGTGTGTGTGTGTGTGTGTGTGTGTGTGTGTGTGTGTGTGTGTTCTTGTTCCCATAGGACTCCTTTGGCCAACAACTCTTCTTAAATGTAACCTATTTCTGATACTGGAAACTTTATTTGGTGACAAGAGATGCCCAGTTGGGGCTCTGTTTCCCCCATTATTTGGCAATTTCATTTAGATTGCCTTCATATATTTATATATTTTAGGACGCTTCTACTGTATTAGGTTTCCATACCGCCCTTCAGGTGGCCCATAATTTTAGCTGTCTCTCCATATGCTCTCCCTTGTCCATCTTTTTTTTCTCCTTCCCTCCCCACTTGATCCTCTTGTTCCAGCCCCTGCCCCACATCCATCTATAACTCTTCATTTCCTATTCCTAGGGGGAATCTGTCTCCTCCAGTCCCTTACTCTATACCTAAGATCTGTGGTTCTACAGCTTATAGCCTGGTTATCATTGATTTAACAGCTTTGTCTCTCTTGGGTTACCTTACTTAGGATCATTTTTCTAGTTCCATCCATTTCATTTCATGATTGCATTTTTTAAAACCAGGTAAGTAATATTCCACATTTTCTTTATCCATTCATCTGCTGAGGGTTATCTGTGTTGTTTTCAATTTCTGGGTATTATGAATAGAGTAGCAATGAACATGGTTAAGCAAGTGTGTCTGTGGAAAGATGGTATGTCCATTGGGTGTTTGCCAAGAGTGCTATAGCTGGATCTTGAGGTAGATAGATTCACATCTTCCTGAGGAACCTTGCTGCACTGCCTTCCATAGTGGCTGTGCAAGTCTGCCGTCTCACTAGCAGTGGATAAGTGTTCTCCTTACTCCATATCCTCACCAGCATGAGCTGTCATTTGTTTTGTTGCTGTTAGCCTTTGTGATGGGTGTAAGATTAGATTAAAAAAAAAAAACCCAGGGAGTTTTTATTTTTATTTATAATAAATATTTTTTTGACTGCATATGGGATAAGGCTACTGGTGGTTCAGAAGATTACAGTGATGGTATTTTCCTGACGATGTGTAGTCTTCGGTGTAACTTGTATGAAGTCACTGTCAAACCTGCAAGACCACATTTATGTACCCATTGTTTTCAAGATTGTTGGTAACATGGGCATACTTTCTCCAATAACCTTGCCTCCTTGTGTCACAAGGCCCAACTCACATTCAATGCAATAACTGCCTTTGGTGATCACACCCAGAATTATAGTGGGTGTGATGGAGTCTTTTCACACCAGGTATTGGCAGGCAAGAGGTACCTTTCAGTTCAGGGTGTATGAAATGGGCTTTTTTTTTTTTTTTTTTTTTAATGTAGGCCCATTGGCCTAATGAACTTTTCATATTTAGGTGGTTTTCTTGTAAACCATTAGCAACAAAACAGATTTTAGGAGCCATCGTCTTCCATACCTTTTCTTTTTCCTGTTTGAATAACTTTTAATACTTTTGTTTCTCCTTGGGCATGGACTTTGAGTACAGGGACATCCCATTTTCCTGCCTCCACTTTCCATTTCTGTTTAATCATGTTGGAAGGTGCTTTTGCTCTAGACTGTCCCCCTCTGTCCAACAGGTAGGCAGGTACTGCTTCCTGTGGCATCTGCTCATTGTTCTTCTGTTTTGTGTTTGTCTTTTTTATTTGTACTTTCTTGGCACCATCATGGCCTACCTTCCTTCCTTCCTTCCTCCCTCCCTCCTTCCCTCCCTCTCTCCCCTCCCTTATCTATCTATTTCTTTCTTTCTTTCTTTCTTTCTTTCTTTCTTTCTTTCTTTCTTTCTTTCTTTCTTTCATCCAAACGATATCCATAATGTTTATTATGGTGTAACTCAATATATTTATTTTGTGGCGTGATGACAGTTGCGGACATGCCTGTGACCTTGGCTGTCAAAAACCTCTTAACTTCTGGGTCTCACTGGCCCTTCAGCCTACTTCACTCAGGCCAGAATGGGAAAAGTGAAAACTTTTTTTTTTTTTAACTTGGAGATTAGATAGAATACAGAACAGAGTTGAGACATATAAATTAGTTAGGATATAATCTAGTATAGATACAAGAGGAGGGCATACACCAAACAAAGATATGGCAACATAAGTGGAAAAAAAGAGACTAGAACAGTGGTTTTCAAACTCTGGGTTTCAATCCCTTTGTGTGTCCAATAACCCTTTAATAGGAGTCACATACTAGATATCTTACATATCAGATATTTACATTCAGCTCATCACAGTAGCAAAATTACAGTTATGAAGTAACAATGAAAACAAGTTTATGGTTGGGGCTCCCCACAACATGAGGAACTGTAATAAAGGGTCACAGCGTTGGAAAGGTTGAGAACTACTGAACTAGAGAGAGGACTCAAGAGTCGATTGACATGGTTTGGTGGTGATAAAATTTGGAAAGTAGGGGATGAGAGGAGGAGTCAGTAAATCATTTATATTATCTACCAAGACTCTTGAGAGGCATTACAAAATAATAGTGTCAAAGATCTGGTATTGTTTCCATGTGAGAATCTGTAAGCAACCATGTGCTTGGCACAGTCTTATCTCCTTCTGCTAAGGAGATACTTCCATGAATATTCCGTAGCGTCCTTGATCTGGGAGTTGATATTTAAGTCAGTTGGAAGTTGAAATTGAAAATTCCTAGGTCAGCCATTCGTGGTGGTGCAGACCTGTAATCCCAGCACTCAGGGATCAGAGGCAGGCAGATCTCTGTGAGTTTGAGGCTAGCCTTGTTTACAAAGTGAGTCCAGGACAGCCTCGGCTACACAGAGCAATCCTGTCTTGAAACAACAACAACAACAAAGAAAATTCCTAGGCTAATTTTGAAAAATAAAATTAAGTCATAGTTTTCACTATAGAATATACATCTCAAGAGTTAATTAACAGAAAGCTACAGATGCAGATTCTAATTTCAAAAATAGTTATATTTTTCACTAAAGAAACTCAGAAATAACTTATGAGATGTTTAATATGTAAATTAATATCTGTATTTTATTATTTAATTTGTATGAATGGTTTGCTTGCCTGTTTATCTGTGTGTGCCTGGTGCTGGAAGAGGACAGAAGAAAACAGATCATCTGGAACTGGAGTTAAAGACCATTGTGAGCTTCTGTATGGGTGTTGGGAATCAAACCCAGATCCTGTGGAAAAACCTCTATCGCTTTTAACCACTGAACCATCTCTCCAATCCCCTAATACTTGTATTTTTAAAAATGTTTAGGGTCTGGAGAGATGGCTTAGTGGTGAAGAACACTTGTTACGCCCACCACCAAGACAGGGCTTCTCTGTCCAGCCTTGTCTATTCTGGACTCACTTTGTAGACCAGACTGGCCTCAAACTAACAGAGCTCCGCCTGCCTGTGCCTCTGGAGTGCTGGGATTACAGGTGTGCACCACCACACTTGTTCTTACAGAGAACCTTGGGCTCTGCTCCCAGCACCTGCATGGTGGCTCACAACCACATACAACTCTAGTTCCAAGGGATCTGATGAGGACACCAGGCATGCACATGGTTCACATACATACACAAAGACAAAACACTTACATATAAAATAAATCAGTAATTTAAAAATATGGTTTTTCTTCATTAAGTGTGCTACATGCTTTCCCGTGCCTGTGGAGGACCAAGCAGGGTGTTGGATCCCCTAGAACTGAGGTTATAGACAGTTGTAAGCTACCCTGTGGGGGCTGGGAACTGAATCTAAATAGTCTGTAAGGGCAGCAAATGCTGTTAACTGCTAATCATCTTTCATTCCCTGTAAAAAGTAATCACTGTGGAAACAAGATTGCTTAAGAGTGCTTACCTTATTATTTTTTTAGTTTTCATTTTTCTAGTGCTAGGGATTGAGTTCAGGGCCTTGCACATTCTTGTCAGTTGTGTACTACTAAACTATAGCCACAGCCCTTAACTTTTTTGACCCTGGACTGGTCTCCCTATGTACCCTAGACTGAATTTGAGTTTATCCCTGCCTTTGCCTCTTTACTACTGGAATTACTTGTGCATTACTGTACCTGGCTTATATTGCTTAGTTTTTGGTTATCATAATCTATAAAACATACTTATTAATGCTAATGCTAATAAGTATTGTTTATTAGGTACTTTGCATGTGCTCTGGCTAAGTTCTTTGTGTTGATTTTTCTCATTTAATCTTTACAATAACCATAACCATTAACTCTTCACTATGAGGAAATGAAATGAAGAGATGTCATCGATTTAGAAAAAGCTGTGTGCATATGAAGTAAACAATAAAGCTAAAGTTAAGGAACTTTGAATATAGTTATAACGTGTTTTATAATTACTTTAAACTTTATTTTCTTCCTTTTGTTTATTCTAAAATAGTAGTTTGATTCTGTTGCCTTATTTTGATTTTAAAACCAGAATAGATAGGCATATTCTCATACTTGGTGACTGAATTTTTTGACTGTGATTATTGGTGAAAGCATTCAGTCATCCTTGCCATGAATTTGCTTTAAGCTGAAGATGTAGCTCAGTTGGTAGAGTGTGCCTAGCATATGCAAGTCCTAGGCCTGATGCTGCCTGCCTCTAACTCAGCTCAAGGATCAGAAGTTCCAGGTCATTCTCAGTTACCTAGGGAGTCTGAGGCCAGCCTGTGATATATGTACCTATCCAAACAAACAAAAGTTTAAAGCCCTGTCAGGTAGAATCCAAGTCCAAAGTGTTTCATTCACTTTACTGTTTAGGCCAATCAACATATAATCTCTTTAGTTTCAGTCCAGTAATTTAGGCTTGTGAGAGTTTAATGTAATATGTAGAATTAAAAAAATTATAAAGGGTTCTTTTTTACTTGATATCTAACACTAAGTATAAAAGGGAATGTTAGAATTTTATTTATGTCATCTAGTAGGGCTCATGAAAGACTCTGTGTAACCAGTTAGTAAATTCTGTTAGAGCCATAGGGTCCTTTTTGCAGCTTAACAACTGTTTGAAAGCAGCTATAGACAATATGTAAGCAAGAGAGAGAAGCTATTTTTCCAATGAAACTTAAGCTACTTAAATTTGGCACATTTGACTAATCTTTATTACAGAGAATCTTGTAATTTCTAAAATTGAAAGCTAGGATTCATGTGTGACAAAATATTATATATGGAAAGTGGAACTTTTCCTTCTACGAATGTAGTGGCACAAATAAATGTGCCAAAAAGGCAATTCTAGTGTGAACAAATAGGTACCTAAATAGAGAAGTATACTTTTCAGTAGCATTTTATGACTACTTGGATTATTTTATTATTCTAGAATATACATGTAGATAGATATTTCCTTATTAAAATTACTATTTTTAGTCTTGAAAGCAAATCTACTGTTTGAAGTTTCACTAATTCTGTTGTTTTCTTTCCCATACCATAGGAAGGCTTATTATAAAAAGATGTGACACACACCTGGGTGGTGATTTTATTATATTGAATTTACTTTTAAAATATCAGTAGATAGAAAAATCAAATTTAGTTATATAAATGTACAGTTGAGTTATGGGTTCATAAAAAGTCTTCTACTTTTTGATGTCATGTAGCGTTTGCATTATAAGTGGTTAGATACAGTGTTTTTTGGTGCCATAGCATTTTAGACAACGACATTTATAGTTTTGTGGCTGATATGGTATATCAGACTTTAAGTCTAGATTATACTTATTATTTTCAGAGATTCGTCAGCGGACTGCAGCTCAAAGAAATCTTTCCCCAGCACCAGCAAGCTCTGGTCAGGGCCCTCCTCCACAAGTTCCAGTATCTCCTGGGCCATCAAAGGACGCTTCAGCTCCCGGGGGACCACCAGAAAGGACTGTTGCTCCAGCCTTGCCCAGGCGCCTTGGATCCCCTGCTACTTCAGTGCCTGGAATGGGTAAACAAAGCACTTAATGTTATTTACAGTTTATATTGTTTTCTCTGGTTACCAATAAAATGGGCCATTTTCAGACAGTATGGAAATGGCATTTCATTTGGAAATAGCAGAGCAGTTATCTGATTAAGCAGGAGCTCCATATTCAATTAGCTATAACTCTTTACAGCTGGCACCTTGTGATACCAAAACCTATTTCTTGAGCTCATTTAACTGTTATGGCTTCTTTGTTTAAGTGGCAATAAAACTTTGTAGCATTCTGTAGTCTACAGTGTAGCATTATCTTTTTATATTCAATTCTTAGAATGGCTCCAGATTTATATATGTGTGGTGGGATAGTGGAGAACCCTTTAGAAAGTATTCATATTCTTTGCTAATTTCTCATATAGACACTAAAACATTACTATTACCATATTTCAGAAAAAATGTTCAAGGATTGTGCCTGATACTACTTTTGTAAATAGGATCTAGTAGATTTCCCCCTCTAACTCATGGAACTGTAGTATTTTCTGATGGGTTCTTTTTAAGTTCTGGTAAAAGTGTGATGGATCTCTAGATTTTATTCAGGCATGTAACATATGGCCAAATACTTTGTATTTTTTTGAAGTGTGATTAGGGCTTGGAAATCTACTCACAGCTTTAGCAGGTGACATTATTTCATGTATATTCCATGTCAGATTATTAAATAAGAATAAGTTACACTTGACTTATGGTGTTTATCCAATTCCGGTACTTTACTATTTCATAGCTAATTACTACCATATAAATAGAGTCTATAATGACTTTGAGACTAGACCCTACTTTAATCAGATAGGTTATTAGAACATTTATGAAAGTAAAAAACACCAGCTTTTCTTATGGTAGATTCTTGCATGTGTTCCTTTAAAAATGCAACTAAGATTTTAGAAGACTAGGAAACCATTGCTTTATAAATAAAAGGAACTGACTACAAATGAAATGCTAAAAAATATTACAGCATTTAAAATATTTTTAATAAGACCTCAAAATTTTATGTGTAATGACAAAAGTAGTCATATATTGGGTGAAATTGAGAAAGTTAAATGGATTGAAAATAATTGATTTGAGATACATACCTGTAGTTTGTAAATTCAAGTTTTGGTTGTTTAACATAAGAACTTCAGGTGAGAGCCTCTGACTCACATGCAGCTGAGCCACTTACATAGTTGTAAGGACTACACTATGTAGCACAGGGCTGAACAAGCAGCTAGACCTTAAATTTTATGTGTTTGTAAATAAAGCATGTTTTGCTGAAGTTTCTAATTAGCTTGTATGGAAGTACTGTTTATATTGTGCATTGCCAAAAAAGTGTGAATGTTAATAATTTATCATAGAGAAGATTAATAATTCATTTTTTGTTTTAACATATTTGCAAGAGAATCAATTTAATGTGTAATACCACAGTGCTCCCATATGTTTGGAAATTAATAACCAGCAGGTACTTGATAATTTGCCAAACTGTGTAAAAATGCCCAGCATTCCTACAATAATTGCTTTTGATGTTTATTTACTGCTACCCATGTAGCATGAGTATTAAAATGCATTATTTTTAAAGTTACCAAGTTATTTAACCAAATTATTACCAAGTTGCAGGAAGCTTAAGTTACTTTAATGAAATTTTTGTTTTATGTATCCAGATTGCGTTGTGGATATACTCACTTTAAATATGTAAAAGTAAAATACTCCAGCAATTTAAGTTGATGTAAATGCGTTGAAAATCTGATTTGGAAATTGGGAATGTAGCTGAGTGGTAGAATGTTTGTCTAAGTGCTGTGTTAGCTACACCTACATTAAAAAAAAATTTTTTTTTAATTCAGCTAATTTTTAATTTCTGTTTTGATTTTGCTTTGTATCCTTAGTTACTTAGATATATAGGACTTAGTCTTTTAATTTTTTGTGAATTTTAAGATTTTTTTTCTGTTGCTGATTCTAATTCTTTTGTAGTCAGAAAATGTACTGTTTGGATCTTATTAAAAATATTGAGACCTGTTTTATGACTCATTATGTCATGTCTTTGTAACTTATTGCTGTTTGAAAAAAATATAGATTTCCTGTTGGGCAGAGCAGGTATAAAAGTTTATTAGGTAAAGCTAGGAGTAGTGAGTGTTCAAGTCTTCTCTTTTTTTCAAATTTTATGCAGATTTATTTTTAATCAATTATTGATAACCTTCAACTATACTTCTATATTTGCCTATCTTGTCTTAAATTTTTGTTAGTTTTTGTTTTATGTATGTGAAGCTCTGTTATGGTATACTTAAATATGTGGTATGTTGCTCTTTAAGGAAAAAACATCACTTTTATTCATTTATGTGTGTGCGTGTGCATGTGTATGGAGGTCAGAGGACAACTTGTGGGATTTGGTCCTCCCTAAAATGTGGGTTCCAGAGCTTGAATTCAGATCATCAGGCTTGGTGATAAAAGCACCTTTATCCATGGTACCGTCTTGTTGGTGCTTTGTTCTTGATAAGTTGATGCCTTTGTCATTGTGAATTTTATAGTCATCCAGTGTTTCTAATGCTTAGTGTTAGCAATTTATATATTTTCTGTCATCTTATGTAAACTTATTTTTTTTCCTGTTTTTATTTTTAAAAAACTATACAGAGCATATATTGAAGAGTTGCCTTTTTTTGCAGTATGACAGCCTATTTCATTGTGGGGGTGTTTGGACCACATACATTTGAAGCAAATGAATACATTTGTCCTATGTGTGTGCTACTGTTTCCCTCGTTTTCTGAGTCTCTTTGAACTGAAATTTTTTATGACTATATTTAAGCTTTTTTTCATTGCCATATTATTTGTAACCTTTTTTAAGCATGTGGTTTTAGTGCTTGTGTTGAGGTTTAGTAAATATCTCTAGTCACAGTTGTTTAAGTGATGTGATACTGTCTAATACAGTTTTAAAGATCTGACAAAAATACACTTACATTTTCTCTCTCTTGGCCTTTGTGTTATTTATTTAATATTTATTTTAATTCTTTTAAAAAAGTTTATTGGACTTTCAGATATTGAGGATATTTTTTATTTCTCACTTTCTCCAGTTAATCTGCTTTTCATTTCCTTTTTGCTCTTATTCTTATTTTACTAATACACATATGTATCTCACAAAGATTTTTTCCTTTAATCAGTTATTAAATTTCACTATGTAGCCTTGGCGGGCTTGAAATTTGCTATGTAGGTCAGAGTTCCACATGCTTCTAACACCCAAGTGCTGGTATCAGAGGTGTTCGCCTCCACGCTTCAGTGTTCCATGTTTGTGGACTTAGCTCTCTTGGAGGACGAAAGAGAGCATCAGATATTAAGCTCCAGATGTAAACTGGAGCTACAGATGGTTGTGAGCTCAGTGTGAGAGCTGGCAAACAAATCCAGCGCCTCTGCAGGGGCTGCCAGTGCTAACACTGGGCCACTGCTGCAGCCGGATCCTTTACTTTTAAAATCTGTTGCCACTTTCTTTGACTTCAAGGACTTTTAAAAATTATTCTTGTAATGTAGTTTAACCAGTGATAAAGTCTTTGTTTTGAACATCTAGAAAAAGACCTCATTTTGCATAGTCTTCATTTTTAAAAAGATATTTATGCTGGATACAGATTCATCCTGACAGTTTTTATTTTCAGAATGTTAAAGATCAGTTTTATTTTAGCTTGCACCTGATGAAAAAATTGTTGTTATTCTTATTTCCTTTTCTCTATATTGTACCCCCTTTGGCTTACTTTTAAGCAGTTTGATTAGTGTGTGTGTGTGCGCATGCGCACACACACATAAAATTGTACGTCTTGTGTTTGAGAGTAAGATTCCTTGATCTGTGCTTTTAAACCTTTCAAACTTTGAAGAAATTATGTATTTCTTAA
This sequence comes from Acomys minous, assembly GCF_964271855.1. NCBI lineage: Eukaryota > Metazoa > Chordata > Mammalia > Rodentia > Muridae > Acomys > Acomys minous. The sequence continues at coordinate 109,327,251 of NC_140491.1, read as the reverse complement.
ATCATGTATATATTTTTCTTTAGAGAACTGTTCATTTGACTATTTGAAATTGTTCTATAACTTACTGATCACCCCCCCTCCACACACACACACACTTAATTTTTGGTCTGTTTTATTTTTATGGTTTCTGTTGCTATGTCTTCAATCAGATGGTCTGTTTATCCCATCTGTGTATTTTTTAATTCTATACATCTGTGAAGTTTAGTCTTGGTATCCCCATGTCTTTACTTAGTATACCTTGTATTTCCCCTAGATTCTCAAACATGTGGAAGATAGATGTAAAGATTTTAGTATTTTTACCTGCCAGTTCAAATCTTATCTGAAATAGTCTTTATTTTTTCTTATTATACATTGTGCTTTTGTTTATTTTTTTTACATGGCTAGTATTTTTCGAATGCCAAACATTGCAAATTTTACCTTCCTTGGTGTGTTTATCCCACTCCTTTTTTGAGATTTTTCTACTCTAGCTCTTGGAAACAGACATCCATTCTGGGTGTGTGTGAACACTGTTTGCTTTAATCTTGTGAAGAAGATTTTTCTATTCTCAGATAGTTTCCTCAGATGCATGAGCTGGTCAGTCGTCTGCTGAGTGCCTTGATGGCCTCTGTAGACGTTTAAGTGGCCCCCCCTTTATGCCACCCCTCTTTCTGGCACTGTCACGTGAGCTTGAGCTGCCCTAGCTTCCCCAGGGCTCCAGTGCTGTCTTCTTAACTCTGGGGGACAGCTGCAGCTCCTCTGCGTGCAGCCTCCTACCCCTGCCTGGAAATTGTCTGTAAGCCAAAAGGCTAGGGCAGTTGCAGGATTTGTCTTGGTTTTTGTTTCTAAGGGATATTTAACTTATATTGCTTGATTCACATGTTATTAATTCTTAATACACTTCATATATTTCTCACAGTCTTTTGAGAGAGTAAACCTGATCAGTTACTTGGAGTCCAAAGTGGAAGTATTCAGATTATTACCATAGGCTTTTAGGAGTAGGGCATGTTAAAAATTAGTTTGTACAGAACTCAACATAGTTTCATATCCTAATGAATTATGTTGGTGGTTCTGATGTAGTACATATGCAGTAGATTTTTATAGTATGGTAGTTTTAACAGACATTTAATGCTGTACAGAGATTTATAAGAGTATTTTGTCACTTTGTTAAAATCTCTTAAATGTTCTAACATACTCAGATCGCTTTGGAAGTTGAATTTAATCTTGTATCGCTTCAGTTACACAGAAAAACAAATTCCATATGTTTTTATTTATTTCCTAGGCCTTCATCCTCCGGGTCCACCCTTAGCAAGACCCATTCTTCCTCGAGAACGAGGTGCTCTGGATAGAATTGTTGAATATTTAGTTGGTGATGGTCCACAGAACAGGTAATGTTTGCTAGGCGAGTAGATAAAGAAACATGGAAAAACATTGGCAAGTGTATGTGTAATATGTGATGTTTGGCTTGTATTTGTATTTTTAGTTCTGCTATCATATTAGAGAAATTGCATTATTTTGTTCAAAATATCCATCACTTGTGGTAGTGATGAAAATCCTTTCAGTAGATGGAAACAGTGTATTATTTCGCTCTTATTGTTTTTTTCAAATATTTCTCAGATTATTGTATTACTTGGTTCTTCCGTGACTCTAGGAAGGTGGTTATGAGTGTGCAGAGCATTTCTCAGTGTGTAGGCTTTCAGAAAAGCTCACGGCATAGTAGAGAGCGTGTTTGACAGATTTATTAGTTGGTATCAGTTTCATGAACCATAGTTTAATGTAAATATAAGTTGTATATTATTCAAAATAGAATGATTTGATTGAGCTAAGAATCTGTTGAGTTCTGATTAGAGATCAGAAAATGAGAATGATATTTAAGTGTGACTGATAAGTGAGAAAGACACAGGAGCCATATCATAGAAAAATTTACTATTGGCTTTAATTATATAGAATTGAATGTATTTATTTTCTGCACAATTTCCCAGGATTTGTTTTTTAAAAGTTATTTTTTATAACATTTGTTGTGAATTTCTAAGAAGTTTCCATCATTTCCAGTCTTATCACAAATGTGGAAGCCATCATCCTCAGGAATACAATACATCATTGAGAAACTTAAGTGCTGTGTGTGTGTGTGTGTGTGTGTGTGTGTGTGTGTGTGTGTGTGTGAATGCGGGTATACACAGAAGTCAGGCATGAGTCCACTGGAGCTGGAGTTACAGATGGTTGTGAGTTGCCTGATGTGGGTGCTGAGAATCAAACTCAGTCCTCTGTGAAAACAGCATATACTACGATCTTAACTGCGGAGGCATTCTTAGCCTCCTGCGGCCCGCTACTAAACTTGTTTCTGTTAATTTAGGATATATTTAATTGTTCCTTTTAAAAAATATCATGTATAAGCTATATATAGATGCCTATGTGTACATACTCACATACATATATACACATACATGTGTATGTGTATACACATGTACATACATCCATATGTACACACACGTACCTTTAAATGTTTTATGGCCTTTGTTTATTTTAGTTTTAAGTATTTATTTATTTATTAGCTTCTGGGGAAAGAACTCAGGATCTTCCACATGCTAAGCAATCACCCTATTACTGATTCTCCTGATTCTTAAATTATATTTCAAACTAGTTGAAATTTTGTTTTTTGTTAACTTTAGCTTTTGCTCAAGGGGTGTTGTTAATGATTTGGCAACATTTTGTTATAGCATAGTCACCTGTGTTTAGTATAAGTCACAGTGGCTGGATGACCTCTCCCATGGGCTTTGTCTGTATTTGTAACCAGTTGTTATTTTTCTTTGTGTGTAGGTACGCCCTCATATGTCAGCAGTGCTTTTCCCACAATGGCATGGCCTTGAAGGAAGAATTTGAATATATTGGTATGGAGTTTTGTGTAATTAGATTTAAACGTTTTACTCCTAAATATATCATTCTTGTCCACTCTCATGTGATGTCATTTTATTTTAGGTACTGCCTGTACATGTTGACTGGTACATTGTTTTCTTATTTAATACTAAAAACAAGACAGAAAAGATAGCTTGAAGTTCTTCCTCATAATGCACAGCCTGTAGGCCAGCTATTCTCAGATGTTCTGCTACTCAGACCCACCTACAGGGAGTCTGATTTCACTATTGGGGCTGGGATCTAAGCACTCATTTTTGTATTTTCACTTGCAGCCATTATTAAATGCTCACATGATAAATTATGCTTTAGATATTTAACATACATCTTTTTGGACAAGAGTCTGGGTTTTTAAATATATAATTATTATGTTGGCTTTAAATGCAAGCTCAGTCAAGTATTAATATTTATAGTTTTATTATTTATGTAGTTTTGTTATTAAGCTGCTATTTAACTTGTTACACCTTTTCTACTTTAAAATTAATATTTACATTATCAGAATAATTATGCAGTATGCTTTAAATTTATTGTTGATTAGAACATTTATTTTATAGTAAGGCAATAAATTCAGAAATTATAAATTTGTTTCTTGAGCCTGGCTGTTTATAAAAGTAATCTTGTGAGTTGATTAGTTTTTGAAACCTGGTTGGTCGATTTTTATCTCTTTTATGCAGCTTTTCGATGTGCCTACTGTTTTTTCTTGAATCCTGCAAGAAAAACGAGACCTCAAGCTCCACGACTTCCAGAGTTTAGTTTTGAGAAGAGGCAGGCAGTGGACGGCTCAAATTTAGCTGGTCCCATATTATCAGAAAGTGTACCCGCCTTAGAGAACCAGCTCAGTGAAGGTATGACCATGTTAACTGAAGTGTTTGTCTTGGTAGTGTGTGTAGCCTAATAATTAAAGCACAATATTTATTAAAGATGACAATGAATTAATTAGATAATTCAGCATGTGTATGTCAGCTGTTGCTGTGATGGCTTCTTCTGTGATTTGTTATGATGTGGGTCAAATGCAGGTCATGTGATCATCAGCATTTGGCACCAGTTGGTTAAACAAACTTGCTTATGGAGTAAGCTCTTCTAAAGTCTGAGAGACTTGACTAATGATGTGTTCCTGGAATCATTTTTATGTATCTAAATGAAATACTCAAATTATGAAACAACTGTTCTAAGGACAAAGTATTTGGAATATGTGTGTCTACCACTCAGTGGAATGGCTAGAAAGCAGAGAACTTAGGAGCTGGAAAGTCATCTTTGCATGGTTTGGACAACTGGGTTAGGTAGTAGGACTGTGCTTCATCTGGACGGTTTATTAGAGGTCCATGAGCTTAGCATGGCCTGTGATGGAGGAGTCACTTTTTTTTGTATGGGAAATAAGATTTATCACAACTTGTTTTTAGAATTCATTTTATAACTCTATCTTAGGAATTCTTAAGGAAGTTTCATGAAAAAGGACAAGGTAAAGTAGAAAAGTGCCAACTATTTCTTGTTATTAGTATTCACTCATTTTCTTTTGTTACTCAGTTCTAATTATGAAGATGGCTAAAATTATGGAGCAGACCATAATATTTTGGTACTATACCTCATCTACAGAAACATACTGGAAGTTCACAAATTTAGTAGCAATTATCATTTACATATGATTGATTTGTTTTTCATAAGAGCATTAAAATCGCTTTAGCTGGATTATGTGAAGCAGTAAATATTTTACGTAGCACAAGGTTAGTATGAGAGTCATTTTTTTTTTAACTTGGAGGGATGAACCTGAAGTGTGCGTGGCACTGGGCGTGGCTTTTGGCTTACTAACCCATGTCGAAGTGAGCGTGAATACAGACAGCTGTGACTGAGCCCGTGTACTCCCAAAGCTGAGCGAATGCATCCTCGGCTCCCAGTCTGCAGCATCAACTCCGACATTGTCAACTTTTTTTTTTTTTTTTTTTTGCTTAAAGTCATGCTCTGAGCTGCATGCTGACACATGCAAACCATCTGCCTTGGCATTGCAACCTCTTGGAACTGAGAATAAAGGATTTTATACTGAAGATGCCTAGAGGAAAAATTGAAGTCCGTTCCATGAGTAACCTTGCTTAAGAAAGCTAAAGTGAATGCTTGAAAACCAATAGTATTTTTCGTTTGACTTTTTTAAAGAGGAAAAAACAAGACAACAAAATATAAATCTTGATAATGGGTCCTATTTTTTATTTCTTCTACTAAGGTCAAGATGGGTAGTTAGCAAACAACATACAGCTATACCTTTCCTTCTCATCTAATCTAGGAGGAACAATACCTCAGATGTCTCATTTTCTATCTGAACTCTCCGGAATGAAGTCTAACTGGCACAAAGTGAACCCCAGTAAGGTAATGTTAATAGGTGAAGACCAAAGCTGAGGCAGGGTCTGACGGCTCCAGCGTACCAAAAGCCAGAGCAATAAGGCCGCTTTCACAGCGGCGCCTTTTTCATACCTCTCTTTGGATTCATCAGAGTGGCCGGCCATGTTTTTTTTTTGGTTTTTTTTTTTTTTTCCCCTTTTTGATTCTTGAGAAGATGGGACGTTTTCACCAAGACTCCTATTGTTATACTACGGCACAGTTGTCAGTCCAAACCTGGATCCTATAGTAAACGATGCTGAGTATTTCTGATTAGCAAAGGGAGCTGTAATTTATTTTTAACATTGGTGGTATACTACTTAGTTAAATAGAGCTATTTTATGACGGTGTGATTTCAGTCATCCACTCTGCTAATAGCCAATGTAGCTGGGAAATTAAAGTTCTGAATTCCAAATTCATCAATATTGTAGAAAATTGAATGACTAACTCGACAGACATTTTGTTTTCATTTTGTATTTTGAAAGGATATTCAACTTTCTTCTTGATAGCAGAAATGCACAGATTATGTTGGCTTTACAAGTACTCTGAAAACGTGACTTTCCTGTGTTTTTTCTCAACATACATCAGCAAACGTTTATATAGATGATACAGAACTAAGAGTGTCTCCTTCCAGTCTGCACCTCCTGCCTTTGCAGTTATGTTCTGTCTGAGTTCTGAGAGTAGAAGTCACAATTAGGGCAAGGTTTTTAAATTTTCTGAGTCATTTTTTAGAACAGCATTATGGAATCTTGTCAAGTTTCACCATAGCCTTAGAAGAAATTACTGTTAATCCTTGAGTTTTTAAAAAAATTCTAGAATTGTACATCTAGATATTTTGATAACAGATACTGACAAAAACACAAGAAATTAGGGATATTAATTGCTATATTTCTAAAACTGTGCTAGGTGTGGCATACCAAGAAGGACTTGCTTTTAGATTCCTTATTTCCTTTTATGCATAAATGATAATGTATAAATACATAAAAAATAAACATGGCTAACTGACATTATGTGCTTGATTACATTTTCCCTCTTCCCAAAACTGGGGCCAGCAAGATGACTCAGTGAGTAAAAGCACTTGCCGTGAAAGTGTTTGGTGACCCAAGTTTGATCCCTTGAGTCCACATAGAGGTGGAGAGAGAGACCCTGCTCCACAGTGTGGTCCCTGGCATTCACAGGCATGTCATGGCACATGAGCCACCCCAACACTAATAATTATGAATAATAACTAATAAAAATGCTTTCCAAAAGACTTTATAGCAGGCATTCTCTTCACAGATGTTGCAACGAGGTCTACATTCTTGTTTTTTTTTTTTTTCTACCATGTTTGAAAAATATTTTCTTTCCATTTGCTCAGTTGTGTTAGCCTAGGGCTCATGTAATTTCTTTAGTTGAAAATGGCTTGCATCCTCTCGATAATATGAAAATTCATGGCATTTACCTAATACTGGAAAAATTCTTAAGCAAACTTTATATAATATAAAACTTGTCTGGTAATCTGGTATCTATTTTTCTCATATTGAATGAATAAGAATTCTCTTTTTTGTATTTTTCTTATGATGCTCTAGGAAATTATACCATTTGATAATGAAAATTTTGTTGGTTTCTATGTATATATCAGACTCCTCACCAAAAGCTTCAACCTTTTTTTTAATGTTGAACTTTCTGAATAGTATATTGTTGTATTTTGCTTTAGGTATAGATATAATTTGATCTTCTGATTCCTTTCTCTAAACACTTGTATGTAATGATTTAGTTTTAGGCCATTGCCTTGTAATGAAAATTTTTTCTTTCAATTTATTCTTGTATTGTACAATACATCCCCCTGCAGCCCTCCCAGGTCTCCCCACCTCCCTGCTCCTGGCCATACACATTGCTCTTCCTTCTCTGTTCCCTTTAGAAAAGAGCAGGTCTCCCAGGGATATTGAGCGAACTCGTCTTAACAAGATGTAGTAAGACTAGGCATATACCCTCATGTCAAGGCTGGACAAGGCAAACTGGTAGTAGAAAAACAAAACAAAACAAAACAAAAAAACCACCAAAAAACCACGAGCAGGCAAAAAAGTCAGAGACACCCCCACTCTTATTGTTGGAGTCCAACAAAAACTTGAAGCTAACCAACCGCAGCATGGATGCAGAGGGCCTTGCGCAGACCTGTGCCAGCTCCCTGGTTGTCACTTGGGTGTCTGTGGGCCCCTGGGAGCCCTACTTAGTTGACTCTGTGGGCTGTATTCTCCTGGTGTCCGCAACTCCTCTGGCTCCTACAATCCTCCCTCCCCCTCTTCACAGGGTTTCCCCCAACCCTGCCTAGTGTCTCTGGGGGTCTCGGTGTCTGTTCCCATCAGATGCTGGGAAACCTCTCTCATAATGATTGGGCTGGGCACTGGTCCTATGAGTATAGCAGAATATCATTAGGAATCATTTCGTTGACTTTTAATGAAACTCTTGATTTGTTTAATTGAATTGTTAACCAATGATAAATAACTAGGTAGTATTATGTTTTGAATTTTATTATTTAAAAAACTGGTCATAATAGATATTCATTGAGTCATTTTTATGAATTGGGATGGAATTCATGCTTTTGTTCCTTAAATACATTGACTCTAAGGAAGGCAAATCTTGTGAAAAAATGCCTTCTTTACAACCTGTGGATTTAAATACTAAAATTGTCAATTTTAATATAATGATGTGGAGGAATATGTATAGGTACATGTATAGTGAGTACTAATGTGCTAAGAAAGCCAAGTTTTTATTTCTTCACAGGACAAAAAAAAAAAAAATCAAATTGTTTGTTAGATTATTTAATTTTATTTCTTAAAAGCTAGGATTAAAACTAAAGCTAAGGTAAGAATCTTACATGTTTTTGCATGTGTGTGTTTATAGGTGAAACAATAATATTTATTATAATTACATTCAGTTTTGAGTTTGTCTAGCTAAGCTGAGACTTAGCCTTGAACAGTCAGTTACCAATTGTTATTATTAAAAACACTGCTTTCTTAATAATATTGGAGTAGAGGGGGTGGATAGGAATAGGGAACAAAACAGACTGATGTGTCATTTTTGTTTTATTACATTGTGGTATGCTGTTTGTTGTTTACTTGTTTTGTATTATAGGTGCCAAACCTGATTTTAATTATTTTTCTTGCATATGTAATTAGGTCATTCAAGTCACTTTGAGACTTAGTCTTTTGGTATCTTGTAGTCAAATACTAACATCTTTTAAACTGTATTTTATATTTCTAAACTATTTTAAATTGTAGCTTCACTAAAAAACAAACAAGCAAACTAAACAAAACAACAACAACAACAAAAGTCCCTAACTTTTGTTTTTATTAGAATAGGCAAATGATGCTCCCATAGAAATAAGTAATTTGGGAATTGTACATGGTTTTATTATGATGCTTTTATGTTTAGGTGTGATGTTGTTACTTATCTATTAATACTGTGCACCCAGTCATTTAGATCTTGTCTGTATGGTTTCCTGTAAACTGGGATTGGCCTCTCAACATCAAGTCCTATGATTTGTGTCATAGGCATGTCACATGCCAGGTTATTATTAAATATTTTTTAGTGTTGTTCCCATCAAGATTGTTTTTCTACAGATCAACCCAAGGGAAGATATGTACTTATAAATAGGCCCTTCACTTATTTTCAAGTCCTATTTATCATTTCACCAAGTTTTTAGTTTCCCATATGTTTTCTGAGATATAATTTTGACTAGAAATTGTGTCATGTTTTCTAATTATTGAGACACATGCTATTTCTTTGAATTCATGTATTATAGATGTTTGAAATTTCCAGGGGGTATAGTTATATTTTTTATGTTAGTTTTTTTTATACAAACCTAGAATTTTAAAATTGGATTTGCCTGGTCAATTTTTTGAAGTTAATAATATCACAGAAGTTTAATATAATAAACTCTGAACCTTGCCCCCCTTTGCTGCTGTGTCATTCTGTTAGATTTTTGCCAGTGGTGTATGCATATGTTCTCTTAGACATGGTGTTTGTGAGTGCTGTCCAATGCTATTAGCTTTGTGTTTTGGTTTTCATTGTATATGACTTAATATGTTACTTTCAGAAGGCTTACTAAACAAATTGCAAAGTTCTTGTCAAATAAATATTGCTTTATGGCCAGAACAGTTGTAGAAAACCATGACTTAAAATCGTGAGGCTTTAATTCCACATGGTTGGTAATTCCTACGTTTTCTGTAGCAGAAATGGTTTGTATCTGTTCTTGAGTTTCACTTGCCCTTTCTGCTTTTCGTGTCTGTCCTGCTCACTTAACAAACCGAGTGACTTACTGCGTTTCTTCCCTGGGTTTCTGTTAAGATCTCAAGTGGTGCCATAATGCCATTGAAGTTCTGTATTATGACAGACCAGGATTCCTATAGTCATGTGTCACAATTATGACGTATGACCATTCCTCACTACTTCTTGTGGTCAGCCATTTGCATTGTCATACAGTAAGATATCATCATGTGGATGCCCCAGACTGTGGGATCTGGGCCTTTTATTCTGTGAAAGAAGAAAGCAATGGTAACTGGTCCTGTAACTGGGAGTCTAGGATGTCTGTTTCAGGAGATACTTTAAAAGTGTTTTCCAAATTCTGACAAAAGGTGTGTTTGTGTTTATTAAACTAATATGCTAAAAATCATGGATTTCTAGAACTTCTATACTAATGATGCATATTATTCATACTTTTCTTGTAAAACTATTTACTTTGTACAATTTTGGCTATATGTTACAAGGTTTTTAACTAGGGCCTTTTCTTAAGCAGGCTGTCCTTCCCCAGGTTTTGTTTGTATTAGTAACACAATTTGTCATAAAGAACATTATGAGTGTAGAAAATTTTGCCTTTTGCTTATTAGCTCATGTGGTTTATTATTTTCTGCTAGCAAGAATATTATATTCATTATGAAAAATAAATATTTTAAAGCTAGATTTTTTTACTTAAATTTTGACTTAAAATTAGGTGACTTAAGCTTCTCTGCTTTTATCACTTTTTTTCCCATCTCATTCTTTAAAATTTAAAGAATTAAAGTTTAATTAGTAAGCTTGTTATTATTAAATCATTATTTAGAGATTTAAGTTAAAACTCAAAAATAGAATTTAAAGGGAGTAAATATTCAGGTGGGGACTAAGAACACAACCTTCTGTATATATATGTGTGTGTACGTATGTATGTATGTGTGTGTATGTATGGGCAGGTTCACCCGCCCAGCGGTGGCACTGTCCACAGTCAGCTGGGCCCTCCCACATCAATCATTAATCAGGCAACGCTCCAGACCCACAGGCCAGTCTCAGAGTGGTAGTTCTTCAATTGCGTTCTCTTCCCAGGTGATTCAAGAAATCAGTAATACACTTGTAGTATTTCATTCTCTTGGGGCCTTGAGTTTTGCATGTTGAGCTAGCCGATGATCTTTAGAAGCTTATTGTGTATGAAATTATAAAGTATAGGTTTATTTTGTTCTATTACTCAGTTATACTAATTTCTAAATGGTATGTTATAGAATTAAGTACTTGTAGAATATTTAGTAGGTAATGTTAGATCATGCTTCTGTTTCATAGTATGTATGAATGTTTATCTTTGACTTGTCTTATTTAGCAGTTTGACATTTGAAGATCCCTGAAGTCTTATGTCTTCTCTCTTTTCAGAATCTTTAGAAGAACAAGATGTTCTTGATAATAGTACAGAGCAGAGAGATGACAAAATACCAGTTACAGAGCAGACGAGCCAAATGATTGAAAAAACATCTGGTTCAGAGGAGCCAGAGGAGGAACAAGAAGAGACTGAGACTGAGGAGACACCGGCAAACGAAGCCAAGTCAGCTGTTCTCAGAGCCGACTCTGTTTCTAATCTTGAACCAAGTGAAGACTCTTTGGTGGCAAAGTAGTAAATACTATGTGCCTTCAACTGGATATTTGTAATCTCGTTGATGTCAGTTATTGCTTTTTTTGTGGTACTCAAGAAAAAATTGCCTTCTAGGTATATGCTTAATATTATTTAAATTCATATTACCCAGCAAGTTCAGTGTGCCCAAGTCCTGGCATTGGGCATTGGAAGTAAGAGCACGTGGTATCAGTTAACATGCATAGATGTTAGATACTTGGTGCATTCTAAAGTTTTTTAAAAAGCATTTTTGTTTTCTATATGTATAACTTGTAAAAAAAAAAAACTCATTTTGACATAGGAACAATTTTGGCTAGCAACAATTTCTTTGATAGTGTTTAAGGTTTGAAACATAATTAAGATTTTGAATACTTCATCATTAAATTTTAACTCGAGATATTTGCCAGTGGGAGGAAATATCTTATTTAGGTGTTTACATTAAGCGATACTGAAAGCTGTAACCTTAATTACACAGGCATTGGTACGAATTCTTAATAAGAATGCAACTGAACAGTCAAGTACAGTGTTTCTTTTGATGTCTTTTATTTTGCAGCTGGGCCAAAGGCACATGATGTATATAGTTAGTTTATGTTTACATATTAACAAATAGGAAATACGTGTGCGCTTGACTGTACTTGAATTCTTGGTATTATTTATATTTGTAAAATAATAATGATACATAAATGCAGTGTGCGTGTGTGTGTGTGTGTGCGCGTGCATGTGTGTGTTTGTTAAGGAAAATAAAGATAACCTGGCAGTGGTTTTTTCTTTGTTAAATATCTAGACTTCTTCACATAGTGTTTGATGGATGACTTGACTATCTGAAAAAATATTGGTAGGGAGAGCTCACTATATGATAAACATATAGTAAATTATGGTGTTTTGTTTTCATTTAGAGTTTCAGATTCAGAGAAATAAGAAATTTAGTGTTTTCAATTAGAAGCAATTTTTTTTTCTGATTTTGAAACACATTATGCCATAGACAATTTTTAACTTTGAGAGACAAATATATTTTTAAGACAAGGCAATTGACTTTAATGAAGCTCGCTGGATTGAGTATGTATACCAGGCATCAAGTAGGAAGAATTTTGATGTAGACTAGTTATTCTTAAACATGATATGATAATTGACTGTAGCTTTCTTTTATGTGTCTTCTCCAGTACTGAACAACTGAACTGAATTTATGCCATAGAGGAGACGTGATAGTGTTGTTTGGCTAGTCTTTTGGCTATTAAATGTTTATTTAAATTAAAATCATTTTTAATCATTTAAATGTTTATTTTTGTGATTTAACACCTCATCTGAAGTGGTGTGTGTGTGTGTGTGTGTGTGTGTGTGTGTGTGTGTGTGTGTGTGTGTTTGTGTGTGTACCCAGTTTGTTAATGTTCTGAGGCATTTTAATGTAATGCCTGTAAATTCAAGCATGTGGAACTGAATGTGAATGTCAGCTTTGCACTCTTGGCATTTCTCCTAACCTCTTTGCATTTAGTTCATCTGTAAAGTGGGAAGAACAATACCAAGGTACTGGGATGATAAAAACAATTTATATGATGTGCCTACCTTTCTTGCTGGATATTGACTAGATATTAAGTTATATGGTAGAATTTATTATTATTATTATTATTATTATTATTATTATTATTATTATTATTATTATTATTATTGAAATTCTTGTGAAATATGGAAGGGCCACAGAGTCTTTCTCTGGCAGATAATGAATTTTAAAAGTGAATATTCAGTTTAGTTGCTCTGAACAGAAACAGTTTTCTCCATTAATGCTATCATATGCACATGTCTAAATGTTAGATTAAGGAAATGGAGAACTGAAGCTATAGAATGTAACTTTTTAAAAAGATGTGTTTATTTTTATTTTATGAGTATGAATCTTTCAATTGTGTGTATTTCTGTGTAGCACATATGTGGCAAGTATCTTCAGAGGCCAGAAAAGTGTACTAGGTCATCTGAAATGATAATTACAGATGATTGTGAGGTGCCACATGGGTGCAAGAGATTAAACTTGGCTGGAAGAGCAGAAAGTACCATTAATCACTAAACCATTTCTCCAGCATTATATAACCTATTGTTTTGTTTTTAAATTTTCACTACGTGTGTGTGTGTGTGTGTGTGTGTGTGTGTGTGTGTGTGTGTATGTGTGTGTGTGTGTTAGTAGCACTTTGTTGAGTCATGTTAAAAATGTTTTGTGTAAATGCTCAAAAATGAGTACATCAGAGAAAAAGAATATAATGGTAAAACCAAGCAGATATTACAAAAACATCTTCAAAAAGAAATATAAAGGGAGGAGCTAGAGAGGTGGCTCAGTGGTTAAGAGTGAGTCCTGCTCTCACCACATGCGGAGTCCCCATCTCAGCACCCAGTTGGGGGCTCATTCCTTCAGGTCCAGGTGCAGAGGATCTGGTGCCTTCTACCTGCCCTCTGAGGACACAAACTCATATGCACTCCTCCCCACAGATACACATAATTAAAAATAAAAACCCAAATCTTAAAAGGAGGTTAGTAAAATTAACACAACAGAGAATTGTTGGTGTGTTTTAGAACAAAATCTTATTTTGATATTATAATAGACAATGGCTGAAGAGAATGAGATTCCCCATTTCTGATTATTAAGACTAATGTAAGTGAGAGAAAGTAAGATGTTAAACCAGAGTGTTAACTTCCCTCTTCCTAAACAAAACGCTCAATAAACAGGTCATTGTTCAGTGTCCCTCTCGCTGTGTCCTCAGTGTGAGTGACAGACAGGGTTTGCCTTCTCTCTTTCCTACCCATCTCCCTTTACTGTAGCCATCGGAGTCTCCTCACAGTTCTGTGACTATGCTTTGCTCTTTCCGGCTCAAGTGTCAGCTTAAATTTTTTTTTCTGACAGAGATGCCCTCTTCATCTTTCTGTCTGAAGCTGACCCGCTGCCTTTCAGTCCTGTATCATGTCACGTTGTTTTTGCTCAGAACGCTTTTATTGCAGAGCATTTTGTTTTCTCATCAACTGTCTTCACAATTTACTTTTCTTCTGTCTATATGGTGAGAGTCTAGCAGCGGTGCTCCGCTCGTTTATCATGTGGATAACTTGACAATTCCAGCGAATGCTCTACAGGTCGTAACTCCTTCTCCGACTTGGCAGTTGGGTTTAGCTGAGGTTTTTTGAGACACATTTATCCTTAGGTTCTAGAACTACACTGCCATTATCTTTTCTTGTCTCTTGTTTTCAGTGTCCTTTGAAGACTTCCTCTGCCATCTTTATTTGGGTTTTTAAATTTTATTTTATTTTTGGTTTTCCAAGACAGGGTTTCTCTGTGTAGCCTTGACTGTCCTGGACTCACTTTGTAGACCAGCTTGGCTTTGAACTCACAGAGATCTGCCTGTCTCTGCCTCCTGAGTGCTGGGATTAAATGTATGTGCCACCATGCCTGGTGCCCCTTGTCATCTGTAAATGTTGATATCCTCTGGCTTGTACCTACTGTCAGTTCTTACTCTGCACATTCGTTCTCTGGGAGCACTCATCAATACCCAGCACTTAATCATTGCCTGCCTATGAATGTCAGATCTCTAGCTTGGTCTGTTTCTTTCTCTTCATAGCTATGATTTATTCAATGCATTGTGAAATTAGTATATTTTTAAAAGGACACTTGTTCAAACTTGTTTCTCATTTCACCAAATAGCATCACTATTCAAGTCTATTCCCTTTTCCCTCTGTATTCAAACTGTTTATCCACAGCTTCTTAATGCCCCCACCTCCACTGAATATTGCAATATAGTCCAGCATGGTCTGGAATTTATGACTTGTGGCCTCAGATTCCTGGATGCTGGAATCATTTCCATGAGCCACTGTGCCTTGTTCTCCTCTAAACACTTTACATTTATATTATTTTTCTGTCTCATTTAAATTAACAATGTGTCTGCATTTTTTCATCAAACAACATACTGCCTGCTATATGTATGTGAGTTTATACACAATTTTGTTTCTTGGGGAACAGTCCTGTGGAGATTTTATATCTTTAGTTAGGAAAGAAACAAGATGTTGAGAGAATAATCAACTTTCTCAGAGGTCTACATCTGGTATGTGGGAAATCCAAGATCTGAATGTAAGCAAATGCCTTGTGTTGACTTTTCCTCCTTAGTCTTCACAATGAACCCATGGCCTCATACATGCTAAGCACAGCTCTATTGCTGAGCTGTTTCTCCAGCTCCTAAAAAGCCATGCTTGCTGTCATCCTTGTACTGCCTTCTCATTCATGCCTCCATCACCTCAGGTAATGAAAGCTACCATTTACACTGTTTCTCTGTTTGCATCCTGCTGTTTCCCTATCCGTTCTGTGCAGTGCAGCTTCACACATTTGCTTCTGTCTTCAGTAATTTCTGTGTTTGAAAGAGGAGATCCAGACTTAACTATACTGAGTGGTAAAGTCTAGTGCAGTTTTCTTCCCAGTTGACTTTCACATCTTTTTTGCATTATAACTACTGTCACCACTACCTCCCCTCTACCACACACATAACTTTCAGTAAACATAGGTTATTTTCAGTGCTGCGTATATGCAAAGTTTCTCCTGGACTCCTCGATTTCTCAAACTCTTCCTCTTGAAATACCTCCTGTTTATTTAGATACTGAAGGAAGTTGTTGACTGGAGTAGCCCCACTTGGAACCCAAGGTTGGAAACTTTAATATTTATTAAACTATGTCTTTTTCATCATATAATCATTGTGCATATACTTCACAGTAGAACCAAGTCTGTAGGTGTGTGTGTGTGTGTGTGTGTGTGTGAGAGAGAGAGAGAGGGGGGGGTATGATACGGGGGAGGGATGGAGAGAGAAGAGAGAGGACAGAGAGATTGATTTGAAGTATGTAGTGATTGTCATTAAATAATACATACTGAGTTCCGTAATGTTAAATGATGGTCAGGGATAGTGGGCAGCTGAGCCAAGTCAGATCTTAATGTAAGACGGTTTATATTGAGCCACTGATTCTTCACTGTTTTGGTATTGGTAAGTTCATGCTTTCTTTAGCAACTTTATTCTGTTTCCAACTGACAGTACCGGCCTTAATTATTACATGACAGGTTAGATTTTTATATGTATCAATTGAAGGCTAGAATGAGGAGGACAGCTGTTTAGAGTGGTTGTGGGCAATGAAACTACTCTAGGAAGTTAGCAGGAAAAAGGTACTTAGTTTCTATGTGGCATAAAAATTATAGATAATAGAGTTGGGCACAGTAGCGCACACCTGTAATCTCAGCACTTGGAAGGCAGAGGCAGGTGGATCTCTGTGAGTTCCAGGTCAGCCTGGTCTACAGTGCAAGTCTAGGCCAACCAAAGATACACCTGACTAAAAAAAAAATCAAAACCAAGGAGACAAACAAAAAATTATAGAAGACATTGACATTACAGTTCATAAATGAAAGAATCATTTAATAAAAAGAAAGAAAAGAAAAAAGAAAAAGAAAAGAATGTTCCCCTGGGCTTTAAGACCTTCAGCTTGTACTGCTTTTAAAAAAATAAATTCAATATCAAGTAATGATGAATCAAGGTAGAAATGGTTGTGAATTGAGACCTGTTAGATCTTAATGATTTCACAATTTGGCTTATTTCAAGTTTATTAAATTTCTAAATGTATCAATACTACTGGCTAGTTATGAATTTAGACAATTATATAAATATGGAGAAGTTATGTCTTTGCAAACAATGAAAACTAAAATGACCGCAGTATTAAAACCTCATTTGAATTGCATCAATCTATGGGCAATCAATTTGTCTCAGCTTATTTGAACTGGCATTTTCTACATTTATTTATTTACTTACTACCTTTAGCCATTTTAGGGCCCAAGAGATGGTTCCTCAGGTAAAGGTGCCTGCTGCTAACTGATGATCTAAGTTGGACCTTGATTTCCAAGATGCACATAGCGGAAGGAGGGAACCAGCGCCCTCAGGTGCTCCTCTGACCTCTGTATGCCTGCTGTGGCAGTGTGTGCCCACACAGTATACTAATGAAATCAGTGTAAAAATAAGATAACTTTAAAAAAAATTGCTAAAGTCAGAGCTGAGAAGAGAAGTGTGTTCTGTGAGCATGAAGAGCTGGTTCGAGTCTGCAACACCTACGTAAAAGCTGGGAGTGGTTGCCGGGAGCTGCCCATCACTGAGGGGTGGTGACAGGTGGGTTCAGGAGCTCTCTGGCCTTCCCCTCTTTTTTCCCTTTGACATCAAAACTGATAAATGTTGGAAGTACTCTGAGAAGATTAAAAAGTGTTCTTAAAAACCTCCCTCAGTCCAGAATTCTTTGAAAAGAGGCCACATTTTTAGCTACTCAAGAATTTTACCAGATCCCTGGCGCTTGATTTAGGAAAACTGGGAGAAATTTATTTTCATGGAAATAGATATTTCTTAGTTTGCTTTGGAGGGTGTTGCAGGCAGGGCATTTGGTGCACATACTTGGAGTGCTGCCTGTTGGTCAGGCTCCAGGCCCTATCACGTGCATTCTCTTAGGGTTCTTCAGTGACTTCGAGGCTAGAAGTGTCACATGGAGACTAAGCTCGTTTCCTAACACTGGCTTATGGGGCTGCAAATAGGATTTGAACATGGCGGCTGTTTTGCTTTCCTTACTGCCTGTGCGCACTCCTTTGGTAATGGAAGGGACTGGGCTGAGCCCTCAGCCTCTCGTGCCTGTGTGGTATCACTCGTGCCGTTTGTTCTGGAGACACCTGGTTGCTTGGTATGTCTGCGTCTCAGTTCTCATTGCATCCTGGAGATAGACCGTGCTTCTTACTTATTGTTGCCTCGATCTCAAACCAAAGTAAACCAGACCTTGGCAGAGGATGCACCACAGGTATAATCACAAAATATATTCCTATTATTAAGTGATGGACTTGCTTTTGCCAGCACCAGAGGTCAATGTTCTGTTTCTGCCTGAAACTCCTCTGGATGATGGATTTGGGACTAAAGAGTTGTTGAGAACTTGCCCAAGTGCTAATTGAGGCTATCTTGTTTTGCTCTCTTGGTTACTGAAATAGGAGAGCCTCAATAACAGGAAAGAACTAAATTGACCTAAGTGCATGTAATGGGGTGAGAGAGTGGACCAATGCTCAAAAGAGCCTGTTGTTTGGGTTTACGAGATGCAGGTAAGATAATTTGGGCTCAGCAGTTTTGCTAATTCCTATGAGATGTGTAAAGATACACACACACACACACACACACACACACACACACACACACACACACACACACTCAGAGTTTCACTATGTATCTCTTGCTAGCTGTGTAGACCACACTGGCCTTAAACTTACAGAGATCCACCTGCCTCTGTCCCCAGACTGTTGTGATTAAAGCCATGCACTACCACACCTGGCTCTGGGTTGGCTTTCATTTACCTTTTCCTAAGCCATTTGACGCTATGACTGATGTTCACTTAGAACTAACTTACCTTGCTGCTTTTTGACATCTGGATCTAGTGGGGCCTAGATACCCATACACACTTTTATGCAGAGTAATTTAAGAATATTTCTTTTTTCAATATGTAGGCCAGTATATAGATTTTAAAGTTGGGTACTTGCCTCAAAGCTAAACAGAGCAAAAAGAAATGTATCCTGTGCCTGTACAAGTATAATTAAGACATTCCAGTGTGTGTTTTATGAACTATAAGCTGCTTCCTAAAAATGAAACTAGTTACCCATGTCTTACCATTAGCAAGAATTCCAAAGGCATTTTTTTTTTAAGTTACAGTGGTTTGCTTTATACAATCTTTCAAAGGAAATACTTGGAATAAACTTATTCTCAACTATGTGTTCATGTAGCTCTAGTGTATGGGTTTTCAGATTAGAATGCTCTGAGTCTTGTAACTGAAATTGAATAAAATGAATAAAACTGATTCTTGAGACCTATT
This sequence comes from Acomys minous, assembly GCF_964271855.1. Lineage (NCBI taxonomy): Eukaryota > Metazoa > Chordata > Mammalia > Rodentia > Muridae > Acomys > Acomys minous. The sequence goes on along the minus strand of NC_140491.1, from coordinate 109,308,233 downwards.
TTGGTTGAACATTGTGTATGGATCCTTGCTGTTCCTTTTCAGCACATTTTTCCCTGTGGTTTTTGAAGATCTAAATTCCTTTTGGTTGTGAGACCTGTCTTCCCTTAAATATGGCAATCTCCTGTAGTTGAGCTTATTTCAGAACAGCCACAGACAGGCAGGATGGCTCAGTGGGTAAAGCCACTTGCTGCCAATCCTGACTACTTAATTCAGTCCCAAGGGCTTGCGTAGTAAAAGGGAAAGAAGTAACTCTAGAAAATTGTGCTTTGGCTTCCACACATGGACCATGACACATGTGCTCCCACCTCAAATAAATAATATAATAATAAATTATAGTCGACTGAACACAGAGATTTTCTTTCTGCTGTTCTCTGCTCTCCTGCTGTCCCCTGGCCACTGATGGAGACTAGCAACTGTTCAGGTTTCAGTAGATTCTGATAAGACAAATTTGTCCACCCAACAAACACTAGTTTTGAATCTAATATGCCACAGCAGTACTGAGTTGTATGCCGGCAGGATCCTATGTGTGTATAGTGGGGGAGGGGCGAGAGAAGGGATGCCTTGTCTTCTGATGAGGAGGCCCCCTCTCGGGCTGCTGCATGCCAGAGCGACTGCAGCTGCCACTCCTGTCCTCCACAGGGCCTTCCCCAGGCCTGCAAACGTTTGTGCCTTGTGGGGCTTTTATGATCTCTAAAGAGTGATTTATGTCCTTATTTTTGCATTATTGTCCACAAGATGCTGCCCTCTGTCAGAGGGCCTGGACTATTTAATTTTTTAGACCTTTGTCTTCATTAGTATAGCAATGTTTGCTTGTAATTGTTGTACTAGACCTCCTTGATAAGCTAAGATGCTGGGAGATTCATAATGTTGACATCTAACCTTGCCACTGACTTCTTGACCCTTCTGCTTCTGAAACATAGGTTCATTTTTTTTTTAAACCAAGGTAAAACTCCATCTATTTTTCACACATTGTGGGCAGTTTAAAGGTTGGTCAGAATCAGATATTGTGCTTTCAAATTTGATAATGTATGAGTACAGAAGGTTGACCTTTGTTTCATAGTCATATATCAACATGACATGAGCAGTAGATGCAGCAATTACCCTTAGTACATTGAAATGGTGCTTTAGTTTCCATCTTTCATGCAATTATTGCAAAAAATTTAAAACATTTAAATTACAGTTGTGAAATTTGTAAAGTTTAGTATTTTTTGAAATAGTTGTAACATGTTTATTTTCAGTACAAGCTTGATCTTCATAAGATCCACTTGTTCACTAATAAAGATTGTTACTTATTGCTCTAATAACAGGCAGATTAATGTAAAGCTAATTTGTATTCTAAGAATAAGTTTTAACACACAGCTCAAGGAAGTTTTATCAAATGTTTTTTAATACATATGCCAATGGTCAACTAAATGAATATTTAGTGATAATAAGGACCCTTTTATCATGACACAGTGCTGCATATAGGTTATGTAGGATTTTTTGTCCCAGTATTCACTTAGTCATTCATTTTCCCTCTAATGAATGCTACCCATGAGCTAGGCATTAGGGACAGAAGCAAGAATGGGACCCTGTTCTCAGGAGGTCATAGTGCCTGTGTCTTGTCTGATAGCCTGGTGCCACCATGAGAAGTTCTGAGATGAGAACACAGCAACTTCACTTAATTAAATGGTAAGTGCATTGGATTTAAAGTGAGGGACCAAGTCTGCATTTGGTTCTACACCATGCAGAACAATGATGTGAGGATGTTATATGACTTCTCAGAGGGCTCTTTTCATTGAGTAGAAAAAGAAAAAACCTAATATATAGAGATGCTATGAAATGGGGACTGACTTTCACACGAACTCTGGTGCCCCATATTTGACCATGTCCCCTGGATAGGAAGGACTGGTGGCACTCAGAGGAAGGATAGCAGGCTACCAAGAAGAGACTTGGTACCCTATGAGCATATATAGGGGGAGGAGGTCCTCCTCAGTCACAGTCATAGGGGAGGGGAGTGAGGGAGGATACAAGGGATGGGATAACAATTGAGATGTAATATGAATAAATTAATAAAATATATTTTAAAAATAATAAAATATAAAAACCTAAAAAGGAAAAAAGAAAAAAGTGATAGCGCCCCTTTTTGTACTAATACTAACATCATCAGACTTAAAAGCATGGCTAGGCCAGTGTGGCCCTGAGTGGTAAATTTCTTTCTGTAGTTCTCATCCTGTCTTAATTGCTCCCTGACTCAGTTTGTTGTATGTACGCACACATTGTTCCTGGAAGAGAACACAAATCTCATTTAATTTCCTAAGAGGACCAGGAGTCAAAGGAGGGAGGCCATTGTGCCATGAAGAGATGACTTACCAAAGGATTACTTAGCATTATAGTGGTGCTTAGCAGTAGTAGTTTTAAATTATAGTAATTTTACTGATGTAGAAAACTGAATGGCTCTTCGAGCAATAGGGAATTCTTTAAAGCTCCTCATGGACAGAAGCCATTCTGCTTGGTACAAAGGAAGCAGTGTTGTATCAAGTGATAAGACGAATGTAAACTGTGTTCAGAGTGTTTTGGACTCCTGACGGCTTTATTGATGATGACTTTTGTATGGAAGACTGGCTGAAATGTGTCATATTTTTAAGTTTTGAAAATAAGAGTATTGTGAGGAATCAGTACGTTTGGTATTCTAAATACTGTATTTCTATTTACTCCAGTCCCTTTCATTCTTTAGTTGTTTCCAGTTCTCAGAATCTCCTGCTTCTGTAATGATGTCATAAAATTAATTTCCTCTCGCCCTTGTCTTTTTCTCTGTCTTGTTTTTATCCTTGCAGTAGTGGAGATTCAACCCAGGACCCAGTCGAAGCACTCTTCCACTGAACTTTATCCCTAGCACTGAAAACTTCTGTGAAGCTATTTGACAGCTTTCTATCTTTTTAACACATTGTTTTCTATCCCATGGGGTTGTGTTTTAATTTTTAGTCCCTTCAGATGGTATATTTTATAAAATATAACAAGTATATATCTAGCTATATTGTTGAAGCAGAACTGGGTCCAAGCAATGTAGTTCCTGTGTGGGACCAGAATTTGCTTCTTGTAACTATTTTTCACATGTACTGCTGTTATCAAACTCTAGAATCAGTCACAGTCTACTTGCTATTGTCTGAGGCTTTGTAGGCAGTTGCCACCAGTAAGAGACCACAACACTTTAACTTACTTTTTACAGCCACGGAGCAGCTGCCAATGGTAATGGGTTTTCCCCTCCCATACAGGCAGCTGACAGCATGGATGCTTTTACCTCAATTTCTCCTCCTTAATTTCCTCTTCTGCATTCATTGTTTCAGTTTGAATTCTTTTAGTGAAAAATAGATCATAATGTTCAGAATGGAAGTGAGAGTCTTTAATTTCTTTGAATATTTCTAAAAATTTAAAACAATGGTGTGAGGAATGCTCATTTAACATTAAGAGAAGAATGGACACATTGTTACACATTGCATATGGTCTATGCATATTAGACAAAATAGACGTGTGTATGTGTGTGTGTGTGTGTGTGTGTGTGTGTGTGAGAGAGAGAGAGAGAGAGAGAGAGAGAGAGAGAGAGAGAGAGAGAGAGAGACGAAGAAGAAGAAGAAGAAAAAGGAGAGGAGAGGAGAGAGAGATGTTGCACATAGGAAGAACTTGAAAGAAATATAACAATGTTTTGACTGTATTTTAACTTAGGGTATGTATTTTTCTTATGTTTTCTAAATTTACTATAAAATTCACTACTCATTCTTCTTTTTATCTACATTTACTATTCTAAAATAAATTCAAAATCTAAAACAATGGCCGATTGCCAATCGCTGTTACAGAAAGATCACCAGATCTCAGTTAATACTCATAGCCTTAAATTCAGAACATTTTTATATGTGTAAGTCTTTTGGGAAAGACTTTCAGCTTTAAAAGTGGGATAGAATCAATCTGGGAAGAAAAAAGTTTATGTGAGCAATAACATCCAGAGACCTCTGTTACCCAGGAAATGGAGAGGAGGAATGGCTGTGCTACGAATGATACAGCATTAAGAATTAGGAAGCAACCAGAGCTCCCATAACTTCCAGGAGCTTAAAGCACTCTTCGCTTGTGTGACACTGTGAAAGTCCTCTCCCACATTTGCATATTTCCTCTTTATGTGCACAGATATAGACATGCACAGCTCATTAACTCTTCTAATTAAGAGAAATGAATTAAAGCTTTTGTCTTCTAGTAAGTACTTATTTTTTATATTTAATGTGATACCATAATCATTGATCCATTAAAATATTTCTTTGGACATCTTAGAACTGTGCTCTTATAGAGACTGTTTCTTCCTAAATCTGGCTTTGGGCATAAATTTAAAAGTGGTTCTGCTATAGTGTGAAGTAATGCATGCTAGTATAGTTTAGAATTTTCAGGCAACAAAGAACAGTTACCGCAAAATGTGATACAGGCCTCACAAATTGATAATTTATGATAATTTGTAATAGGTTTGGAAATTAATTTGACTATTTAGGAGGTTAAAATAGATTTATAGTATATATGAGGTTGTTGTAGTGCTATTAAGAGTTACATGATTCAGATGTTTGACTGTGTGTAAGAGTGTAATTGGAGGCACTTTGGTGTATTAGTGTCCTATGGGGCAGGACTGTTATTGACTGAGCACTGAGTAGATATCCAGCCTGTTTATGATTCTTTGGAAGACACATTTTTTTTTCAAGATAGGATTTCTCTGTGTAGCCTTGGCTGTCCTGGACTCACTTTGTAGACCAGGCTAGCCTCGAACTCACAGAGATCCACCTGCCTCTGCCTCCTGAGTGCTGTAATTAAAGGCGTGTGCCACCACCACCCAACTTTGGAATATACAATTTGTATCTCCATCTTGTAGATAAGGAAACTGATATTCAAAGTTAACTAATGAGTGTATGGTCACTCCATAAATGGCAGAGGCAAGATCTGCATCTAGTTATCTGTTGTGTATTTCGTGTATCCTCTGCTCTTAATTAACCATTTGACAAGGTTGGATTTTTACTACCATTTTCCTTTATCTTGTGTACTTTACAATGATTAAGGCACACTGTAATGATGATATTTAAAGTATATACTGAAGAATTTGTTGATCAGGTTTCCTGAAGCTCTGTTGCAGATATTACTAAGAAACTAAAGAGTATTTACTGTGTATTGGCTTCTCTACTTAGTAGTAGGAAATACTGTATCCTTTCTGCTTGCACCATTTACTATAAATCTTCTAGGATATCACAGAATGAAATTAGTTTGCAACAACACAAAAGATAATTGAAGTTGTTCTGTGCATAAATGCATAAATTCATAAATTAAATTTCTATTCTTGGTGCTGAATAAATTTCTAAAACATTTATATTCTTTGATTCTGTGTCATTTAATAAATTGTCTTTCAGATGAACATGATATTGTATGCCTGTAATCCCAGGCCTTGGGAGGCGGGGCTAGGAGCATCATAAATTCCAGGCTACCATGGATACCATGACAGTTCCTAGGCTAGAATAGACTACACAGTGTAAAACTGTTTAGAAAACCAAGCAACCACAACAGAAGACCTTTCCAATAAGATATTCCCTAAAGCATGAAAAGAAGTATGCATTTATTATCTCATCAAAGTGTTGGTTCTGAGTCCACACTGTTCGTTTTGTTGTTGCTGTTGTATTGTTGTTTTACAAAAAAAAAAAAAAAAAAATGCAGACTTCTATACTGACTGGATGTTCAGTGGGGAACCAGTGTTCCTTAGGTAGCTTCAACTGTCTCTTTAGCACAGTGCTTAGCAAGATGTGGTTCTCCACAGTTGAACTGATTTTATTTTTTAGTAAGGCACTGTGCTCCAGTATCAATATTCACCTTCACTAAGATTTAAAGTTTTTCACCAGAATGATAAAATTCTTAGTTTTAGATTTTCTTGTGCCTGCAGGTCTTTGCTTTGGTACAGTGGAAGCTAGGGAGGGAGGAGGACAAATGGCTGCTGCCCACAGCTCCCGGGCCCAGAGCTTTGCCTGGAGGAACAGGTGGCGCCCAGTTGTCTGTCTTCATTTAAGCTGTGGATCTACAAAACCTGTATGCCTGACTCCTTCCCTTACATTCTCATGTGTCATCCTTATCTACTGTACCGTGCTCACCCAGAACACTTTCATCTCTAGTACATTGCAAGTTCTGTTGAATCTGGGGCGATGATCAATCTTTCCCTTAGTTCTTTATGTACTCACATGTGTTTTTCATAATTCCTATTTAAATGTAATTCTTGTACCATGGTAGTTGCAAAGAATATACTTTCTACAAATACACACTGTGGCAGATTATTGCCAGATGTCTGATAGTTGGGTAAGTGTGAGACTCTGGTGCTGTCAAGAACTTCAGCAGAGTGGTGAAGAGTAGACCGTCCTTTTCCAACCACCTCTGGTCAAGCTCCCAAGAACAGTCCTGGGACCTTATAGTCTTTGCAGGCAATGACATTCTTTCCAAAAGTCAAGGGAACTCTTTTTTTTCAAACTTATTTAAAATTTTAATATCATGTTGTGCTTTATAGAATCGCCAGATTTTTTCTCAAATGCTTGACTCATCCTCCCACAGGATGATGTGACCCCCCCCCCCCCCCAGGATTGTATCTTTGATAGTTTAAGGATAGCTCTTACATGAAAATTATAATGTAAAATAAAGCTAAAGAGACTGATTGAAAGCTAAAATTCCAAATGCTTAAAAACATCTTCTAGTAAATCTATATTGAAGACTTTCTTGTATTTTGTTTCAATGGTTTATTCTGTTAAAAAAGCTACAGCACAAGATGTAGCTCAGTGTGAAGCGCTCTTGGCAGCATGTGTGAGGCCCTGGATCCCACTCTTAAGACCACAAAAGGCCTCGAGCAAAAACATTTGTACCGTAACTTTTGACTTATATAAGATTATGACTCCTTTCAGATCTCAGTTCTTGAGTGTTGAGTCAAAACCATCATTGCCTCTTTATTTAAAAGGTGTTTAGTCATCACATTACAAATTCTACAAAGCTAGAGAGATGGCTCAGTTATTAAAAGCTCTTGATGCCCTTTCAGAAAACCCAGGTTCATTTCCAGCACTCGTGTGCAGCTCACAGCCATCTGGGAATTCATGTTCCGGGGGACTCATCACTGTCTTCTGGCTTACTTGGTCACCGGGCAGGCATGTACACAGTTCACATGCATATAGACATGCAGATTTATAAGACAATCGAAAATAAATGTCTTTAAAAAGTCCATTTCTGGTAACAATTTCGTATTTCATAATATATGAACATAAGACTATAATTACGTGATAGTTTAATTTGTAATTATTTTTGTTCTTAGCTGTGAGGCTTTGCTTGCCATGATTACTGACTCCATTTTTAATGTAGAAATGCAGCAATCTTAAATGATGCACATACAAATATATTTTATAGTAAATTTAGCACCAAGAAGCCACTAATTTGTGTCCTTACTAATGAGCTATATTTTGTAATACATAAGTGCTCTGAATTGCAATTTATAATATGAATGTTTCTGCAAGATAGATGTTGGCTGACTCCAGCTGTGCAGCCATAAACTTACCATGGATACTCAGATAGCAACTTGCAGTCTCTGACCTGGTTATATTCGTCACTCCCCTTTCTTGTCCATTAAAACTAATTTCTTTATTATCATCAGCATTCAGTAGCAAATATATTATAATCTCCCCACCTAGTAGAAAAAATACTTGTTGCCAAAAATATCTGTTTTGTTCTCTGCTATGTTTACAATACCTGTAAGATGGTAGGTTGTCAATAAAAAATTTGAATTCTCTTGGTATAATCTATGTGTTTCTAAGCATTAGCAAGTAGGCTAGCTATTCCTGGGTCTTCTGTAGCAGAGAGGAACAAGATGGTTTATGTAAAGGAGAGTCTCCTGCTAATTATTCCATTCTCAGGAATTGTAACTGAAGTATTTTGGCTTAAGAGAGTTGCTCTTCTTTGGCTGCTGTTTTATTCCTTTCATTCTTTGAGAATTTTGTGCAATGTGTTTTGATCATCTTCACCCTCCTCCAACTCCTCTCGGGTTGTCCCTTCCCAACCCACCGAACCTTGTGTGCTTTCTTGTTTTTCTCATCAAATTCAATTTGTGCTGCCTGTATATTCTTGGATGTGTGGCCTTCCACCAGTGTGATCGATTTACCAAGGGCAAAACTCTTAAAGAAGACTGGCTCTGTTTTCCACCAGCTATCACTTGCCAGTAGCTTCTCTGCCAGAGGCTGAGCTTCATGTCCACCTTCCCTGTCCATGCTGGGCTTCTGTCTGAAGTGAGCTTGCATGGGGCTAGTGCACGGGGTCATACTGCTGAATTCATATGTGCAGCTGCTCTGCTCATCCAGAAGACACCGGTTCCTTTTACTGCTTCACCACTTCTGGCAGTTCCACAGTGACCCCAGGAGGAGGGCATGTGATGCAGATACCCCATTTAGAGCTAAGCATTCTGCAGAACTTATTCCTTGCACCTCGACCAGTTGTGGGTCTCTCTGTTCATTTACATTGATTTGCAAATAGATGCAAATCAGTTTCCCTGATGAGGAACCAGATATACATTAGCCTATGGGCATAATGATGTGTAATTGGAAGTTGATTTAATACTATATCCATTTAATAGAGTATGAGTAGTAGGTTCTTCCCTCGTGCCTATGATCTGTCTAACCACAGATTATTGGCCTGACAGTGGTGCCTAGGTATGAGTTTCATCTTGTCGAGTGGGACTTAAATCCAATTCAAAAGTGGTTGGTCACTCCCATGATGCTGTTATTACACTAGTGTGCTTATCTTGCCAGCGCAGACATTATTTTAGCTTTCAGACTTGAAAGCTGGCTAAGGTTGATGATTATTTTTCTCCTTTGGCGTGTGCAAAGTTAGCCAATATGGATGAGAGTTTGTCAGGATCAACGATTTAGTCATGCTCTGTGGCTCAAATACATGATGTCTTCGGCAATAGAGTCTTATCAAGTTATGTAAGTTGACCAATAGCACTGGCAGTAGCCTATAATATTTGAGAGGGATGGGTCTATGGCACCTTATGCTAGCCATCAACTTAAAAGGAAGTAACTCATTCTTATCATAGGTATTCTTTGCTTGCTTTTGTTAGTCTGTCATGTTTAGTAGAGGCATTGCCATCCTGTTATGGGGTAGCCTCATTTTGTTTCTATCAATCTATCAATCTATCTATCTATCTATCTATCTATCATCTATCTACCTCATCATCTATCTACCATCTACATATATATGTAATTTTTTTAAGGAAGCTTTTACAGTAGAAGGATTCCATATGGGTTTTCAAAAGACATTTAGTGTTAACTGTCTCTCCCCATATTTCTTCCTTCTTCCACATTTAGTCTTCCTAGTTTCCCCCTTTATCTTTATAACATTCTATTCCATTTTTGCTTTCTCAAAGATTTCCTCATCTTCCCCAGTCCCTTATGAGATGGCTAACTTCTGTGGTTATTTGGATTAATTAAAACACACATCTAAAGCTGAAAAGCTAACATCTACTTATCAGAGAAAACATGCACTATTTGTCTTCTTTGGACCCAAACTGATGGCAAGGCCTTATTGCTGAAGATAAAACTTATAAAACCTGGAGACACTGAGCTGGCGACCAGAGCTTCACTCCCACCAACTAAAGGTGCTGTGTATTCCTCTCGTAGGAGGAGAAAAGCCATCAAAATCAACTCAGGAAGATTGTGTCTAGCTCCACGGATTCATATGCAAATTTTGTTTTTTTCTTAACAGCCGAATAATATTCCATTGTGTAGGGGTACCACATTTTCATCATCTGTTCATCAGTTGACGGTTATCTAGGCTGTTTCTATTTCCTGACTACTGTGTCTATAGCAACAATGAACATAGATAAGCAAATATCACTATATAGAGTCTTGGGGGGCGGGATTAAAAGAGAACAAAAGGTAAGAAAGTCAGAATTTTGAGGAAAAACTATTAAAATTCTGAATAAAATTTTATTTAATATATTTAAATACTTTAAAATAACATATTCAAATGGTATGACTTACAAAGACTTAAATAAGTAACTGAGGCTCTCTCCCATTTCCCTTCAATTGCCTACAGTCTCTGTCACCATCTCATCAATGAAGGTAGGCTAAATTTATTCTAGTCAAGATGGTGGGTTATCCAAGCTTCCTTATTTGCTTCTAGACTTTGAGACATTTCTCAGCTAGTTAGTTATTTCCCACTGTGGTAATACTATAAGTTGAAATTAAGATAGCCAGTGTTACCATTCTGGTAAACAGCTGGGCGGAGGGAGAACAACAATTACTGGAAAGAAATTTAGAGTCCAAATGGATTGTAGCTGCCTGCATTTCATTAGCACACACAATTGAAAGCAATGCTAATGCATTAAAATGATTATTCTTTAATGCCCAGCTTGCATTATTAGCACACGTGTATTTCATTAACATACATAAGCAAGAACATTTATACATGTGGTAGCAAATGGGCTTTTAAAAGTCATTTTGTAGTTAGTGGGTGTTTGTAAGGCCGATCTGCTACTGTATGTAAATGTAAACACCTCTGTATGCTATGATGACATCTTTAAGTAATTGGAAGTTCAGTATATAAGTTGTGTCCAGCCTTAAGACCAGTCTCAGCTGAAAGGTTATACCTTCTAATAGCTGAACAGGGTGCCCCCTCAGACATACCTCAGAGCAGAGGATTTATTATATAAGGTACAATCTCATTGGGAATGCAAGGTAAATAACCTCATTAAGAATGGAGTCTGAAGGAGATACAGAACTATTCAAATAGGGCAAAAGGGGGCCAACAAGGTAGAACAAAGGCAGTTATGGAAGTCAACCACCGCTTTTATTTTGTGTTGAATAAAATAGATTATCAGGGCTGCTACTTAAAATGGAGACAAGACGAAGAGAAGAGGCCTGAGTAAGCCCCTCCCCCACCTCTCTCCCCTCCGTTCAAAGCAAAAGCAATGGCTTAGAATGTAGCTCGTTGGTCATGTATTAACAATCCGCAAAAGGTAGAAAGTGTTGACTCTCACAAGTATATTCTTAAAGGGCTGTAAATGAAGGCATCCTCTTGGGCATATGTTTCTCCAAAATGTGGGCATCCCATAATAGATGACTTGATTACCATTTTCATGTTTTTCATACCTTCTCTTATGCTGGAATTTATTCTTTTTTTTTTTTTTTTAGCTTTAATTGTTAATTGAAAATAAAGTTATTTTTATACAACATATTCTGTTCATAATTTTCCCTCCCTCGTCTCCTCCCATAACGCCTCCACATCCCCACCCTCCAGCTTCGTGTCCTCTTTCTCTTAGGCAAACAATAAGCCGAGCTGGAGTGGGGGGTATTGTGGAAGAGTGGGAGGAAGGATTGAAGCAGTTGGAGGGCTCAGGGACACCACAAGAAGACCCATAGAGTAAACTCACCTGGGCCTGTGGGGGCTCACAGAGACCGAACCACAAACCGAAAAGCATGCACGGGCTGGACCTAGACCTCCTGACACATATGTAGCAGCTGAGCAGCTTGGTCATCACCTGGGTCCCCTAACAATTGGAGTAGGGGATGTCTATGACTCTGTTGCCTGCTTTTTGAATCCCTTTCTTTTAGCTGGGCTGTCTTGCCTGGCCTCAGAGGATGCACTTTGTCCTGCTGGGATCTGAGGTGCCAGGGTGGGTTGGTACCCCTCTTCTGAGAAGAAGAAGAGGGGAAAATGGAGGGGGTGGAGGATGAGGGTGGGACTGGGAGAAGAGGAGAAAGGGGCCTGGGATCAGGCTGTAAAACGATTAAATAAATAAATTGAAGAGGGACGGGGATAAGTAGGCAGGCACTTTTAATGCCAGCACTCAAGGAAGCAGAGGCAGGCAGATCTCTGTGAGCTCGAGGCCAACCTGGTCTACAAAGTAAGTCCAAGACAGCCAGGGGCTACACAGACACTCCTTGTCTTAAAAAACAAAAACAAAATCAAACAAAACAAGAAAGAAAAACAAACAGGCAAATAAAACAAACAAGCCAGAATAAAACGTAAAGAACAAACTAACAAAAAAAAAGAGAAAGAAAAAAGGAAAGAGCATGGGCACACATACGCGTAAATCCCCTCTCTGCCCACCCCCAGTATAAAAACTCAAAGTTGGAAAACATAATATGCAAGTAAAATCGCAATAGGTTAAAAAAATCCCAGACACATCAATATGACACTAGAAATATCCCCACATACTTTTGAGTTCATTTTGTGTTGGCCATCTACTTCTAACATACCGCCTGCCCTTAAATGAGGTTTGTGTACCAAGTGAGATACCCTTGGAGAACCTAATTTTTCCTTTGCAAGTGCTTGTTAATTGGAGCTAGCTTAAGAGTTAGGGGTGGGAGTTTATGTCTACCCCCACATCTCAGTGCTGGGACCCCATCTGGTTTGGACCTGTACAGGCGCTGTGCTTGCTGCCACAGTCTCTGTGGATTCATTGTCTATCAGTCCTGTTGTGTCTGGAAAGCACTGTTTTCCTGGTTTTATCCATTCCCCAGGGCTGTTAGAACCTTTCTGCCTTCTCTTCCCCCAAAGTTTTCTGAGTCTTGAGAGAAGGGATTTGTTGAGGACATCCCATGCAAGATTGAGAAACCACCTAAGGTTTCTCACTTTTTGCACACTGTCTAGTTGTAGACCTCTGTGTTAACTACCATCTACTGCGTGAGAAAGCTTCTCTGGTGATGGCGGGACACTTAATCTCCGAGTATAGCAGCATGTAGTTAGGAGTCATCCCTGTATTTCTTTAGAAGAACAATAGTATATGGTTTTCTTTTCTTATTTTTTAATATGTGGTTTTCTATTAGGCCTATCAAGTCTCAGATTCTTGGCCACCTGAGTAGTGTCTGGCGTGGGTTCCATCTCCTGGTGTGAGGCTTAAATCCAGTCAGATAGTGTTGGACGCACAGCTCTCGGGCCACTGTTGTACCAGTCTGCCATGCAGGCATGTCATCACTGTAGACTGGACACTTTGTAGAAAGGTTGGTGTCTATCTTCCTTCTGTGCTGGTGTAAAAAGTACCTTCCAGTACCGTGAACGGTAGTCAGGAAGGGTAAAGGCCTAGACAGGCACCAGCCGGACTTCTCTGGGTTCACAGATACAAATAGGTGTTGTCTTCAGCAGTAGGCCTTTGCCATCACTTTGTGGAGAGCAACCAATAGCCTTGGCAATAGCCCAAGTTGTTTGGGAGTGCTTATGATTTAAAATGGAAATTTAAAATAGAGAATGCTTCTTTTATTAAGGTAATTGGCAATATCCTCCCCCTTATTGTTTAAATCTTTTGTTTTCTATAGTATCTATAGTTAGTTCCACTTACTCATCATTCAAAAGTTAAATTAGAGCTGACACATTGGCTCACTTTGATCCTTGGGACAGTTCTTGAAAGTTGTCCTCTGATCCACATGTGTGCAGTGGTGTGTACATGAGTGCATGTGCACACACAAACAAGTGTGAAAAAAATTAAATTGCATTGGAACCTCTAGAATGAAACATTTCTAAAAATAGAAAAAAAAAGCTAGTTCAAATATTGGAGGTTATTTTATTTTAGGCTTCTTCCTTTATTAGGCTGTCAAAAAAGAAAAAAAAACCCAAAAACCAAAAAACAACAACAAAAAAACAACCAAACAACCAACCAAACAACCAAACAAACAAAAAACCCAAACCAAAACAAACCAAAACAAAAAAACAAACCCCCAAACCAAAAACTAATGCACATAGGACACTTAGATATGCCCTGCATCAAGTTTCGTAATAGCACAGACTTCAGGTCTTATAGCTAACTATTAAGAGAATAGAAGCCACGTGCTCAGTCTCAGAGGCACTTGCTCTGTGTTTCTTGTACCCTTTAGGCATTTCCTCTTGTTTCTACAAGTCAGCCCCATTCCTTCATTCTACCCCTCCAATCAAAGTGCCTGTTCCTATCTTCTTCCTGTGGTAGTGTATTATTCATTCTTTCTCAAGGTAAAAAGTATTTTTATAATATTTTAAAATCAAGATGTTGACTTTGGTGAGAATTTATTAAGTTTACTTTTTTTTTAAAAAAATTACAAATGCTTAAGCTTTGGGAGGTCTATTTTTAAACCAATTCACCCCCCACATTCAGTGCTATATAGTACAATGTGCATATTTCTTGAGTCATGCATATCTCTCAGGAGAGCCTGCATCTTGCTTGCTTGGTGAATGCTCATACGGTTGTTACAACTTGTCCTGGGAAGCCAAGCTACAGATGGGGCAGAACCATCTGGAGAGAAACCTAAGATTTAGAGACTAACCCTGAGTTGTCCTCAAGACTCTTTAAATGTTTTCTAACTTCATTGGGTTTTGAATGTTTAAAAATCAACTTTGTAGGTTAAAATACAATGTGTGATTCATTGTGCAATTTTCATGAGCAAATGCCACTATGCTTTGTTCTAGGTTTTTCTCCTCTTCCACTGTCCTTCCCTCTGTCCTCTGACCCAACCCCACCTTTGGTTGGCCCTTTGCTCAGATATGGCCAATTCTGCTTTTGTATCACAGATATCCAATTCCCTTCCCCATTTCTTTTCTTCCATGAACACGATCCCCTTCCAGCTTCACACACACACACATGCACACTAACACACACACATTGATACAAATACAATAATATTACATCTAGGTTTTGTTTATGAGAGAACACACAGGAAATTAACCTTCTGAGTTGCCTTGTTCATGTGCTACAGTCTAACCATAGTCTTACGGATGTCAGGATTTCATTTTTCTTTACAGTTGCCTAAGTTTGGACTATATATAAGTACAACATTTTCCTTATCCACACCTCTGGTGATGGGCATGCAGGCTAATTTCATTTCCTTGCTAGTTCAAAAATGCAAACGCAAGTTTTCAAAATGCTCTCTAATGACTGTTTGGATTTCATCAGAACCTATGATAATGTCCCATTTCAATCTCTAAATTTATTAGGTTACAGAATCAAGTCTTTGATTGATATTCTCTCCCTCCCTCTCTCTCTCTCCCTCCCTCCTTCTCTCTCTCTCTCTCTCTCTCTCTCTCTCTCTCTCTCTCTCTCTCTCTCTCTGTGTGTGTGTGTGCGCGTGCGTGCGCGTGTTACATCTGTTTCTGCTCCGATATTTATTTCTTGCCCCACCACTTTGAGGTTTGGGTTGTTAGCATTTTTCTAGGACGCTTGGGTACAACATTAGTCTGTTTATGTGTGATCTTTCTGGTTTCTTAATGCCAGCCCTCACAGTTACATACTTTTATCTTTTAACTGCTTTAGCTGTCCTTAGCTGTGTCTCACAGGCTCCGGTAAGGTACATTTCATTCTCTTTAAGTTTCTTCGACAATCAGCTGGCTGTTCAAAAGTACATTGTTCAGCCTGCCCTGCTTGTATCTGTCTATTTTTTATGCTATTGAATTCTAGTTTTCTTGCAGTATAGTCAGAGAAAATACAAGCAATTGTTCTGATGGTCTGTGAGTTAGAATGTGGCCTGTTTTAGAGACACTGTGTGGGAAGTTGAGAAGAATGTTTAGCTTTTCGGCGGACTATCCTTTACATACCCAATAAGTCATTTCCTCTGTGGTGTGAATCAACTCTGAGGTTTTCTTGATTTTTATCTTAGATGACCACCCACTGTTATTATATCAAAACCTATCTGACTCTTTTGGGGGGAGGGGGTTTTGAGACAGGATTTCTTTGTGTAGCCCTGGCTGTCCTAGACTCACTCTGTAGACTAGGCTGGCCTCCCACTCACAGAGATCTGCCTGCCTCTGCCTTCCTGAGAGCTGGCATTAGAGGCATACGCCACCATGCCAGGCTTTATCTGAGCTCTTATTAGAGTGTTAGTGTCTGTTTGGAGCAACGTATATTTAAAGTTGTTGTATCTTCTCCGTTAGTGTCATCGAGGTTTCACAATGTGTGAAGCCTGATGTGACGCTTGTACTCCTCAGCCCTCCCCTCACCAGGGAAGGAGACGGTGCGAAACGTGGCGTGCCTCTGCTGAGCTTTCTTGCAACCTTAGAAGTAATTCTTAGTGCTTAGAATATAGTTTGTTGCCCAAACCTATGGAAAGTAATTCTGAAATACATTCTTATTTTTTGTTCCCTTCTCCCTGTCCACTACCCTAAGACTCTTTCTCTGCTGACGTTTTTAATAACTAAAAGGCCAGAGCAGTTGCACTCCTGGAATCCTGTGAGTGCAATTTTACCTCAACACAGATACGGTTATCTGAAACACCTGATATCTAAAGGAAACTCCGCATGTGACAACTGTGTTAACATTCCCGAATTAAAAGCCAGCGTATCACCAGAGACCTGCTAAGGCAGTGCCTTAAAGCCAAGATGGCAGCCATATTGGAACAGCGTCACTGTAGCTCTGAAGCCCCTTCATGGAACACCCCTAATATTCTGACAGATGCCTGAGTTTGTATGATTTTGCAAATCAGCTGGAGGCTGAGACAAGACAGGATTGCTTCGACACCTCAGGAAGCAATCCTATTTTATAACTCGTTTCATCCATGATGACACGTTTAGTGGCAGGTACGCAATAGATGTGCCAGTGTGGACGTGCTCACTCACTCCACAAAACAATCACTGTGGAATCTGAGGTGATCTGAACTAAATCTCCTTAGATGACAAAGCCACCAAGTTGGCCTGGAATAGTGAAATTCCCATGAAATTCAATTGGTCCTCGAATTATTGCCTAAATGATAGAACAGTAGAAGGCTAAGCGCATATTAATGTTAATGGAAATTGCTCAGCCAGTGCTGTGCAAGGCCGGCTGTGCAGTGCACCAGGCACGTTACAAGCAGCCATTATGCTCATCTTTCCATAGATGCACGGTTTGTTTTATTCTAAAAACATTTGAGGTTTAAAGTTCTTACACTGTGCCTTAAGAATAAGGGTGCAATGAGGTTGAAAACCAAAATAGTGCTCACCACTGTGCACAGAAATAGGAAAAAAAAAAACAAACAAACAAACAAGAAGCTTTAGCCAAATGGTATTCATTTGAATCCCCTTTGCTAAAAATCCAATTTAATTTTTTGTCACTTGTCTCATTAACCCGAAGATTTAGAGAAATCAGATGCTGCTTGGGTAAAATGAGACTGACAATTCAAAAAAAAAATTTTTTTATAAAGGGTTTGGATTTTGCATTGATTTTCTCTTAAACATTTGCAATTAAATGTTCCCACATTATCAAACTTCCTTTTGCAATGTATCTATCTCGTTTCTCCCTAAGTTTGAACCTACCTGTCTTAAATGTATACTGAGCTTTTATTTATGTTTTGAAAATATAGCAGATAAAAGGAATAAGTGTTTCTGATATTATGTTTTGTCATCTCCAGCTAAGAAGATTGAAATCCTGAGAAACAATTTTCTGAAGAAATGAAATCGTCTGCCCTCTGAACCCTTTGGGGAAAATAGCCTTTGTGTTTGCTCAGAATGCGAGACAGTGAAACAGCACAAGTGCAACAGCCATCCGTGCCGCGCATCTGACATTTCTGTCTGGGGTGTCTGATATGATGTTTTAGAAAGAGTTTGGGGGGGGGCTTTATTTATTTATTTAAGAAATCACTAGTAAAGATAATACTGGCACAGTTTTGCTGATAGGAGAATTTTTCAAATCAGATATATGTGCTTTCTGGGGAACTTGGGAGATTGCTTTGAAACCTTTGTGAGTGACTTCATAGAGGACACGTGGAAAGAAGGTTTGGAAGTGCTCTGTCATGACAGCTTTTCTGAAAGCGTGAAGAATGCGTGAACTCCTGGCCACGTAGAGTCCTTGAGCGGGTGTCTTGGCCTCAGAGTGGGCAAAGGAATTCTTGAAAAGGGAGGAAATGTTTTAAAAAGACAATCCCCAACGTTATTAATTCCATAAGTGCTCTATTTTTCAAAGAGAAAAATAATTACATTTAGAGTAAGGAATCTCTGCATGTTGTTTCTTCTTGTTCCTAATAAAAAATGTTATTTGGCTAAATGATGGTTCATTGTTTTTTAGGTTAAAATCAAATTTTGATTTAAAAAATAAGCTTACATAATATGTACAAAAGCACATGGCAGTGTATCTATTCCCGTTATTATCAGACCTTAGGCTTAGGAAAAGTAGTTTTCATTGATGAACCTGTTAAACAAATGAACTGAACCACACAAATAATATTTTGAAGTTTTACTGTGAAAGCAAACTATATATAAAATTTAAACAGCATATAACTGAGTAAAACTACCTGTCAAAGGCAGTTTATAAATAATGAAAGGAAAAAACCTATCTTCATATTTATATTCAATACTACTTTAATGCCAAATGGTTTTCTCAGCTCAATTACTCACCTTAATGAAGAACTTTGGCGCTCAGTATTGGCGCTCACTCCAGAAGTCCAGACTCATCTCCATTGGTAAAACCTTTGGTACCACTATGAATATTCAAGGATATCGGTGGTAATCTAGGAAGGCTACCTCCAAATAGAGTTCTGGTATTGCTTTGAGAAATGGCAGCCTCTGAAGACTGAGGGCTTTGCTGTAGACTAATGACTTTGAAGGGAAAGAGTATACATTTAGGGTTTACACTCTGCTATGGTTAGTGAAAAATCAGCTTCTTTATTGTAGAATTGGAATTTACAGGCCGTTTGGATTCAGAATGCATCTTTCCCAGATTGGTTATGAACTCAGAAACTGTTGGGGGATGCTACGGTTTTTAGTAGAGAGAATCACTTAACCCGAAAGTCCTGGCAGCAGAGAAGAGGGCAGCCCTAAGAGCTTCAGATGGCATTTGGCAACATTAATTGAATTTTCAGTTGCTAATCACATGCATAAAAGAGTTTCTTGATCAGTTATTTATCTTTATATCTATATATCTGTTTGTCTATTATTCTATCTATCATCTATCTATCTTTCTATCTTATCATCATCATCTCTATCATCATCATCTATATATATATATCTATCATCATCATCCTATTATCTATCTATCTATCTATTTTCTATCTATCCATCCATCCGTCTATCCACCTACCTATCTACCTATCCATCCATCCATCCAATGACACAGTGACTTTTGTTTATAAAGGTTATTTCGAGTATTTTTGTATGTATATGCATCTTTTATGTTTGTGTCAGAACATTTTTTACTCTATGTGACAGAGTTTAAATTACTTTAAGATAAATGAGCATACTTTGGAGGACCACAGGGTTGTCTCATACACCTTAATTTGAGCAGAAGAGGCTCAGAACTGCTCTCTCCAGTTTGCCCCTGTATTCCCCTCAGCATAGTGCTTTTTTTAATCTCCAAAAGCTATAGGCAATGTTGTCTACATGGTGGAGGAAATTGGAGATGATGCCAACCAAGCCAGGTGGCAACACAACAAAATTCATCATTTACAATTTCAGTTCTAGTATAGAGAATCTGAGATACCAAGGAGGTCTTGTATAGGCATGGCTGTCCTTATGGTGAGCACATGGCTGAGAAGGAACTTAGGGGAAATGTTTTCAAGAGAATAGATGTTTCCAGCCACCTACCACATGACAGCCACTAACCACAATTTCCAAACAGAAATGCAAAGTCCCTGGAATAGTCAGTACTGTTTCACGCAGCACTGTAGACGCACAGCATATGTTTGAGAATGATTTTGAAGGTGTTGAAAATAGTCTCCAAACTGTAATACTGGTGGAGTTAACCCCCCATATTTCCTTCACCTCATCCACTGACATATCTGTGGTGATACTTCAGTTAACAACATGTGAATAGATCCAGCCTTCCTGAGTTGAAATCTACCCTCTAGCTGTGTGACCTTGGGCAAGTACCTAACCCTTTTTGCCTCAGTTTCTTCTCCTTTTAAGTGGAGATAATTCCCACCTGAGGGAAATCTGGGGATTTGATGAGAAGCCAATATTATCACCTGGCAAAAAGATAAAGGCTTAATTTATATGTTTCTTGGTTTTCTTTTTCATAATTACATAATTAGAGGAATGAAGTCTACAGGGGGAAATGTCTAAGTGTTTTTGCATACGCTGATCTTTCCACTTGGATGCCCTTGTCATACTTTGTTGATGTGCAAAGCGCCTGTGGCACTGTACATCTGCCTTTGCTCTTTTGGTTACTCAAAGCATTTTAAAGGCAGAAAACACTGATCAACTATTTGTTGGGTGCTGATGCCTCTCCACACACATTGTAGTAGCTATGAGACTGAGGACTGGGCTGTACACATTTCTGTATTTTTAGAATTTAGGTAGATGAAAAGACATCTTTCTCTTGCCTTTTCTTTTAATCTTTTCCTTTTTATAAATTTATCGGGCTGGAGAAATGGCTCAGAGGTTAAGAGCACTGGCTGTTCTTCCAAAGGTCCTGAGTTTGATTCCCAACCACTACATCATGGCTCACAATCATTTATAATAAGATCTGGTACCCTCTCCTGGCATGCATGTGTAACACTGTGTACATAATAAATAAATATATAAACCCTAAAAAATTTATCTATTCACAATTTTCTGTCATCTAATCTATCTATCTATCTATCTATCTATCTATCTATCTATCTATCTTCTGTCAATCATCTATTAGCTACACATTATCTATCTTTCATCTATCTATCATCTATCTATCTATCTATCTATCTATCTATCTAACTTTGATCCTAATCCTTCCTATTAAGGTAATTTAATGGTGTAAAAAGCAACATGTCCAGATCAAATTGATGTTCTTGATGTTGCCTCTGCCATTCTAACTGTATTTTTTCATTTCATCTTTATTTTATGGAAATCCAAACAACCTTCAAAGCTCAACTCAAGTGCTATATTTTTAGTTAGGTATTTGTTGAATAGCCAACTGGCTTCCTTGGCTGACTTTCCTCCCATAGACACGAGGTGCTATCATGTACTGTAGCTATCACTTTACCTACGAGTACAGGGTTTGTCCTTAGAGCTGCACGAGGAAACCTTACATGGTCAAATTAATGCCCATCTTTTTTTTCATATGCAGAAGGAGTATATGTTAATCCTGGCCTTGAAATTACCACCTTCATATTTTTTAAAGCATGGCTTTGCATCTTACAGTGACTAAGGAATATTTTCACTTTCTTACATTCTTCTACTTGGTTTAAAACTTTTTATAATCTTGAATTAAAAAATTTGGGCGTATTGCAAGATTTATCTTATAAATTTGGGTTCCTAATTCTATTAGATTTTAACTTAATCCAAATTGTTAAGTGTAGAGAAGCCAAACAGCATTTGAGAGTCAAGAGAAAACTGCCAAGAAAAGAAAATTGATTTGTGCTCTCTCTGCATAAGTGTGAGTGGTTATACTGAAGAAGGGCAAACAGTCTACGGGAAAAGCCCAGCTGCGATGCTTTACACTATCTCAGCTGCACATAACTCGACAGCGCTCATGCCCAGGACCGACTTACTCAAACATTCATGCTTAGCTGCGTTTTTTTATGGTTCTTGAGGTTACCTCACCGTCCCACAAACAGCAAGTATCACAGCCAACAGGTATGGAAGACTTTGACTTGGCTCCAGTTGCATCTGCAGGGACCCTGGCCTGTGAAGAAAAGGAGCCTGTTTGCCTTGGTAAGGCTCCAGAGCCACAGGATCTGGGTGTGTGTGCCCAAGAGGCACAGCGTCCTTCAAGAACGGCAGTTTGGGGCCTGCGGGTGGAGTTGAGCATGTGCAAGGTCTGGATTTGATCTTTAGCCTCACAAACAACGAGTTTCCGCTTTAATTGTTGATAAGCCTTTATTTTTCCCTGCCATAAATGGCAGTGAGCATTCATTCTATTCTTGGGGTATTTTATCTACGTATCTTAAACATTTCAGTTACATTAGACCTTTTAAATTGGGGCTAGAGAGACGGTTCGATGTAAGCCATATGCACACAAAATAATCTTAAAAAATTAAAAATGAAAAACATTTAAGGGTTGCAAATTTCTCCAAGTACTGCTGAAGTTCTTTTTTCCACCTTAGGCTAATTTATTTAACAGCAAGAAAATATTTCAAAGGGGCTGGAGAGATGGCTCCGAGGTTAAGAGCACCGATTGCTCTTCAGAGGACCCAGGTTCAATTCCCAGCATCCACATAGCAGCTCACAACCATCTGTAGTTCCATTTCTAGAAGGTTGGACTCCCTCTTCTGACCTTTGCAGGTAACACACACACACACACACACACACACACACACACACACACACACAGGGCACACTTACATGCACACAGGTAGAACATTCATACACATAAAATAAGTATTAAAAAGAAGATATTTTAAGATATCGCCAGCTTATTACTACTCTGTTGGCTGGCTTTAGTTAGGCATATGTTGCTGGATCCTCAGAAGTCCAACATAAAGAGCTGTGTTTTTACACGTGTAGACATGCTGAGTTTCTTTTTGGTACCTTTGGCATCCTTCGCCTCAGCGATTTGACTGATATCTAGAGCTGATCCTTTCATCTTGTTATGAGTCTCCTAGCACCCATCCCAAGACCTGCTGTTTGCCTTTAATTTCCATCCCTGCCTAAACCTCCACATCTGCACGCTCTGTCCGAGCATATCCCCCATCAGCCTAGAGGCCTAAGCTTTCAACCTTCCCAGAGAACTCTTCCTGTTCTTCGTCTCTCCTTTTCCTCTCCTTTGCTTTCTCCTCCCTGCCTAACATCTGGAAAAGTCTATTCTTGCTTCCTCCATATTCCACAGCTTGACCTCTGCGACTCTGTTTTTAAAACCTCACCAATGGCCACCTGATGTCCTGTGGGTGTCCTTTCCCCACTGTCCTACACTAGTAAGGAAATGTTGATGAGCCCTTCTCTGTAAATTCTGGCCCATTTGCACCAATATTTTCCTTGTCTATCAGTTCTGGCCTTGTATACTTTCTCAGACTGCAAATGGCTCACTGCCCTCTCTCTACCTCACTGTTCGTGATCAGTGTTCTTGGTCCCTGCCTCACTTACTGCTGGACTCACTTTTCCTGGGTGGACAGCCTGCCACCTCTGATTTCTAATCCCTCTGACCCCTCTCCATTTGTGTCTGCCTTTTCTGGATCCTAGCTTGCTCACTTGTCCACGTTCCTACTGTCACCTCTCCCTACTGTTCACTGATGTCAGAGACTTAGCCAAATGCTCACGTGTTAGACAGACAAATGCTTAGTTGGCAAACAACCCCACAATAAAAAAAAAGTATAGATTTAAAACCATGTGTCAAATACCAATGTATACTTAAAAAATATTTATTTACCAGAGAGGAATGATTGAGGATCCAAGCAGCACAGTACTCTTTCTCAAAACAAACAAACAACCCCAAAAGAATAAAAAACAAAACACAACAACCCCCCCATAGATTCCAAGTATACACTAGTTCATTTTTTAAAAGATTTATTAATTTATTACATATACAGTGTTTTGTTTGCAGGCCAGAAGATGGCATCAGATCTCATTATATATGGTTGTGAGTCACCATGTGGTTGCTGGGAATTGAACTCAGGACCTTTGGAAGAGAAGACAGTGCTCTTATCCTCTGAGCCATCTCTCCAGCTCTACTGGTTCAGATTTAATCCTTTGAGTATGCACTTCACCCTACCTTTCTATTTCAATGTAGTATCTAACGTGCAGCCTACTTGGGCAGATGGTATAGAATTTGGCTCTCCTGGGGCCAGCATTCTTATGCTGAGTCCCGATGTGGAATTTCAGTTGAAATATTTCCTCCTGTACATTGCAACAGGTGCCAAGAGTCCTCTGGAAATGACACCTATTAGCAATAGTGGTTTAGGAGACTTCCTGGTGTTTCTAAGTGGCTCTGGAAATCCCTTAGGTCTGTTTCTTCTGGGGAAGAAGCGTGTTCTCGGGCAACTCATTTTCCTCTTAAACATTATTACTGTTAGCAACTACCCTTTAACAGAGCTGAGGTAGGTTTCCTAACCCTGAAACTGTTTTTTTGCCTGAGACCTGCCTGTTGACAGACCAGGCTCCAATGTGTAACTGAGCCTCATTTGCCAGCTGTGGAAACTTAATCAGGAGATGGGAGGGAGACCCTCGGAGCGCCATGCCTCGCTCACTCTAAATAGAATCTCCCTGTCACACCAAATGTTCTGTGGGGCTCTGATGGGATGAAAAACAAAACAGAGCCCACAACGAGAAGTCCTCCATTCTTGACAGCTGGACTCTCCACGTGGCCTTAACAGAGCTCCTAAAAGGGCTGTCGGCCAGGAATTCATTCTCTTGTTTCGTTGTCGGTAACCTCTGTGGATAATTGCCTCTTGTGGCCTAAGCCCCAAGGTCGGTCAGCTTCCTCACCCACCTCTGCTCCAGCCTTCCCAACCTTTACGCAAAGAAATAGCTCTGCCTTGGCTCTCGGGGTGTGTGTGTGTGTGTGTGTGTGTGTGTGTGTGTGTGTGTGTGTGTGATGGGGACTGTGCTGCTGTCACTTCCCCATGCCCAGATCCTGACCTCTCCTTGCTTTTCTTACCTCCTACGGTCTGGAGAGTTTAAGTTCCCTTCCCTCCTCTGGGTGTCTGGCAGAAATGCGATCATCATAATGAGAAACCTCCTTATTTGCTCCTTAGGCAAATAATCCTTGCGCCTCTGATAAGTAAACAACAAATAAGCCACCGTGGAACTTCTTTGACTTTCAGGAAAGGTGAGACGTTATGGGTTCATTAATATGTAAACGGTAGTATGTAGATCTCAATGAAAGTGACAAACAAGTGCCACACTGGGTATTGCTGAACACAGGAAATGGTTGGTTTGAGCTAATATATACTTTTGGCAGCACTTCATCTTAAAATCATACATAGCATCGGGCACCAGCAGGCTGGTTTTATAGCTTCATCTATTACCACCCTGTCACTGTTAATTGTCATCCTTTACCTCTGCAGTATTCTACAAATTGGGCCTATCCAAAGTGACAGGAGGAAGAACATTAAGCATCTGACAAGATGATATCTAAGTTCAATTTCCTACTCTTTACCTGATTTATACCTGCAGAAGATAATTTTCCTTTCTGTCATAAACAGCTCTATAAATCAGCAGTGCTTATGGAGCAGCCGCACCGAGAGCCCCCGGCTTTGCCGCCTCTGTGTTTCCTATTAGGAAGCCATTACTGCAGAATTTTCCTCCTTCAAACAAAAATGATGAAATTTAATACCACTGAGATTACAAAGATTAAGAGCTGAAGTACTGCTGGGGCTTTTCAATTGAAGCCGCTATCTGAGCAATCTTTGCAAAACTCAATAAAAACAGGGCTTCTGCCTTTGACATCATTATCCATCTGTTTGGATGAAATTGCTGTATCATGGTATAAATCTGTGATACAAGTGACATAACCTCTGAAATAAAAGGGAACATTAACTGCTCTATCTTCTGGAGGCCCTGGGACCGGCTGGCTATAAGCTCACTCAAGTGTGATGGCAGTTATTCTGTGTTTTACTAGACTGGAGACAATTATCCTTTGCTCTCCTCCCCTCTTATGACAAACTGTCAGGGCTTTTGCAGAAATGATCTCAAATAGATTTTCTAAAATGCTTAGTACTAGATTGCCTCCATACATTATTTCTTTTCAATGGGCTGAAAATAAAAACCTAATCCACAAATCAATTGCTACATCTATCAGATGCACATTGGTGCGCATTTTATTTTGTTCTATCAGGATTTTATACCGCTTATATCCTCTTCGCAGCGTTTTACATAGATGGGCGTGCTGCGGGGGCGAAAGGCGGCTTAGCTCGGGGGTTCGATGGGAGTCGGGAGATGGTTCAGTTCGGGAGAAGAGAGAACCTCTAATAACCGGGACGTGTGAAGCGTGTTCTTAGAACCTGCACTTGCAGGCGGGAGCACCAGCCCCCTCAAACCCTTCGAATGCCAGCCACATTGGCGAACGGGAGTGGAGGAAGGTGGTACTTACCACCCTGGATGACTTCCCGCATTACTCCCTCTCCCTGGACTGATGGGCCCGGTAGAGGGACAATCTATCCATTGGATGGGATGCCAGAATCCTGCCTGCCAAGCCCGATCCCTCGGGTAAAGACCTGAGATGCCTTTAAAAACCCCATCTGTAGCCAAAATGTTATTCACTTAGATAAGTGGATGTGGTACCTCTGCGGGCACAAAACTTTTACAGACTTAGGCTCATTCTTTAATTTAATCTTGCTTCACAGGCCTCTGTGTGGTGCTAATACCGTTAGTCTCTGAGGAGCTGGTTACCCACCGTGGTAGACAAATCAACAAAAGCAATGAGTTCCTAAATCTGCAGCACAGGCTATAAACTCTCAATGTGTTCTCATCTGCTGGAAAAAGCATCCAATCTCCAGCAGGCATTTGCTTTTCCTGTATTTACAGGTTCAGCCCGAACATTAATGGGAAAATTCCATTTCTCAACAAGGTGAAACGCATCTCGTACAGGACCAGACATCTGGCTTCGGCCGTTCTGTTCTTCCAGGGGACATTGTAGTTGCGTTGTCCCCCTCTATTTTTCTTGTATGTCTTGGTCTCTGCACCCTCCCTTCACTTAATTTTATTTATTTGCAAATGAGAACAAAAATGAAAAGAATTGTGGTGAAAAGTGTCTTAACAAAATGCTTCCATTTTGATTAGACAGCCAAAACAAACAAACAAACAAACAAAAACAAAAAATGAAGGATAGCAGGCTATAAAGAAGAGACTTGATACCCTATGAGCATATACAGGGGGAGGAGGTCCCCCTCAGTCACAGTCATAGGGGAGGGGAGTAAGGGGAAAATGGGAGGGAGGGAGGAATGGGAGGATACAAGGGATGGGATAACCATTGAGATGTAATATGAATAAATTAATAAAATAAGGTAAAAAAAAACCATCATGTCCAAAACCAAACAACAACAACAACAAAACAAAGCAACAACAAGAAAACACAACCCAAGTTGATTAATAAGCAATCAAATTTACTTAATGTTATAAATTGCTCAGGAAGCCCTTGTGGTCTTGATATTGGTTGCTAAGAGGTTGAGTTGGAAGAGAGTGAAGCAGCGTATTTTTGAAGGGTCTTTTAATGAAACCCCATCAAAATGCAACATTTTTTTTTTGTTAAATATTTGAATCAATTCAAACATCTGGACAACCTTTAGAGTTTTATAAAATGTCGCAGACTAAATGTTTCACATATTTTCTTACTTTTTGATGGCACTAGAATGGAAAATAATTCGGAGAAAACCGATTTTTATGAAAATCCCGGAGCTGAATATGCAAAACCTAGTTGATCGTCCTTCCAGGGAGACACGGAGTGAGAGCTTCAGGGAGGGAAAAGTGAAGTTAGAGTCTGGACTTTTAAAGAGATCCCTGGGTAATTGTGATGTGCAGCCAAGGCTAGCTGGGGAACCACAGACACAGGGCCTACCAGCTGCTCCTCATCTCCATGGTAACAGGAGAGGAAGCAGGCATTAACTGTGGCATGAAGTATTTAGGCTAATGTGAGCTTGCCTTTAATGAGTAGATCTGCATTTGTCGCGATAGCATTTAGGTGAATGCCTTCTCTGTGGCCCCGTGTGCCTGAGATCCGGGTGACCTGCTGCCAGGTGAGTGCTTTCAGCATAGATTCTTCCAGTCATCCACTAAACACACACACACACACACACACACACACACACACACACACACACACACACACGAAAGCTGTATTAGACACCAAGTCAATACAACTTCTTCTCTAGAGACTCGTACTGCTAAAATAAGAGCATACAAAATAAATCTAATTTTAAGCATAAACAGTGGGGTAGATTACAGCAAGATATAAGTAAATATGAAATGCTCAGGTACACAGTAAATATGAAATGCTCAGGTACACAGTAATATAAAATGCTCAGGTACACAGTGAAGAGCACTGCTTACTAAGCCTTACTGGGACCACACTGGAAAGTGAGCTATATTTGACTTTGTAGCCAGTAGAGCTCTCTGTCCCTGGTTCTCAAAACCTTCCTTTCTTGAGTTTTTAGAAATAAGTGCTTTATTTCCCCCTGTAACTTTGGGAGTCATGGAGGAAGCTTAACACTGATAGTGTGCATGAATTTTTCTCTGAATGTTTTGTTTCTTCTTTTATAGAGATATCTACTTTTTCCATAGCATCTTTTTTTTTTCAAGACAGGGTCTCTAGCCTAGACTCACTTTGTAGACACAGCTGGCCTTGAACTCACAGAACTCTGCTTGCCTCTGCCTCCCCATGTGCTGAGATTACAGGCGTGTGCCACCATGCCCGGCTAGCATCATTTTTTAAAAAATGATTTCTCTTTTTCCTCCTGACAAGGGAAGGTTCTTGCCCAAGTCAACTCTTCTTCCCAAACTTTCAGTGCATGACGTCCAGTCCTTTAATGCTCCTTTGCTTATTTCAAAACCATGATGGTAATGAATGTGTTAAAGTTGGAACATTGTTCAATTTCTTTTTTTTTCCTTTTTCACAACAGGAAGTGCTTTTAAACAAAACAAAGAGTTGAATATGCATTGTCTGTGCATCCCTATCTCCATCTTAGGGAAAGGCGGGCTTTGTTGCTTTCCTACCTTAAGTTCAGGCCAGTCACATGGGGGAAAGCTAAAGAGATGACCATATAGTTTTATAAATAAGTGTAGTTGTGCAAATCTACTTTCTCTGTTGTAATATTGCACGAGCAGGAAGATAAGCAGAATTTACAATTTCTAAAACTGTGATGGGGAAGAGCACATGCTACTTGAAAACCTTTTACATTTATGAAACATTGTGTAAGTAGTATTATGTATGTTGTAGAAAACCAGGGAACTCAGGGAGGAAGAGGCAGGTGTATTGCTTTGAGTTCGAGGTCAAAGTGAGTCCAGGACAACAAGGCTATACAGAGAAACCCTGTCTTAAAAAACAAAACAAAACAAAAAGAAAATAAAAACAGGAAAATACAATTAAAAAAGAAAAGTAGAAAACGAAACAAGCTTCATTTCTTTCTTTCTTTTCCTTCTTTCTTTCTTTTTTCTTTTTTTTGGTTTTTTGAGACAGGGTTTCTTTGTGTAGCCTTGGTTATTCTGGAGTCACTTTGTAGACCAGGCTGGCCTTGAACTCACAGCGATTCGCCTGCCTCTGCCTCCCACGTGCTTGGATTAAAGGCGTGCACCACCACGCCCAGGCAAGCTTCAGTTCTTAAGGGTAGCCACAGTTGACAGTTTTAAAATAATTAAGAGTTTAAAAAATAGACTGGTAACTCAGAAAGGCCTTGTAGGAGATAAAAGTTATTTTTGCCAGTATATTATTTGATAATATATTTAATAGTGGAATACACTAAAAAGACAGTGTAGAAATTTAAGTATGGATTGCTTCAAGAATTAGAAAATGTATGCTATAAAACACACCATAAAGCACCAAAAGAGTGAAAAATGAGTGCTAAGTTCTTGAGTCTGATCTTTCTCTACAATTTTCTGTATATTCAGATATCTCTATAGTGAATATTCTCTATCAATAGTGGTATTTTGAAAACAAAATCAACCACACAAGTTATAACACTGCTTTATTTTCTGGATACCATACTTGAGATGCTGAGAAAGAGATTTAAAACACCAAGTATCTTCAGAACCTTTTCTGTGTTTCTTTCTTTCTATCTATCTATCTATCTATCTATTATCTATCTATCTATCTATCTATCTATCTATCTATCTATCGTACATTAGTGTTTTGCTTGCATGTATGTCTGTGTGAGGATATCACATCTTGACGTTACTTAGACAGTTGTGAACTGCCATGTGGGTGCTGGGAATTGAATCTGGGTCAGTGCTCTTAACTGCTGAGCCATCTCTCCAGCCCCTTTTCCTGTGTTTCTAATCACCTAGCAGCTGTTTGCTCCATAGTAGTCTGCCCTGGGCTTTATAGAAGCAACATTTTTCAATTGAGTGCTTTGAAGAGCCCTCAGAACCATGTTGAGAGCCGGATAGTGGCCCTCTCTGTGGCGGGGCTAGCTTGTAACACAGTTTGACATGGTTTTCAGGTAGTTACAGCCCTCCCTGTTGGTCCCTGCCTCTCTCAGCAATCAGTGCTAGGCACCAAAGCTCCTGCAATGCTTTGGATAAAAATTCACCTATTCAAAGAGAGCCTTGGGGACCAGTGCTGTCCTTCTTGCTCTCTTTCAAGCCTCCACAACAAGAAAGTCTCCAGAAGTCACCCCATGTATGGCTCTGAAGATGACAACTGTCTGGGCTGGGGCATGCTCACTGAAAATTTTCTGGAGGGCACATCACTGATTGCCAATAACTGTTCCGTTAGTTATAGAACCCACAAAAAGGAGCATGGGGTATTACTTTGGTGGGAGCAGGTAGTCAAACAGAGGGAGGGGCTTACACCACAGAGCAAGAGTAGTTTTAGTGCCATAGAAAACATATTTGATCCCCAATATTCATGGTCCTACATCTTGAATTTGATCAACTGAGAATTTCAAATATTTTTTAATTGTAGCTATATTAACACCCAAGACACTCTTCTTGCTATTAATACTCTGAAAAATGTAGTACAGCAATGATTTACGTAGTATTTGTGTTGATTTAGGCACTGTCAGTCACCTAGGGATATCTTGAAGTCATCCTACAAGAGGATGTAGGTATGTTATATACAAATATTTTATATGAACAACTCAAGCATCATGCATTTCAGTATCTATGGAGGAGCTGGTCTTGCAGTCCATCCCCCATAGATATGGAAGAT
Source organism: Acomys minous (assembly GCF_964271855.1). Lineage (NCBI taxonomy): Eukaryota > Metazoa > Chordata > Mammalia > Rodentia > Muridae > Acomys > Acomys minous. The sequence goes on along the minus strand of NC_140491.1, from coordinate 109,277,584 downwards.
GGCTGTTCTGCAGTTCTCACACTGGGCTGGGTGGGAGGAGAAAACAAGATCTTGGAAGAGAGGAACACAGAGACTGTTCAGAGGCCATCCAAAGGCTTAGGCTGTCTGGTACAAGTAAGCTGTGTGGTACCTGTGTTCACAGCTGTGTCATCTGGTCAGTGACAAAGCTTTGCAAAAGGGGCATCACAGAGCCACAGAGTCCCTTAACTGAAGAGGCACTGCATGTTTGGCTTTGTGCCTGGAACTCAGTGTTCAAGAGCTGCTTGTCAGTTATGAACGGTTTCTCATAACACCCGAGATCTGCAGGTCCTAAGCGACACTCAGTGCAGTGAGAAAGGTGCGTCTACCTGCACGAGACAGAGAGCACCCTGCAGTGACAGTCAAGCTTTGGTGGCTGAGGTAAAGTTGAGAAACCATTGCTAGTTATTTTTTAAAAATCAAATTCTTTTTTTTTTGTTTTATGCATTTATTAGGCACAATAATTAAAACTTAAAAGCTTACTTTGGCTCTCACAGCAAAAACCGTAGTTTCAACAACAAAGAAGCTAGGAATGTTGTCTGATAATATATGAGGCCTATGGTTAAGCTTTTCTAACTTCTTTTTTTCCCCCAATGTGTTTAAGAATGTTTTGATTTAAATTTTTTCTTTGTTGTTACTATAACACTTCATACAATTGTTATCACATTGGAACATGGAATTTAGGGTAACCAGAATCTGGGTTTCATGGTCAGTCATATTTGGCAACTGCCTCTTGTCAACTTTGAGGTAGAAGTTAAAATTTTATATGAGCAACCGTAGTCTTTGGATTTTATTATTTGCATCATTCCACGAGGTCTTTGAATTATGGTGACCATTTTTCCAAAGTGGGAAGATCTGTGACCACAACTGTCCACATGGCCAGTCAGGAAGCAAAGTAATATTATTGGACACAGGGCCATGGAGTATGTCCCAACAAGCCAAATTTGGCACTAATCCTTGATACTTTAGAAAGCCAAATGATCTGGGTATGGTGGCGCACACCTTTAATCCCAGCAAAAAATCAAATTCTTAATTTATATAGTAATTTATATAGTTACAAGGTACACTATGACATTTCGATACACATCAACGATCATTTCTATTACTTTATATATTTGTCATTTCTTTGTGTTTGGAAAATTAGAAATTCCTTTCATGAGCTTTTTTTTTTTTTAATACAGCTGTTGCCAACTACAGCTCCTGTTGTGTTTTAGGACATGAAACATTGATCCTCTAGAGCTGAAGACATAGCCCAGTGGGTAAAGGTAAAATGGGATGCCGAACCCAACTTGACTTCAATTCCAGGAACCCACATAGCAGAGAGAACCAACTTACACACATTGTCCTCGGACTTCCACAGGTATGCGATGGTGTATAAGTGCACACACACACACACACACACACACACACACACACACACACACACACAATGTTCTTAAAACTGAGAATTGTCACACATGACTTCCTATATTTCAAATAGAGTTATATTAGGTGTTGTGGTCTTAAAATTTTTTGTTAAACTTATAAATCTCAATAGTGTGTTTTTAATTTTTCTTTTACATTTAATGATGTGCCTTAACTTTCTTTTTATATTAGTAAATATAGAATCAAATCATTGTTTTTGTGATGAGATATTATCTACGTGGTATGATATATCTTGATTTGTTTAAAGATTCTTTTTCTTTTTATTTATTTATTTATTTATTTGAGACAGGGGTTCTCTGTATAGCCTTGGCTGTCCTGGACTCACTCTGTAGATTCAGGCTGACCTCAAACTCAGAGATCCACCTGCTTCTGCATCTGAGTGCTGGGATCAAAGGTATGAGCCACCACCACCTGGCTTAAAGATTTATTTTTATTATTTTTAATTACATGTATATGTATGCATGTGGGTATGTGCACATGAGTGCAAATGCTCCTGGGAGCCAGAGACACTAGACTCTCAGGCACTGGAGTTACAGACAGCTGTGAGTCGTGGGTGCTGGAACTGAACCTGGGTCCTCTGGAATAGCCGCAAGTGCTCTTAACCTCTGAGCCAGCAGCCATCTCTCTAGCTCCTCTTAATTGGTTTAAAATGCCCTGGTTTTAGACTTTTCATTTACTTTCAAATTATTTTGTTAATAGTACTTCATAATTTTAAGTTGTTAGTGGCTATAGAATTCCAGTCTGGTAAATGGTATGTACTGACTTCCCAAATGTCTCCTTTGCTTACATTTCTAAATGTAGAATCAGTGGGTCTGAAGCCGTACACATTTAGCATTTTGACTTAAATGGCCAATGCACTGTTACAAGCTTCCCTCACTTTGTCGTAAACTGGGCTCCGGTCATGGTGAGAGTTTTTGGAGCCATCAGCTATCCTCTTGTCCCGTGCTTCCAGGGTCTTACTTAGAGCGGAGCATCCCAAAATCTCTTATTCTCCTCATCCCCACCAGTTGTGGGTCTCTGTGTTAGCTGGGCCTCTACTACAAAAGGAAGCGTCTCTGATGAGGGTTGACAGATGCGCTCCAATCTGCGGGTGTAAAGATAAGAATTTAGGGGACAGTTTAATACTATATCCAATTGTCAGAATAATAGTAGTAGGTTCTGTGTAGGGGGAGGTGGTCTATGACTTAGGTAGCCATGGGTTTCGGTCTGGTTAATGGTACCAGGCATGGGTTCTAGCTCATGGAGTGGGCTTGAAGTCCACTAAGGAAGTGGTTGGCTACTCCCGTAGCAGCCATGCTGCTATTGCACCAGTGGGCATATCTTGCCAGCCTTGCGGTTATTGTAGTCTACAGGTTAGTGACGCTGTTGATGACTTCGCCCTCTTGCACCACTCTGAGACCCTCCCAGAACTGTGAAAGCCAGCCAGTAGGGATGAAACCTCCGGGTTGGTGCCAGCTTCATTTCTCCATGGTCTATGACACAGGTGTGTGGGGTCTTCGGCAACGGGATCTTATCATCAAGTTCTGAAGTGTAACTAAGGCATGGAAATAGCCTTTAATTGTTGTGAGAGTCCAGTAAAGGAGGACCAACAACTCCAAAAAAAGTCATCCCTGATAGCCTTTGTCTGGAAGAGGTATTGTTCTTATTATAGGGTAACTCTGTGTTTTAATGTTCAGACAAGATTTTACTCTATAGCTCAGTCTAGCATGAAATTCATAGAATAGACCAGGCTCGACCCATGGCAATCCTTTTGATTTTCTCTCCTGAGTGATGGGATCACAGGGATTAAAGTCACTGTGATTTTTAACTACTAGAAAACATTGCACTATATGGACATACTGTATTTCATTTATTCCTTTATCAGATGATATACATATAGATTTGTTTTCAAGCTTGTCTATAGAGAACAAGGCTTTGAATGCTCATGTACATGTCATGTAGACATAACCAAATGGTTTTTTAAAAAACTTAATTCAGATCATCCCAATCCTATGTTTAAATTCTCCACTGCTTTCTCTTTTCGCTTGGATTAGAAGTCAAAAGTCCTTACATGGCCTTCAAGGCCTTACACAGGCTCACCCAGCAATTATCCAGCTGATGACGTCACATCTCGCCTATCAGCTCACCGCAATGCTCACGTCTCCCCTGCCTGTTAGCTCCGTTCCGTGTCCTGCTCCCGTCACCCTTTCCAGCCACACTGGTTCTGCTTTCCTGCTGCATTCTGAGCACATTACACCCAAGGGCCCCTGACTCACTCATCTGTCTGGAACACTCTTCCCACAAGTATGAACGTGGTTTACAAGTGGACCTCTTTTAGATTTTTGCCCAAATGTCACTTTTCAAAAGTTTCCTTGACCACTGTATGTGGGAAGGATTGTAAGCTTTGCCATAGGTGAAAGCAGTCTTGGCGGCCTTTGCCCTTTGACACACCATGGATACTCCCGGATACTCCCTGAGATTAACTTTGAGATAGACTGGGTGGAGCCATCTTGGGCTTGGAATTCAGGAAGGGGACCGAGGGACTCCATCTGGACTATTGTAGTTCTAATCGACCCTCAGTGGGAGGTGGAGACCTCTCCTTACACGTGAGAGACAGGCAGGCAGAGAGGACAGAGAGGAGAAGCCAACAGGCCAGACCAGCTCGCAGGCCAGAGACACCTAGAGACTCCTCCTGTGGAATGGACACCGGAAGGTTCACTTTTGTTTACCTTTAACTTTTTTCCCTTTTGTGCAAGCTAGTTGGGTTGTATAATAAAGTTTAATTGATAAGAAACAGAGCCAACAACTGTGTCAAAAAGAGGACCCACACCACGCTCTGAATCCCTCTACTTTATTTCATTTTCCTCATCACAGCAACATCTGGTGGATCGTGCGCTGTTTATTCTGTGTCTCTACCCCACTAGAGGTGAACTTCACAAGGACACAGTTCACAGCTAGAGCAGTGCAGGCCCATGGGAGCCACTTGGGTGTGTGCAGTGAGTGTGAACACAGTGCAGAGTGGATTTGGTACACGACCTACCACCCTGACCCAGCATCTAAAGTAACCATGGATGTCACCATCCAGAATCAGAAATGAGGGTCCCGTGTAGACAGAAGTGGTATAACCTGAGAGTGGGATGTCAGGCACAGACTGATATTTTGGGGAGTGCTGTTCTCCAGGGTCTGTGTTGCAATGCTAGGTGGAGTTAATCAAGGGAGGGGACAGGAGCCCCTGGGTCAGGAGTTTTAGGAAGGCTCTTGACACCTGTAGCCCGGGCATAATCTCCTTGTGTTACTAGGCAACTCTGGATTAAACAGACTGGCTAAAGAGCCTAATTATCCAGGAAGGTAACGCGCAGGCGACGGGGCCTGTGGGTGAGATGTCAGGCAGTAGTAGAGACTGTGGAGCCCCAGAAAGCTCAGTCCAGTACACCAAGATCAGCTACTGCTCACTCTCTATGTGCCAAGAGAATCTGAGGGGAGGGGCGCACTTCATGTTCTGCCAGAGCATCTGAGTTCAAGACGAGCTTACAGTCTGTATTGCACATGAGATTTTTTTTCTGTTCATAAAATACTCAGTACACATGGAAGCATTGTAAAGACATTGTTCCAGACAAACAGACTGAGCATGAAGATGTATGGCGCATCTCTCCCCTTAGAAGAAGTATTGAATTGCACTGCTGTTACGTGGCCCAGCCTCCAGGTTATGGGTTGGGAGGTGCCTCGTTTCTACACAGCCTTCTCTCACTGTTGAGTCCCCAGGCATGCTAGTTGGAACTGGCAGGCAGTTATTTAGAATTTCTACTCAAGTGCTCTTTCGAAACAACTTTTAAATTAAAAAGTTAGATCTCCAAGATTCTCCCAAATACTCAGTCCGCCTGAAGTTCCATTACAAGCCTAGAGGAAAACGTCTGCACCTGTTTGTTGGTTTGTTTTCTTATTTAGTTCTAAGGACAGACAGGGACACAAGTAACCAACAGTGGCCGAAATGAAGAGTGATGGTAGCTGTACTGCAGATAAGATATGTCTGGCTCCTAAGACGCACGGACCCCAGGATACAGCTCACCAGTACCCTAACTGATCCAAGGGCAACAAAGGAAGGATGCGAAGTTGTCCCAGAGGTTGCATGGACTGAGAAAGATGGGTCCGGTTTAAAGAAGAAACTCACATTGTCTTTTCTGCCCCTTAGATGAGGCAAGAAGGAAAGCACAGAGCAGGAGGAGGATGTATCTTAAATGAAAGCGCTTCATTTCCAAGCAGAGATAGAAAACGACTATTCAACATTTTCTGATGGACACTTGTTCTCTTTTAGGACCTCACGGGGTGTAGCATTGATATCTCCAAGCGAAAGTTTAAAATTAAAACCTCAAATAAACCCCACCTGCTTTGTCGTCCACGTTAAATTTTATTCAAAGCTTTTAAAAGAATATTTTATTTTTTACACAGATATTTAAAGCGGCTTTATCTTTTCTTTGTTGCATATTTATTCATGTCTGTGGGGAGATGAATGCATCACAGCCGGTATGAGGAGGTCAAAGGTCAACTTGTGGTAGTCAGTTTTCTTCTTCCACTCTGTGGATCCTGGATTTTGAACTCAGGCTTGCACCTTTACCTGCTGGACCATCTCTCCAGTTCCCTTGCTTAGTTTTCTTTTGGCCACAGTAAAAGACATGTTTAAAGTGATGCCTATCTGCATTATGGTTAAGGGTGTGGGCTCAAGATGTTGCCAGCTTTCCATCTGGGTCATGGTTCCAATATGGGACTTACTAGTCTATGGGCTTGAGACATCTCTTCCCCTCTTCAAGGCTTACTTGTGGGCTAGGAACAAACAATGCCTTCCCTATGGTGACTGATTAAAAAGGACTGAATGCAACAGTCCAGGCTCAGTGGGTGCCTGCCTGGCATGTGACAAGTGGCCAATAAATATCAGTTGCTATGGCTGTTATTATTCCTAGGCTTCACACTGGACTTGAAGTGGTGTGGAGGTCATTGCACCTAACTTCACTGTGTTGGAGATGAGGAAATTGACCCTCAGTGCTGGAGGTTCCTCTTGGGGTGACGAATCTCTGTTGCCCCTTTGACCAGATCGCCTGCATTGGTGTGGCCCATCTGTGAATGTCTGTAAGGACATTTCCAGAGAGGACTGACTGAAGAGGAAGATACACCCTGAAGGTAGGGAGCACTGTCACACGCACAGAGGGCACAGAATAAAAGGAGACATCCAGGAAGTCCCACCTCCCTGCTTCCTGTCCTTCTACCATAGGAGGAACTGCTACTCTCTGCCGCACTCTGGGCTTAGAGGGCTAAATGATAGAAGCCACCAGGTAGGACTGGGTCTCTGAACCTGAGAGACCACGCAGAGCTCTCCTCCACCAAGTTATCTATGTCAGAAAATTTCATCGCAGCAACTGAAAAGTCACTCAAGGTCAAATAGCTAAAGCAGCTTCCAGAGCTCTGTCCCAAACTTAGCACTGTCTGGTGTCTGGGTTTGGAATCGTCCTGTCCTTCTGCCAGGTGCAGTTGGAAGGAGCTCCCGACAATTTAAAGGCCGAGGAAACAATAGTTTATGGGCTCCATAAGGCCATGGACCAGGCCTGTGTTTTGGTTTCTTCTGTTGTCTTGAGATGGCTGGCATTCGCTGTGTGCTTGATGGCAAATGCGTAATTAATGCATGTGTGTGTATTGCATTAAGTGTGACTCAATAGAGAGACGAGTGCACATACACATCACAGTGTGAAGCAGTGACCCTTGAGCGCTGACTTCTCCCTTGGGAGTTGTTATGAAACACATGTCTCTGTCACTTTAACAGAAGGCAGTTTATATGAGGGGTTATTACAGTCTGCTGTCCCCTTTGTCCTCCTCCTCCTCCTCCTCCTCCTCCCCTCTATCTCCCTCTTTCTCCTTCGCTTCTATTCTTTCTCATTTTCAATCCCTTTTCTGCTTCCTACCCCTTGTTCTGTCAACTGGCAGAGGCCAGTAGATGCCTTGGTAATAAACACCCTCTAAAGTTAAGTGCCTTGGCACAGTGGAATTTGTTTCTTACTGGAGCAACATTGTCTAGATCATTTGTTGACTGGGGAGGAGAGATGAACCTCCTAATAAAGCCAAGGTCTCCAAGTGAGGGTTCCAAGGTTGCGACAGAACTGATGGCGTGATGGGACATGAATTCTTTTTTTCATATATATATATATATGTTATTATATATTATACATATTATATAATTAAGTTATTCGTATTACATCTCAATTGTTATCCCATCCCTTGGATCCTCCCATTCCTCCCTCCCATTTTCCCCTTACTCCCCTCTCCTATGACTGTGACTGAGGGGGACCTCCTCCCTCTATATATGCTCATAGGGTATCAAGTCTCTTCTTGGTAGTCTGCTATCCTTCCTCTGAGTGCCACCAGGCCTCCCCATCCAGGGGACATGGTCAAATATGGGGCACCAGGGTTCATGTGAAAGTCAGTCCCCACTCTCCACTCAACTGTGGAGAATGTCCTGTCCATTGGCTAGATCTGGGTAGGGGTTCGAAGTTTACTGCAGGTATTGTCCTTGGCTGGTGCCATAGTTTGAGCAGGACCCCAGGACCCAGCCCCACCCATCATAATGTTCTAAATGCCTAAAAATGCCTTAAGACTCGAGGGTGTTTTTCCCCTGAGGTGGCATGTACTACTGACAGCTCATCAAAGGGAAGCAGAGAGAATGGGAAATGCATATTCATGTGTAATAACAGAGCAAAAAGACACCGTAGGAGCAAATATTGATAGACAAATATTTTCCTAGAGAAAGTGGTATGTATATTTTAGCTTCATAAAAATACACTTGAAAGACAGGAAAAAAAAAACTTTTTTCTTTCCATTTTGGCTTCATTAGAACAACAAGAGGCTTTGTGTCTCCCATCAAGGTACACCCGGATCCTTTTTGTCATGTCTGAGAAACTATTGATTCCTCTATTAAATTGTGCTATATGGAAAAATCTTGACAAGAGCAATATCATTTATTAGACTAACAAATACGTTAGTTGAACCAGCTTTGGAGACTTCTAAAATCCATTATAAAACTGCAGCTCTGTTTCAGAGACCAGGATGTATTACGAAGACCAATTCTCAGGACATAGTATGACTAATTTACTGGCACATTCCAAGAGACCATTGTATCTTAAGAAGTATAGGAAAATTATAACTTCAACTTTGGAGAAAATCACTAACAGCTGATGTGTCTGTACTGAAAACCACAATCCGGCAGGTCTACAGCTCCGAGGACTTCCAGAGTCAGCATTTTTCAGACACTAAAGCGGAAACACGAACAGGAACTACAAACAGCAAAGTGAACCGGAAACCTGAGGTACTTTTGAGACGATTAATATGTGCGAGGTCATCAGGCCCTTGCTCCAGCACTGCCTGTTCATATGGGGCCTCTTCACCTGTCTTATTCCTGTTTCATTTTTCTCTATGGACAAGACCCACAAAGCCCCTTTAAGCCCTAAAATAATACACCCTAGTCCTAGACAAACACAGCTTCCTTCCAAGACCACCTTATTCAGCTGCTTCTCTTTGCAGAGAAGGGGGCTGAAGCCTAGAAAGATGAGCCTTACCCAACAAGACGTGAGACCACCATAGCGGCCATAGCTCCCAGTGTCACGTGCTTCCGCCTCTCAGCCATACAACCTCTGTCATAAACCAGGTGAAAGAAATCACTCCCCTTTCCTCTCTGAGCTCTCACGGCACCCTATTGGGACTCTAGGTGAGAGAAGCATGGGAGAATGGGGAAATAGAAGGATCCAGAGGGTCCTAGAAACCTACAAGAAGAACATTATGATGGGTGGGGCTGGGTCCTGGGGTCCTGCTCAAACTATGGCACCAGCCAAGGACAATACCTGCAGTAAACTTCGAACCCCTACCCAGATCTAGCCAATGGACAGGACATTCTCCACAGTTGAGTGGAGAGTGGGGACTGACTTTCACATGAACCCTGGTGCCCCATATTTGACCATGTCCCCTGGATGGGGAGGCCTGGTGGCACTCAGAGGAAGGATAGCAGACTACCAAGAAGAGACTTGATACCCTATGAGCATATATAGAGGGAGGAGGTCCCCCTCAGTCACAGTCATAGGAGAGGGGAGTAAGGGGAAAATGGGAGGGAGGAATGGGAGGATCCAAGGGATGGGATAACAATTGAGATGTAATACGAATAACTTAATTATATAATATGTATAATATATAATAACATATATATATATATATGAAAAAAAGAATTCATGTCCCATCACGCCATCAGGTGGCAGAGGCAGGTGGATTGCTGTGAGTGCTAGGCCAGCCTGGTCTACAAAGTGAGTCCAGGGCAGCCAAGGCTACACAGAGAAACCCTGTCTCGAAAAACAAAACAAAACAACACAACAACAACAACAGAAAAGATCTTTCCAGGCCACACCTTGAGTAACACTATTCTAGAGTAAGCTTGGGAACTTGGATTGTTTTAGAGTTTGTTGTGAAGGTATCGGCTTTCAGATATTGAGATGCCACCTCTCACACAGAGGGGCTTATGGGACAAATTGCTTTGGCTAGACTTTTAATTTATTTTAGCTTTAGTTTTTTTTTTCCCCTAGCAAAGGTGAAAAGCATAGGTTATGACTCCAAAAAGGAGAACTTTATCCTTACATGCCATTGCTTTGACTATTTGGATAATTTAACAGTTTTCTCAGCGTGAAATGATGGGCTTACAAGACTTCTCTCCCCCTCTCTCTATTGACAGGTTGCTTGAATGAATTAGGCGAATTAATGGAATGTTTTGACTGTCAGACACACTTCAACAGTAGCATTTATTATTGCCTTAGTGTTAAGAAGGGAATATAAATTACAATCTTTAGGAAAAGGTAACACCATTCTTTCCTGTTTCAATGGTGGTCTGGACCAGCAGTTCTTAACACTTCACAATCAGCAATTGAGGTTGACCAACCCTTTCACAGGGGTCTCCTAAGACCATTGGAAAACATAGAAAAATTACATTATCATTCATAACGGTAGCCAAACTACTGTTATGAAGTAGCAAAAAAAATAATAATAATAATAACTTTATGGGTGGCGGTCACCACAGCGTGAGGAACTGTATTAAAGGGTCGCAGCATTAGGAAGGTTGAGGACCACTGGGATAACAGTGCAGTCTGCCATTGTCCACAGCTATCTGGGAGAAGGTGAGGCGGGCACGGAGGGCTCCTTCATGGAATCCTGATATAATCTCCAGTTGAGACCCATTGCTTTGGAGCAGGGCTCACAAACTCTAATGCCTCCAAGGATTGGGAGGACTGGGGACAGGTTGCGGGGACATTGGGAGTCTCGGGCCCTTTCTCTGTAGAAGAGAGCCCTTCTTACTCTCCAGGTAATATTTATCATGGAGGGACACTACATAGTATGGCCTGGATTTGAAAGTCAAACAAAAATTATCCGTGGGTACTCAGTCTGTGACTCAAGGTACCTTCTCTAAGATTCTATTAAGAACATTTAAACCTATTTAAAGTCCTATGAAATATGTCCAAATCACCTGGCTTTGCTTTGTAGAATTTTGATTCCATGGGATAAAAGGGCCACTGAGAAAATATTATTGGTTTTTTCTTTTGTTTTGTTTTTTGAGACAGGGTTTCTCTGTGTAGCCTTGACTGTCCTGGACCCACTTTGTAGATCAGGCTGCCCTCGAACTCACAGATATCTGTGCCTGCCTCGGCCTTCCAAGTGCTGGGATTAAAGGCATGCACCACTATGCCTGGCTCTATTGTCTAATTTTTAAAAAGATAATTTAAACACCCGAGGCTCCAGCTTATGCACAGATTTCAACATACTAAGTATCTTTTGTGCACCATATTTATTTGGAAGTGGGAATTAGGTACATTTCAGCTTTTGGTACATGGAATTAGAAAGATAGAGGCTAGGGAAAAAGAACTCTGTAGAAGAGTAGCCATAAAAGAATGTTAAAACCAATAACTAAAAATTTCCAAGAGTTGAGCTTCAGTTATTGGATCTTCAGTGTTCATACTTGATTGGCTCCTTCTGCATTTGGATCTATCATAGTATTTAATTCCTACAACATTTGGGCATTAGATGGCTGAGGAATGGCTGAAAAGAGAAATTTCTTTTTATAGTTTTTAATTTTATTCATTTACTTCTTTTATTTTTTGATATTATAATATAATTACATCATTTCTCTCTTCCTTTTCCTCCCCTAAACCGTCCTATCTTCCCCCTCCTTGCTCTCTTTGAAATTCATGGCCTCTCTTTCATTAATTGTTGTTACACACACACACACACACACACACACACACACACACACACGCAGGCACGCACACACATTCACGCACACATGCATGCACGCATACACACACACACATACATATATACATATGCATACAAAAATATAGTTTTCTCAGTCTATACAGTGTTACTTGTATGCATGTCTTCAGGGCTGGGTATTTGGCAGTGATAACCAACTGCTGCGCTCTTCCCTGGGGAAGATTATTTCTCCATCTCTCAGCATCCTTAGTTGCATGTATTTTTTGTTCAGGGCGGAGGCCTCCTGGGCGTTTCCCTGCCCATTTTGGTACATCTATTGCTGTTGTCCTCATTCAGCCTATGCTTGGGCAGTCACGTTGGTGAGACTTTGTGGGCGTGGCTTCCAACATCACTAAGAGACACAATGTCATAGCAAACTCTGATGCTCTGGCTCTTACAATCTTTCTGCTCGCTCTTCGAAGATATCTCCTGAGCCTTAGATCTGGGGGTGTTTTGTAGGTGTACCTGTTGGAAGTGGGGTCCACAGCTCTGCATTTTGAGTGGTTATGGTTTTCTACAATAGTCTGTTGTAAAGAGAATTTTCCTTGATGAAGGGCAGGAACTACACTTCTCAGGCTAGACCCCGGAGAAGGATGTGCGGCATCTGGCTGGGTGGTAAGGAGAGAAAACTTTAAAGCAGGCATCACATTTCTTATGCTTATTTGTTCTCTGGAGGGCAGAAGATGTATTTTCCATCTGGTAAATTGTGGACTGGTATATGTAGCCCTGAGGTGCTGGAGGGTTTTTGTGGGCTCCCCTTGAACCCTGACTTTGCATTTAGGCATCTCAGAGTTTCCATTGCTGTTCACACACCCAGTCCCATCTTTCCATTTTGCTGGGGGGAGAAAGGGTCTGCCCCCACACATGTCCATTCTCGTCATGGGAACATTTCCTCCGGTGACTTTGTTGGTGGTTTCATGGTTGTCTGAAGCCGCCCTCAGGATGGAGTGGCCTGAAAGGACAGAGTGTAATGTTAGCTCTATCATAACCACAGCCCATTCCCATGATATACTGAGTTTTAGTTTTGTGGTCTCTAAAGATAAGATTTGGTATGTGTCGACAGTGGGAGAATTTTCAGGAACGGAATCCCAGGCTGTCACTATTTCTCCTGGAACACAAATGTAGCATAAAATGGCCAGAGGGATTTCCTCATGGTCTGCCGTGGTACATAGGAAATGGGATTCATCTAAGACATACACATCTGGCTAATAAGAGGGTGGTATTACATTTCATCTGTACTATTTCTCCTTGTGTGTTTTCTGCCTCTTAGTCCCTATGGAAAGGGTAGAATTTGTATTTCCTTGGATCTCTATCCAAACAGCAACTAATTTCTCCTTAACCACGAATATAGCATTGAAAAAGAACCAGACATACTGGAGAGATCTAAACCTGGGAAGGGATGCACGGATGTTGCAGGTCGGAGAATGAGCATATACATTTCTGTACTTCAGAAAGTGGCCGAGGAAAGGACGGGGGCAGATGGCCATGTGATTAAGTGAACAATTTTAGAAAGAAAAAAAAAACATTGTGGAAATCGAAAAGAAACATTCTGGATTCTGACTTAAGTCCTGGTATGAGTTTGGAATGTTTTAATCTGTTCATCATGAGCCAAAATTAGTGTCCAAAGGAGAAAGACGTGGCCTCCTTAGAGCTGACCTGGGCCTCTGCTTACCCCTCTGCTTTGGGTGTGTAGGTAGACCCAGTTCTGATGGTGTGCCCACAAGCGTGGGCTGCTTGTTCCATGGGGATGAAAATCCTAACTTTGGTCCCTGCCATACTCCCTAACTTAGTTCTAACCACTCTAGCCAACAGTTTCTTTCTTGATAAAAATGAAAAGTGCTATTTGCTTTGTGAAATTTTATGAATCAAATGAGATGGTAGCTCAAAAAGTGCTTCACAAGTTGCTAAATGGCAGAGATTAAGGAGGCATTATTTAGTATGTACCACGAGGACAAAGGTCTTGGGAACTTTCTAGTCTAATCAAGGCTGTATGTAACCAAGCCTCCAGGGTCCAGTAAGAGTTTTGGGACACTGTCCTGTTACAGCAAGTGCTAGTGGGCAGCTGGACTTTAGGCCAAACCTTTGTTTTACCAAGTGGACAACAAGGCGCTTGAGTCTTGACCTTCTCCTATGTAACAAACGTAATAGCTGCCGCGTAGAGTGATTGTGTGCACAATAATGCGTATTCAGTACGTGCAGACTTTATTGGCTGGACTGTATTCACGGACGGCATTATTTCCAAGGCATATGCAAAATAGAAAAGGGCATCTGGGATACTGTGAACTACATTTGGTCCATCTTGGTTTTTAAAATGAATTTGAAAAAAACAGAATTCAAGTCCTGATGTATAAGAGGAAGCTGGCTAACAGCCATCTTCTTTACCATGTATCAGCCACTATTTTATTCCTGGTGGAAAGACTATTCTTCCTCCACTGTCCTTGTTCACAGTGCAAACACTTCTCAATAAGAAACATGTTATTGTTAGCCATTAGCTCTCCCTCATATCAATGTGTTTGAGCTTGAAGTAGAGAGACAGGTAAGGAGTAAAGTCAGATCTTAAGATCAGCCAACAAGGAGATGATTCACTCGTTGTAGTCTGCGTTATCACACAATCACTGTGTGATTTTACTGTGCAGGGTTTCACACGATGTCTGGCGACACAATTGCCTCAGTGTTGGGATAGATCACTGGCTTTGGCTTGAATGCCAGATGGTGCATCTGACTTGTGTTTAGGGTTATCTAAAAAACACAGACCCATCTGCTTCATTCTTGAGGATATATAATTCAAGTATTTCAACTCAAACATGCGTTGGATGCCCTTCACTATACTTGACTGCATCAATTTGGCGGGTACAAAGCCCTAATAGTGGCATATAAGATTTAGCAGGACTTCTTTGAAAGGGGCCCGAGAGCCCGGCATGGTGGGGCACAACTGTAATCCCAGCACTCGGGAGGCAGAGGCAGGTGGATCTCTATGAGTTCCAGGCCAGCCTGGTCTGCAAAGGGAGTTCAGGACAGCCAAGACTACACAGAGAAACCCTGTCATGAAAAACCAAATACCACAACAACAAAAGAAAGGGGCTCAAAGTGGAGGGATGGCTGCCTCCTGCCTAGGAGGTGAGCTTGGCTTATGGGCAATATGCATGCTTCCCCCCCCCCCCCCGCCCCCAGTTCTGGAGGATGTGAAGCCCAAGAGAAGATGCTGGGATATGGGATGTCTGAAGGGACTTCATCCTCACATCATGGAAGGAGCTACGGGATACCCATCAATCTCTTTAAGGAGCTCATTGGCTCCATTCTTGAGGATTCTCCCTAATCCCCTGCCTTCTGGAACCATCCTCTCTTAGAGGATAGGATTTCAGTATTGAATTCAGAGGGATACAAAGATTTAATCTCGGGGGGATGACATCAGTGATGCTCTAGAACACAGAAGCCAGCAAGAGACGGGGTGGGGAAAGCAAGATGTTTCTAAAGTCCCCAGCCCAGTAAATACTGAGTGCTCAACAAATTGAATTAATCAATTAATTTTGGCTACTTAAAAGTTTTGTTTGCTTGTTTTACAAATTAAACCCCTGCTTTGCAATGTAAGAACATTTCTCATATAGCACATTCATCAGCATTAATGATTGTTGTGGTCCAAGTATTTGAGGCTCCCCTAAAATAAATATATTAAAACCTCAGCCCGTAAGATGATGCTATTAGGAGTTGAGAGCTTTTGGGGGGGGGGGAGAAAAACTGTGATAGCAGAGACATCATGGCTGGAGTTAGCACCCTCATAAAAGAGGCTGCAGAGGGCGAGCTGTTTTCGCTGTGTATGAAAAGGGGACCACTGGATCTACAGGGAGAAACCTCCACCTTTTTCCCGTTTTGGGCATGGAATCTCACTGTGTGGCCCAGACTGGTCTTGCACTCCTGATTCCAAGAGCTCTTCTCATGACAGTCTCCCCAGTAGCTGGGATCATTAGCTTGCACTACCGTGTCCAGCTGACTCTGTTGTTTATAAGCTAGCTAGGATGTGGAGAGTTTTATTTTAATAGCCTTAACATTAAAAAAAGAAAAGACCCACTTGCTTTTATTTTATGTGAGGTTATGTGAGTGCCTGCATGAACGCACGTGCGCCGTTAGTCTGCCTGGTGCCTGCACAGGCCAGGAGAGGGTGGCAGCTCCCTTGGTTGGAATTACAGGTGGTTATGAGCGGCCATGTGGGTGCCGGGAGTTGAACCCAGATCCTCTTCTGCAGCAGCAAGTGCTCTATCCACAGCCTCCCCCAACAGCTGTCGGAGCCAATCTTGTGGAACGACTGCTATTTTATTTAATTAATTGACTGACTGAACTGTGCATTGAACCTAGGGCCTTGAACATGCTAAGCAAGCACTGAAACCCTGAGCTATATCCCAAGCCTTCTTTGCATGCTTTTGTTTGCTTGTGTTAATGTTGAGACAGGATCTTACTAAATTAGCTGGCTGGTCTTGAATTCATTCTGTATTGCTGACTGGTCTGAACCTGGGATCCTCTTACCTTACCTCCACCCCCTTAGTACCTGGGATTGTATCTATCCTATGCCACCAGGTCAGGCTAATTTTTAGCTTTAATGTGCAGAGTCGACAGAGGAAATGAGCTTACTTTGGATCCTTCTCTTGTCTCCAGTTACCCCAGTCCATGTGCCTTGGATGCTACGGCTTCTTCTATGCCAGCGGTTGCCTTGGGTGAGGTTTGTTTGAAATTCCCCTTCGAAGGTTTCCTAGTTTGGGTTTTTATTGCTGTGACAAAAATAGCATGACCAACAGCAAGTTGAGGAGGAAAGGGTTTACTTGGCTTACACTTCCACATTGCTGCTCATCATTGAATGAAGTCAGGACGTGAACTCAAACAGGGCAGGAACCTGGAGGCAGGAGCTGATGCAGAAGCGATGGAGGGATGCTGCGTACTGCTTGCTCCTCATGGCTTGCTCAGCCTGCTTTCTTATAGAATCCACGACCACCAGCCCAGGGCAGTACCATCCACAATGGGCTGGGCCATCCCTCATTAATCACCTATTAAGAAAATGTCCTATAGCCAGATCTTACGGAGACATTTTCTCAATTGAGTTTCCCTCCTTCGAGAAAATTCTAGGTTGTGTAATGTTGATATAAAACTAGCCAGAACAGATGGCTTATCCCTTTGGCTTGTTTCGATCTTATCTGTGTGACCTGGCCTGTGTGTGCTAAGGACATTGCTCATATGTACCTTGCCTAAGTCCTCTGCTGAGGACACGGGGTCTCCACACATGCAGTCCCAGTCTGCCACTTGGTCACCTCCCCTTAGCACACTTCAACTTCTACCCATCTTATAACTGCTATCTCAAGTCTCATTTTCTGCTAGGAATGCTTCCCTTCCCTGCTAAATATATCGCATGCATTGACCAAACTCTTCCTCCTTTGCCAGGACTGTCAAGTTAGTGACACAAGAAATAGGAGGCATCTCTCATAGTAAAGTAAAAGTAAAGTAAAGTAACAACGATGGTCTCTGGAGTCAGCAGGAATTTCAACACTACAGCCTCAGGAAGAATCACAAACCCAAGGTCTAATATAGTAAGTAGCATCTTTCCTGTTCAATAGTCCTAGGTGCCAGTCTACCCAGGCAGGGGACTGGCTGCTTATCCTGTGGCATATAGGTATATTTGGACAGTTTTGTTTTCTCATCTGTGAGAGCAATGCTGTCTGGTAATTTTGGGGCATGGGGTTCCCCAGATTATACAGCCTAAGACTTGGCCAAGTAGCTAAATAACTAATTTGAAAGAAGATTTAAAAAAAATGATACCTCTAAAAGAGAGCCCATTACACAATTCGGGTTGCTTTGTTCTAAGAATTAGAAGCCATGATCTATGGTTTGAGCATAACTCAGGGGACAATTTTTGTCTAACAGCTTCAAATAGACTTACAACAGCCTTTCCCGTTCCAACCCTCTGATTTTTAGTCTATAAACTTGTTCTGTGTCTAAAGAAATTCCGCCTAAATTCCTTAAGGGTCTGACCCTTCCCGGGCCTTGGTTTCTGTTCTTTTGTTCTTGTACTTGACATTATCTCAAATAGTCTTGTAAAAATCTGGCTTCTGTTCCCTTCAGAATTTTATATCCCTCAATGAGGCACCTCACCCTCACCCTTCCTCCAGAAAAGGAGCTGCACTGTGTTTGTAACTTTTCTTTTATTAATACAGATAAAGCCTTCATGTTTTAGAAATGAAACCGGTCACCTTCTCTGGAAGTACGGCCGTGAACAAAATAACCCAAGGCAAAGTTATCTGAGGGAAGTGAACATTTGGCTGTGCTGGGTTGGCTTTGGGAATAGTGGTTGCAGTCCTCGGGGATGGCAACTGAAGGGGAACCTGATGGTTCGGTCTTGGAGAGAATCATAGAGCCTAAGGGTGATGATGGGGGGTGGAGCGGGTGGGCTGCACAAAAAGAGGGAGCTCATGCTGGGTACTGGAAACCTAGCCAACTACCCAGAACCAGTGAGGTCATAGATTTTGGAAGACAAACTCCAACTGCCACTTTACTAAATTAGCATGATCTTTAACTATACCCTAAATATTTATCCTTATACCCACATGTCAGTGTAGCTCTCACCTCTTGTTAAAGAAACGTCTCTTTGTAACAGATGGAGACCATTACAGAAAACCACAACTGATTAAAGTGCAAAAAACAAGTGATGCGTCTACAGTATGACTCCTGCGTCAAAGGCTCAGGGACCATTGTGGAAGGAGGGATGGAAAGATTGCAAGAGCCAGAGGGGCAGGGAGTCTGCTGTGAGATTGTGTTTCCTAGAGATGCCCGGAGAGACTACACCCATGTCTCAGCATGGCTGCCTAAAACAAGACCTGAAGAAGAATAACACCAATAGCATGGCAGTGGGGAAATCTCATGGGGCCTCAACCCTAGGCAAAGAAATACATACGGTCAACTAAGGAATGCTGAGAGTGGATGAAATTGTCTCCCCCCAGGGAAGAGCACATCAATTGGTTATCTGATAACAACTGGTCAGCCCTGAAAACAGTACAAGTAGCACTATACAGATGTGTGTGTGTGTGTGTGTGTGTGTGTGTGTGTGTGTGTGTGTGTGCATACAATTAAATATACAATTAAAGAAAAAAAGGACATGATTTTGAGAGAATGCAGGGGGTGGGTTATATGAAAGAGCTTAGAGGGAAGAAATAGAAGGGTAAAAATGATGCAATTATAATTTAACTTCAAAAATTATTTTAAAAGGAGCCAGTGGGACAGGATGCACTGCGTAATTGCTCTCCAAGATGTTCTGTGCAGCATCACCACTCTGATACAGTTTGTGCATGGGTGCACTTTGAATCATCAGCACTCTTTCTTTTCTTCATTTACACTCGCTCACAGTCTCAGATGAAATAGGTCTTGTTTCTGGTATATGAGATGCTTGGGGCTTTTGGAAGTAGCAGCTGTCCAGTCAGAAGTGTTTAGAGAGTCTGTGCTGTACCAGCAGAGGAGACAAAAGCACTCCAGGAAGCAGTCCTTTCCTGCAGCAGTTCACTGAGTGGTGGAGAAGGAAGACAGACCACCAGGAGACGATGGCAGAGGAGAACCCATCCTCCCCAAGGCCCAGAAGAAGAGTGTGGGACCCTGATAGTAAGGTCAAAGTCTGGAATTTCTGGGTAGCCTTTGCGCCCTATCTTTCTCAGCTGGGTTCCCTCTCTGCCTGATCTGGGGAAACCCAAGTCTTTAAGGGATCATCACATAGGCCTCAGGGAGACTACAAGCCCAACCCTTTCCTGATAAGAAGCCTATTCAGCAAGCAGCTGGGGATTCCTGGAAACACCCACTCTATGCTAATGAGATGTCTTGGTGTCTTGGCTTTCAGCAAAAGACCTTTAACCGTACCCAGAGTTCTCCCCCCCACCCATAGGATAATTAAGTACCGCTTTCCCCTCATATAATAGGGCTGTGTTTTTACATGTAGATCAAGTATCCCTGGTGCTCCTAGCCCCATTGAATCAAACATATTCACCCTCAAAACCCCTCCCACTGCTCAAGGCTTGTAAGTCCCTGCTTCACATGAAATAATAGGCCAGGATCATCTATTTTACTGACAGGCTCAGACTCGCCATTTATTCTGGGGAAGGATGAGCTTCCCTTTTCCCCCAAGAATTCATCACTGAACTCTGGGGCTTGCCTGCCAGTCAGCCAGCCACATGTTACTGGCCTCTTCGAGCTTCTGCCATTCACCAGCATGTCAGCCTGGGTTACTGCCCCACCATGTTTCTCGAACTGCTCTGCACTCTGCAGTGCCTGTCTGTGCGAGCAAACAAGTAGCCTGCTCCTCCCAAAGCAGCCGTTTTGTCCAGCCTGACAAAGCCAGGCTCCTGCCTCTGCCTCTCTGGGTTTTGGAGCTCGGTGGGAGCCTCCCTGACCAGCTGTTCTTGAAGCAGCCACTGGCTTGACCAAGTCAGGCCAGGCCCTCATGGCTGCCTGGCTCCATTCCGAACCCTGAGCTCCTTTGACCATGAGCTTTGCCCCTTTCTACCCCAGGGCCTGCTCTTCTGGTTTTGACCAGGTCAGGCTTCCAGGGAGCATACCAGACAAAAAACCCAGCTTCCTGCCAGATGCAGAAGGACAGAAGAAAGCTGTGCTGTGCCCCTTCCATGTGGGCGTGGCATGAAAGTCAGAGTGAAAAGCTTCCCGCTTCTGCAGGCCCACGGTGCCTGTGGAGGGAGGTAGACCGAACAGTGGGAAGAAAGGGCAAGTGAACACATTAATTTCCGATTTCTGCCTTAACACATTACTGTAAATCTAGTAGCTTAAATGTCACCCTACATTTCTGGATGGCCGGAAGTCACACATGTCTCTAATAGGCTAAAATGAAGATGTCGCGGGACCTGGTGAGAGAATCTGCTTCCTTACGTCTTCTACAAGTCCCCTGCATGCCTTGGCTGGTGGCTTCCTCCGTCTCCCACTCCGGGTGATGCCCCACATTTCCCTCACTTGATGTTCTGCTCTGATGTTCCTGTTTCTCCTCTCATTACTGGGGACCCTCCCTCCCACTGGACCCCAATTATCCGGTGGATAATTTCCCCCACAGAAAACTTCTGAGCTTTGCATGCGCAAGCATCCCTTCTGCTAGGTAAAGAGTGTCACAAGTTTTGCAGACAAGGATGCGGACACCTGGGTGGGCGGCATCGTTCTGTTCCCCACGGCGAAGGAGAGGACATTTCAGGGGAAGGAGGAGGACCGCCTAACTGAAGTTACCTGAATGTACTGTATCAGAAGAGCAGCTCAAACCTGAAGCCATTTCCCTTCCTGTACATTAATCTGGATCTTGTGTTACACCTGTGAAACCTCATTAGCGGCCCCGCTCAAGGGAAGAAATGAGTCTAAATTTGACAGCTCCTGGTAAAGAAAAAAATACAAATTAGACAGTGTTCGCTCCTGTAAGGAAGCTGCATGGAATTGTTCTCTGTGAAGTCACGTGCTTCAGGTAGTTCAGCTGGAATTAGCTCGCTAGCAAAGCTGTTGCTGAACCTTCATACTTTGGGAACCGACCTCAATTAGTCTCTCTCTCTCTCTCTTCTCTCTCTCTCTCTCTCTCTCTCTCTCTCTCTCTCTCTCTCTCTCTCTCTCTCTCTCTTCCCTCCCTCCCTCCATCCCTCGCTCCCTCTTTCCTTCCTTCCCTCTTTCCCTCTCTCCTTCCCTTCTTCCTCTCTCTTTCTATTCTCTTCAAATTTTCAGTTCCGAGTAACTGGTAACTACTGGTTCCAACACACAGCTCAAGTTGAGGAGCCTCGCACTGCCCCTGAGTCAGCACTGGCTTCCCCAGCCCGTGCCAGCTGCCCCAGCTGCTCTCCCAGCTCTGGGAACAGCAACTGACAGGGCATTTGGGGTTCCACTGAGCTCTGTGCAGTGGTGAATCCTGCTGACGGAAGGACAGTGGGTGCTTGTGGTGTGACGTGCATAAAGACCACCCCTGGCCTGTTATACTGTTTGTTAGCAGCTGCGGTGGATAGAATGCTATAATTTTCTCTCTTTCTTTCTTGAAAATGTTCACAATATATTCTGATCACAGTTTACCAACCCCCATCTCCTCTCAGACCCTCCCACTCCCCTACGCATGCAACTCCATGCCTTCTTTCTCTGTCTTTAAAAAACAAACACACAAATAAAATAGCAAACAAGCCGGGAAAAGTAACTCCATGAAAAAGCAGAAAAAACACACAGGCACACAGACAGACACAGAGGGGGTGTGTGCACAAACAAAACTCATAAAAACACAAAAATCAGAAATCAAAACGTATAGAGCAAAAGACAGCAAGATTTTTTTAAAAAAATGCTCCAGCAAAGCAACATGAGGAAAACAGTCTACAGAAACACAATTGAGTTTGTTTAGCATCGGCCTTCTACTGCTGGCCATGGGCCTGCCCTTAAGTATTGGTCGTGTGGTGTAACTTTCTTACATGCTGAGGCTTTGATCAACCATGACTGACAAACTAATTTCAATGCCTCTAATGTACTTTTATTCTATATGTGCAGCATGTATAGTAACATATTTAAATCCATGTCAAATCCAAAGAGAAACTTGAGGCATGGTGGATTCTTAGTATAGTGTTTAAGACAAGTTACACAGTGCTCCACCAGACCGGGCATTCCAGTGCGCTCTGCTGGGGTTGCCAGCAGCCTTTTCCATATTACTTGATTCACATAGCAGCGGTTATAACTGGTATTGGTCTTGTCTGTGTAAACGGGAAACAGATAACCCTTTTGTACAACTTCTGATTTTCAGTGTGCTTTGCTCCTATGCTGCTTGCCTTTGGGCCTGTGTTCTTTCTCTAAGGTCTCAAAGTCTGTACTTGGTGTGGTTGCTTGGTCTGGGGGTCTGGTTGTCACTTGTTCATGTACCAATGCGAATGGTCCCATGGCCTTGGTTGGCTCAGCATCATCTGTGTGGGCAACACAGCTTGTTCCGTACAGAGAGGAAGCCGAGGTCCTCTGAGTGTTTGCAGCTTGTGGGAAGTGGATCTTAGGGTCAGGGGCTAGAGTGTCTGGCTCTGAGGTCAGGGGTTTGCACTTGTGTTTTCGGGGTGAGGTGTCTACAGCAGGAGTAGGTGAGGGTTTCATGGATGAACCACAGGCTCTTCCTTACCCTCTCTGCAGGAAAAGTCCTATGTCCTTCTGATAACTAAGAATATATAAGGACAGAGCTTGGGAGGCACAAAGTCCAAACACCCTTGGATTTCACTCTCCTATCCCTTCTAGAGGGTGTCAGCACTTGGAAGCTCTTTCTCTCCTGTGAGTTAGGATAGTAACAGAACCTGCCTCACAGAATTGCGGGCAAGAGTAAATGAGACAAAGTTGGTGAGCCACATGGAACAGCGCCGGTCCTCCCAACAAATGAATTCTCTTCCCCCTTATATAAAAGCTTTGTTTCTAAGGTAATTTTAGGTTGTGCCTTGGCACAATAAAACCATTTATTTTTCTGTTTTCACTTCACAATGACTGCCAAACCATTCAGTAGAGATTTGTGTGTCTACAAGTGGTTTAGATCAGTGTCAGTGAGAACCCATTGACAGCGGGGTGCGCAGCTATCCAATATGGCAGTAGTGAGAGGTGGATTTTCCTGCCTTATTTCCACTTTGGAGAAGCATTGATGTTTGAAAAACTTCCACTGGAACTCTTTGTCTTTAACGCTTTTCTAGAGAATTTATGAAGCTTTCATAAAAAGGGACGTTCTCATCTTTAAAAAAAATTTTTTCCCCCTACAAGGATGATGGTGGAGGTGCGATTGGTTTGGATGAAATCCTGGGGCAAAGAAAATGTTCTAACAGGAAGCAGGAGCAGTTAAAAAGTCAATATATATGTACATATGTATGTATATTTATATGCCCCTTTCACAGCAACTGGGCAGACTGCTGTCTGATGTTGAGAGGTTCATCTGGAACCCCCATTTTATTTTATGAGTCTTAGACCTGCAGCCCTGGGTCCATGGTGTTGCTGGAGATTTCTGATCCAGGTGGTCTTTCTAGAAAAGGAGAAATCAAGACAATGAACCCTGGTGAGGTGGGATGAAAAGACAGCCAGACCCAGGACATGGAAAGGAACAGTGAGTTGGGGAACACAGGACACGGAGCAGTGAGTTGGGAGACACAGGACACAGAGCAGTGCGTTGGGAGACACAGGACACGAAGCAGTGAGTTGGGGGACACAGGACACAGATCTTGAACTTGGGAGAGAGGCTAAGGATAGCAGCTTCAAATAGTAACTTGAAAAGTCCCCTAAAGGCTTACTTCTTCATAGCTGATCTTGGGAATTTATTTAAGTTTGATGAAGGTAAGACATTATAGTGCTTTGAGCCTCCCAGGAAGTACTTGTCCAAACAAAAGAGGTCAAGTGAGAAGAGGTGAAAGACAGTTGAGTGCGAGAGAGGAAGGGAGTTTCAGTTGAGACCAAGAAGCCAGCCAGGAAATGGGATGATAATAGGAAACCTTTGCAAGGAACTAGCAAAGAAAGGGACAACAACCTTAGTGGACACTGAGTCATGCCGTACACCAAGAACTTACTTTATGTGAACTATCCACTCGATCTTAGTGACGCCCTTCTGAAGAAGGTGCTGCCTTCTCCATGTTCCAGGCGACAGAACAAGGCACGCACAGGTTGTGGTGCTTGCCTAAGGCCCACTGTGAGTGACATCAGAGTCCATGCTGAGACTCAGAACCCAGAATTCATGCTCACTAGCACCTGCTTTGCCAACGAGATGTGACTCAGTCCCTAGGGAAAGCACTGAGATGTGGAGGCTGTAGCACGGTAATTAAAATGGCATCACGTGTGCTGGGCTGGTAAGTGAGGTGCTGTGCCTGGGTCAGTGCTTTTCTGATGGAGACTGAGAGAACAATACTACTCATTTTCCAGTTACCCCAAATAGATGAGAGTGCCAGAGAGTTCTTCTTGGCCTCAGGGCAGCCCTGCACTGGGCTGAAGGCAGTCTGTACTCTCAGGGCTGACATTTCCAGCTTGGATCTCCCAGGAAGCATGTTTTCAGAACCCAGCTGTCTGTCCTCAAGGGAACTTTGTCTGTGAGGGTGAATTCCCAGGATAGCATCTCTGTGCCAAGCCTGGCTCTCTCTCTACTATTTACTAGAAGATGAAACCTGTTAAAGCAGAAACATGGTTCATTTGTTGGATCATTTTTCTTTAAGAGCCATTTTCCATGATTTGTTTGTTTGTTTGGTTTTTCGAGACAGGGTTTCTCTGTGTAGCCTTGGTTGTCTTGGAATCACTTTGTAGACCAGGCTGGCCTTGAACTCACAGCGATCTGCCTGCCTCTGCCTTCCGAGTGCTAGGATTAAAGGTGTGTGCCACCACACCTGGCTTCATGATTTCTACCAAAGGAAAGGAGAGGCAAAATCCTTATGGTCTGGGCAAACAGTTTTGCCATTTTCTGGTGCTACTGATTAAAGCTTATCCAACTTCACAACAGATTTATCTTATATATAAGGTAAATGTTGCATGAACATCAGAAGAGGTGTTGGGGCTGCAGGCAGGAGAACCACTCTTATTTTCAGGGAAGATTTGAATAGCAATGTCATTTTTCTTAGAATCTGTAGGCTAAGCAGAGGCTTTCCTATGAAGATCAGTGTCTCAAAGAGTAAAGAAATAGCTCTTTTTCTCTTAACCCGCTATACCCAACTTGAAAAAGAACAGCAAATCAGGAATTAGAATTCTTCAATTGGTATCTTTAAAAAGTATAATTTTGCTTTTATGGACATTTATCCAATCCTAATTTACAACTGTTTTGTTTTGTTTGGTTTGGTTTTGTTTTGTTTTGTCTTGAGGCAGGGTTTCTCTGCATAGCACTGGCTGTCCTGGAACTTGCTCGGTAGACCAGGCTGGCCTTGAACTCAGAGATTTGCCTACCTCTGCCTCCCAAATGCTGGGATTAAAGGCATATGCCACCACTGCTCTGCTAATTTTCAACTCTTAATATTAGATTTCAGTGAGAGAAATAGGACAACATCTTCATCAGTATCTTGTGATAGCAACCTGGTGTGTGGTTCTCTTCCTGTTCCTACCTGAGTTTCCAGTGTCATCTGCAGGGAACAGTGGAAGCCACCAGGAGAATACCCCTGTCTTGTTCTCACTCCTGCCACAAGTCACAACCTCCAGGGCCATGGTCCTGTCTTTCATGTTCCTAATGATTTGCTGATCCCCGGATTCATTGTGATTATTTTGAACTGTGATTCTGACAATTATTGCCTACTGTGTTTTGAGTCGAAGCTATGACGAGTTTAAGATTAGATTTGCTATTTCCTCCTGATGAGCTAACTGCACTCAGAACTGGAAGGAACGCCCTTTATCACTCTGAAAATTCCATTCTCATGAAAGTTGATTTTTGTCTGACGTCTACAGAAGCAGTTAAACTTTCATTGCAGTTGTTAACTTTGTTTGGCTTGCACTTCTTTCCCCCCATTTTTTGAACCCTCGTTGGGCTAATGGAAGATTAGTGTTTATTTTGCTGACCTGAGACTCACTGATTGAACCTTCTGAATTTGTGGATCAGTGTCTTTCACCAGCTTAAAATTTTCAGCCATCATCTCAGGAAGTTAGTCTCTTTGTCTTCTCAGTTGTCTTGCCTTTTTGTTGTTGTTGTTGTTTAGTTTTGTTTTGTTTTAATCTCTGGAAATCAACAGCATTTTAAAATCACTTCAAAATTCAATTTTTATAAAAACCTACAGTTAATCAGCATTTTTACCTTCTTTCAAACAATATAAAAAATTCCTTTGTCTTCCATGATTTATGTACTATTTGTTATATACTCTCTTTAACTTTTTCTTAAGGTGTGTCTACCCCCAGTCTTGGAGCTGCATGAATCCAGGGATAGCTATGAATGCAGCCCAACACAAAACTGTAGACTTAACAGAGCATGGACTTCCTCTTGCTTTCTGCCATACTGTGGGCTGAAGACACAGTCATGACCCTAGGCTGGAGCACAGGGCCTCTGGGGCATGGGCCACAGCATCAATATGCTCCCTGGCATCAGGCCAGCCCATGGACATCAACATGGCTCCAGGCGACAGCACAGACCATGGACATCCACCTGGCCTCCATTGGCAGCATCAGCAGCATCAACCTCAGACCTCAACATGGCGGCACAGGCCACAGACATCAACATGGCCTCCAGGCAACACAGGTCATGGAAACTAACATGACCCCCAGTGGCAGCATGGCCCAGGGACATCAACAGGACTTCAGGCCAATCATTTTACTTTAAATAAATTGTTGTGTTCTTAAAACCCAGACTGACCATTGTGTATATGAATTTATGTGCAGGTGTGTGTGCACATGTTTGCATGTGTGTATAGAAGCCAAGGATAAACTAGGAACTGTCCAACTTGGGTATTTATATTATTTTATATTTTGCTTTATTTTTTTAAGATAGTCCCTCACTGGGACCTGGGGCTCTCTGATTAGGCGAGCTGGCTGGTGGCCACCAAGCCCCATGGGTCCTCCTGTCTTTGTCTCACCAGCACTGGGATTCAGATGTGTGCCATCATGCCTGTTTCTATGTGGGTGCTAGGTTCCTTACTCAAGTTCTCATGACAACTGAACATCTCTCTAGCCTCTGGCTCATTATTTTTATAGTCTCTTACTCTTTTATTTTTCTTGGAATATAAGTAATATAAGTGCATTTTTATTTTAGACTCTCCACACAGTGTAATTTTAGCTGCCTATTATCAAGGTTGCCTCAGACTGATACTGTCAATCGCGTATTACCATTGCATGCCACATAGGAGCACATTATAAATTCTATAGGGTATTTATTTTTTATTAAAGTATAATTTCCATGAAATAAAAGTACTTTATTCAAAGTGTATAGTTCAGTGAGTTTTGACACATATTTGCAACCATGTTATCATCACAACAGTGAAGATACAGTTTCCATGTGTCCCCTTGTGATGAATCTGCTGTGCCTACCCTTCACTTCAAATGGCTTGTTACTCTAGGATAGTTTTGCTTTTTTATTTTTTTTAAAAGAATGTTCTGTAACTTAGTTCCTGCAAATTAGAGTGTTTGCATTTGGTTTATTGGAGCCACAGATCATGACATATGGTTTAAGTAAACAAAATATACAGCTCATATGCTTACGCTTTATATAAAGTATGCATTTATGGAAGTTTGCAGTTTGATGAGATATTTGCTTAACAACATTCCATGAGTATAGTCTTTTATTCTTTTCTCTTTCTTTCTTTCTTTCTTTCTTTCTTTCTTTCTCTCTCTCTCTCTTTCTTTCCTTCTCTCTCTCTCTCTCTCTCTCTCTCTCTCTCTCTCTCTCTCTCTTTGTTTTTTGTTTTTGTTTTGAGCCAGGGTTTGTTTTTGTAGCCCTTGCTATCCTAGAACTCACTCTGTAGACCAGGTTAGCCTTGAACTCAGAGATCTGCAGCCTCTGCTTCTGCCTCTGGAGTACTGGGATTAAAAGTGTGTGCCACAACACCTGGCTTAGTCTCTTATTTTTAATTCAACACCTAAAATGTGTTTCAAAGCATATTAAGTGCACTTGTCTTACATTTAATGTCTGGCAATTTAACACATGAACGTGAACTTGCTTTGGATCTTGTCCTACTAGTTTTTGCAAACCTGGTGAATTTTATTTGTATGTGTGGGTCGTTGTTATTTAATATAATTCTGGACACACAGCTCTTGAGGCTTGTGTCTAGGTGGTTAAAAGTGTTCTTCTAGAGAAAATTTGTGTTTATGTCTGCCAGGGCCTGGGTCACTGCCTGCCTCTCAGGTCACTCCAGACCACTCAGGTCACCAAGTTTCAAAACAGGCACTAAGCTCAAGGTTTGGGATTTCTCCTAACTTCACGCTCATCTGGTCCTTTCAGACTCTGAAAACTAAAGCTCAGGCTCACCAGTCTTGTCAAACACTTGAAAAAGGTGGTAGCAGTTGGTGTGTGCTGAAAGCCACCTTCTGTTTGCCTCTCTGATACCTTGCTCTCGCTTAGTCTCTGGCCTTTTGCAAAGTCACTGGTGACTTTGAACAAAGTTTTGTTGTTATTGTTTTATTTGTTTGTTTTTGTTTTATAGTTTGTCCTATTCTCTGGCTCTCTTCAGGGTAGCTGATCCATCCGACTGCTGGAGGTGAAAAGCTTGGACCTCAGCTTTCAATATTGAGGGAAGTAATTTAACTTGAAAGGAATATTTCTCCAACAAGTAGTCTAGGTTGTTCTCTGGATACAGGAAGAAGAAACAGTGTTTCACAGATGCCGTTCTCAAGATTGTTGGAACCCAAAGCTGTTCTTAGGGTGGCGTTTCTTCTTACCTTGATGGTAGGATGTAAGTGGTGAGGTGGTCCCTAGCATGCAATGCCTTCTGTGTTGATTCCCTGCCACACGTATGCTCTTTCTGAATAAAGGACACAGCAATGCATTCTTCCTCAGAGAGCTCTTGGTTTGGATTCTCGAAGAAGCTTCTAGAGAAAAGGTTACAGAAGCTGAAGGGAGAAGCTTGATGTAGGAGATCAGCCTGCCGTCCTTTCTCAGAGGCCTGACTGGGACTCAGATTTACCTCAAGGTGGTGAAGCCCAAATGAGCAGATCTCAGAAACGGGCATTTCTGTTGTCACTCCACAGTCTATACACATTGTCTGTTATTTGAGATAAATGAGAATTAATCGTGTAAGAGGAGAGACAGAAAGTTAATCTTCAGTGTTGGGGGCATAAGGGGACAGGATTATGACTTGTTTGTTTTCGACAGAAAGAGACATGTAAACATCTGTATGTATGTAAAGTTTGCTTGGACTCTTTGGTTTTGTTTATTAAGCAGTTTTAGGGACAGTGTTTGTTTTCTCTGCTAGTTCCATAAAGGACACTCTGAAGTGTGTTCACAACTACCCCAAGGAACCGACAAAAGCGTGTTGAAGGGTCCTATACGCAGGAGCATTGGAGCTGCACCTCCCACTTGGCACTTGTGAACCCCAGGAAGCCAGAGTTGCTGGAGAAATGCAGATTCTCTGCGTCCACAGCAGGACGGCACTGCTCATTTCCCGCAGGGTGATTATGCATGGTAAACTGTGAGTTATCCATAGGAGGAAGGTCAGGGGCGATCATCAGAAGTGACTATTTGTGCCTCATATATTGACTAATTTTTAATGTAAAGGAAAAGAATGTTCACTAATGCAGGCTTCGCTGTGCTCTCTTAGCCCGCCTTGGCTCCCAAATTTGGGTCTAATTAGAACCTGCCTGGTCATTTTATTTGAACTAATTGGGTTGGGATATGGGTTAGAAATAGACAAGTAGAAATTATTAGGAATCTCACATTTTCATCCAATTTCTCATTCAAAGTGCTTTCAAAACTAAAGGCACATCTAGCACAGAGGCACATACCCGCAGTAGAGGCAGGAGAACTAAGGATTTCAGGGCAGCCTAGCTGTGTAGAACACAACAAAGCCCTGTCTCAGACGAATCAAGAGCTGAGGGTGTGGCCCGGTGTTACAGCACTTGAGCATCATGAACACAGTCCTCCACTTGATCCTTTATGTGCAGATGAATCAAGCAATCATAACCAATCAAATAATCAGTTAACCCAAGGAAACAAAAGCCACAGAAATTCATTCATTGACGTTTCCCATGCTAATCTTCAAGGTAAGCAGAATGTGTACTGATATTCCCGTTTGCCAAAGGTGGAACCTGAGGCTTTGCTAGCTGTGTTGACGGGTTTGAGCTTGTGAATGTGGACAGTGGTGGGATCAGTTTTAGAGCCCACAATTTGCTGTCTTCCTAACCTTCCTTCTTCTCCAAGTGGCCTCTTGCTGTCCTGTCCTGACCATTGAGGACACAGATACATTTATAACCATACAGAACCTCACATTTCCCACATCTATCAACCTTATTGCCAGCCATGTGCACTTACTTGTCGATATTTTCACAGATTAGACATGCAGGGAAGCGTAGGGAGTGTTTTGCCTAGGAAGGTGGGTTCTTTGGTGTCATCTAATTTCCCATCCTTCCTCCCCATTGAAAGCTAAAATAAACTTCATGACGATTTAGGGTGGTATGCTCCCCCACCCACCTTTTCTACCCTTCTAGGACTATGCCCACAACCACTCAGAGGCGGCCAGGTACTATGTAGTTTGCAGAACAGTCCAGAGAGATGTGCACTTAACTGAAACCTTCAAACATTTTTTTTTTTTTTTACTGAAATGATACGCGGTGCTGTTCTGCTTACCTCGCACTAAGAGACTGCTTTTCCACTTCTGCAGTTAATCAGATCAATGCAATCGCTTGTTCCCCCAAAATCCCCGAGAGTGAAATGATTGTGTAAACCACAGAGTCCCTGTTGGAGACTCATCACCTTCTCCAGCTTTCATCTATCAAAGGGGGGAAAAGTTTTCCCTTCTAACAATCGCCCCCCACCCCCCACGACTTTACAAAGTCTTCGCCATGTTTTCTCATCCGCCTACGGTTTCTCTATCCCCTGCAGGGGCGCTACACGCATAGGGCAGAGGAAGTGGATTCATCCTGCCTTCAAAGCGCCTTAGAACGCCCAATGTACTTTCTTGTGTATGTTCTTTTAAAGCCGCTGCTCTGCTTCCTCTTGGCTCAGCAGCGGACAAGGGCGTTTCATAGCGCCTCCTCTATTCGCCTATGCTGAGAAGAAGGTCCTCAAGGTGAGAGGAGGATGCGCTCGTGCCTGACTCTGGCAAGATGTAAGCAGTTCCGGCTCACCAGCTGCCTGCTCAAGTGATTTAGCCGCTGAGCACGCCTGCACCCTGAGTTAGGGATACGGGCTGGCCAACAACCACATCTAAAAATAACTCAGTGACCATATTCCACCTGTCCCACTGTGGCCCGGAATGCTCTTGCGGCATTTTAGCATGCAGGGCCGGGAGGGTGCGGGGTCTCATGCAGGAAGCTTCTCTTTGTCTTATATCCTTGTTAATACAAATCCCGCCTTTCAGGGAAACCACTGTTGGGGTGATGGGGCTGGTGTGTTAGAGCTTTTCCCAGAAGCCAGCCTTTCCTTTTTTTTTTTTTTTTTTTTTTTTTTGGCTATCTTAATAGACATTTTACATGAAAGCTTCCGGGGCTAATTGTGGTGAAAATGTGCCAGGTAGACCCCTTTCATTGCCAACTATAATTAATAATGTTATAGCTTTCAAGGCCATAATGTTCATCAGTTATTAATTAGCAATTCATTTTGTTGAATAAATAATACTTATGATTGATGACAGAACACTTGTAATTGGACCCTAGAAGTGGCCCTCTCGGGGCTGGCACACCAGCGAGTATTAAACCATGGTGCCGTAATGATAAACACAGCAGCCCATCTAGAAAAGTCCAAGTTAAGTAGTCATGACACAACCAACGTGCTCCCTCTCAACATGAGAAAGGTCTGTTGTCAGGGCCCACATGTGTCCCGTCTCTTAATTGTTCCTGTCCATATACCATTGGGTTTCTATTTGCTCTTAGAACCTTCCCTTTTGCTTAGACTCTGCTAGACTCTGAATTGCTCTTATAATAGGTGCTTTCAAAGTATTGTCATGACACAAGCACTCACACTTGGGGGGTGCGGGGGTGAGGAGGGAGAAGTACTTATCTCCTCCCATCCCCCCACCCACCCCCCGAAAAGGCAATGATTGAAATTTTTATTTGAAATGATTTCTTAGATTGAATTCACTTTAGATTAACAGATTTTCCTGCTCAATTGATTTTCTGGCATCCATGTAGTGATCCAGCAGAGATAAAATGGGGGTTCATTTAGTCGGCTCGGAGGGAAGCGGCAAGCCTGGCAATTGGATGCAACAGCACTTCCTTCTTGCCTGCTCGGTGGGAGCAGGACAACTGGATCCGGCCAGCTGCTGACCAGATGCTGCCTTCAATTAATATTCCAATCCTCAAAGACCTTCCCCGTTCCCTCTCCCAAGCAGAGCGGCCGAGTAATAAAGAGACTCGCTAAAGTCCTATGTTATTTTCTTTCCAGAGAGCATTTATAATGGCTAAATTGCTTGAAACAAATTAGCACAGGGAAATAAACATAGTTTGTACGGTATCCGTAAAGCAAAGTCTCAACTTTGGGAAAACAGAGAGAGACAAAGCCGGACTTGCATTTAACAAGCACACACAATGTGCTTCATTAAGACAGTGCCTTTTCTGTCTTCCTTTCTTCTTTTTTCCTCCCCCCTCCTCCCAATTTAAAAAGGGTTAATAAACTCAAAGATATCATTGCTAGTTAAAGAGGTCCTGCACCATTTTAAGGGAAGTAAGAGGCTACAAAGGAGACAGTTAAAAAGAAACCAAGAGACTGTGTTGTAATGCTAACAGGCAATTAACAAACTCATGGGTGTTAATTATCTTCATACTGTATCATGTTCAATTAGCTTAGTCTCTGCAACAAAGGCGACGATGAACAATTGCTTTGATAGGCGTACAGTACTTCATTTGTAGTTAATCGGTTTAAGCCCTGCAGTTGCTAGGTTACCTGTCTCCAGAGGTAAAAGGCTATACAGATGCACTATGTTTAAATGACTACAGAGAACTGTTTAAACTCAAACCATGTATAACTCTTTATTGATTTTTCACAGAAGATCTCAGCTCTGATGATAAGGTTTTGATATATTTTCCTGCTTCAGCCGGTTCCTTGGAGTATTGCAGAAAAAAAAAATCTGTCAATATGCTTCTATTATGATCTCTTGATCTGTGCCTATAAAAACCTTTAGCCGCAGCCCTTATTATAAATAATGGAAGAAGCAATATCTGCTTTTTTTTTTCTCCACACCATACTACATGGAGATTTTTTTTTTCTTCTTCTTTGCCTTTAGATCCAAATCACAGGACTTCTGTATCCGTGCTCCAAAATAATAAAGAAGAATTTTTTTCCATCTCTAATTAATTTGATTGACTCTCAGCAGGACGGGATCAGCTGTAGCATCATGAACTTTAACAATAACTACCAACTGATGGGCAGTTCACATCAATAAGACCATCACTAGCCTCCCTCTCACCTGTCACAAGGCAGGGAGTGAGCAATAACCAGCCCCCTGCAGATGCTCCCCCGCTTAGCGCTTTCTGCCCTATTAGCAATTTATAATGGTGATCAAGAAAACAGTCAGAGGCGAATCAAGACAACTGTCTGGCTGCCTGTTTAATTGGCCTTGTTTGCTTTTTGATAAATGGCTTGTGACTACTCTAGGCCCCTGTATTTTGACTTTTAATAGGCCACAGTGATTAGACTACCAACAGATACTAGGTCAAAACTGAGGAAAGGTGCAAAAAAAGTTAATTAATATCAATAATAGGCAATTATTAGTTAGACAGAAGGACCTACTAGCTGGGTGCTCTAATGGCTCAGAGCTAACTGGAAGAGAAGGGCTGCCAAATTAGCATAACAGTGTTCGGGCTGCATGGTGGACCCTAGCAAACATCTGTTATGTTAGTAATTCAAATAGAATTCTTGCCTTTTCAGTGATGTTCGCAGAGTCAGCAATCCCTGTTGGCCATTTCAAGGCACTAACAATACCCTTGTGACTGGTGTCCCTCCAAATGGGCTGCGTTTCAGAGTAAGAGTTAAATTGCACCTCTGCTTTGAGCCTGTTCCATTGAGAAGCTTAAGTGGGTCACTGTCCTCTGGTCAGCAGAGGGTGGTGGAGGAGGGTTTTGTTTGCCTGGACATCATACTGACCTTAGAAGGATATGTGAAGTGGTCCAGCCGACTCAGGGAGGGATGTGAGCTTCCTATGTTGGCTATTTCACGACTAACACTAAAAACATGGCTGTGTACAATGTGTCACATGAAATGTTCCAATAATTCCCACAGCACGACTCTTTATTATTCATTCCTTGAAAAGTGTATGTGTCTGTGCGGGTGTTTGCGCATGCGTGTGTGTGTGTGTGTGTGCACGCGTGTGTGTGTGCATGTGTGCATGTGTGTGTGTGTGTGTGTGCGCGCGCGCGTGCGTGTGTGTGTGTGTGTGTGTGTTGTTCACATGCATACCAAAAGAAGGCTGCCATCTGTTTTGCAGTGTAAAAGGCGGTCAGGTGAGGTAGAGTTTTGAGATGCTGAGGTGACAGGGACCCTGGATACTGTTTCCAACACATCATCACCGTTAAGTTCACCTTGGGGAAAATCCAAATTATACCGAGAGGGTGGTGGAAAAGACTTAGAGATCCTAGGGTCCAAATGAAAACCTGAAATCCAGACAGGTCAAGGTCATCTTCAGGGCTCCCCGGTGGTTTGGGGAACTGGCTAGCTGGAGAGCCAGGTTTGGTGATTCTGCCTGGTGTCCTTCACTTCACCTTGTTGTGCTCTTAAGAAGCTGTGTATTTCTGCCTGTAACTTAACGTCTGGTAGATTCGCCCCCCCCCCCAACGTGTTTGAAATGTAAACGTGGAATATTTGGGGGAAAAACGTAGTTCTCATTGTATAAAAGAATGACATTTTGAAATAGTATGTTTTAAACATACTTTATTTTTAGAATTAAAAAAAAAACCTTGGTTATATGATTTTAAAATCCACAGCCATCTCTCAAAAATGTTATACATTCTAATAGAAGTTAAAGCTTTTCACATTTTTTTTCCCAGAGAGGGGTGGATCATAACTGTTATTCTTTGCTTTAATTTGAGCTCTTTTTTTTTTTGTACGTTTGCCCTGAAACAAACAGGGGGAGGAGATGTGTGCTGCCCTTTTCCTTCCCCACCAGAGGACTGACATTTAAGACCCATTTGACTAAACATTCCAGAGATCTTAAAAAGAGTTTCCTTTCCCTGCCCCCATAGTGGAATCTGTTTCTTAAAAGACCAAAATTGAATTCTGAACTATAAATAATTTCAGGGTTTTCCTTTCCATTTGTTTTCATCCTTTATGCCCATTGTTAGCCTTCCCAACCCTACAAAAAACCTCCCAGGATGCATTTTGTTGTTGTTGTTGTTGTAATTGCACTGAACCATTAGGTTTTTCAGAGTAAGACAGGTTTTCTTTTCCATCTCCATTTCTGCACAAATGCTCTAAAAAATCACCTGCTTTTTCCTATGAGGAAACCATTATGTGTCTTTAAAACTAAAGTTCTCAAATAATTCATTTCTGAGAGTACACACACACACACACACACACACGATGAAAACATGATATTTTGTTTTGTTTTTCTTTTCTTTTTTTTAAATCCTTTTACTCAACAAATATTTGTTAAGCCCTGGACCAGCATATAAAGTAATCACAGAGATAATGGTTGGAGTAGTACATTTACGATTTCCTGGTTTC
This sequence comes from Acomys minous, assembly GCF_964271855.1. Lineage (NCBI taxonomy): Eukaryota > Metazoa > Chordata > Mammalia > Rodentia > Muridae > Acomys > Acomys minous. The sequence continues at coordinate 109,241,604 of NC_140491.1, read as the reverse complement.
TACCATGTGGATTGTTTCAGTAAGCATATCTATGCACTAGCTCCTACGTCTTCAGTGCTCAGTGACAGAGCCGGACACGTGCCTGTCATGCAGAAGAAACCAACGCTTACTGAGTTCACAGGAGTAAGAAGAGGGAGGGTCTCTGGTAAAGCGTAAATGCTTAATGCCCTTTCCGATCCTTTCCTCTTTGCAAGCAATTTAAGAATGTCCCGGATTCCTCAGCAGAAGGACGGAGCCTGCAAAGTGACAAGGGAACTGATTTTAGTTCCCTTTTCTTGCCTGAACTGCTGTGCACGCTTTCCAACAAGGCTCCCATGAACAGTAAGCTTTGCTAGTTTCTAAAGTGAGAGAAAATTAGATTTATATATTTATTTGTTTAACAGTTGAGGCTTAGAGTTATTTTTTTATCCCTCTGGGGTTAACTGGATTGTGATCCACATGTTAGGTAAGGTAAGCTGCACTAAACCTAGGACGTGAGTGGCTGCATCCGGTATCGTTGTTGTAATTTGCCATAAAGGCAGAAAATAGAGCTAAACTGTGGCACGGTGCTTTCTGGTTGTGAGTGATAGCTTTTTACACAGTGAAAGCTTGACTTAGGTGGATACTCTTTAAGTTTTTCATAGGGATGTGTGGCTCCTATAATGCTAGAGTGGAGTAAGCTGGTTAGGGCATAACTTGTCATCTTGAAGTCCAGCTCTTAAGGATTCCCTCCCTCCCTTTCTCATATATATATATATATATATATATATATATATATATATATATATATATATATATATATATATATTTTACCATATGAGAATTCCACACACACGTATAAGATGTTCTCCACTCCCTCTCCCCCAACCCTCCCACGCCATGCTTCCTTCTCAGCTCTTTATGCCTGTTGCTTTTGAGAAATCCACTGAATCCAGCCAGTAGTTCCACTCTGTACCTGGGTGTAGAGCCACCTTTGGGAACACGGCTGCCCTCTCTGTGGGAGAAATGCTAAAGAAAACAGATGTTCCCTCTTTCAAAAGCCACTGATTGCTAGTTCAGTTAGGGTGAAGTAGGGCATCTTCGCTTCCTCCCCAATCAATGCTGGGTTTTTGTGTGTGCGTGTTTTTGGTCTGGTCTGTGGTCTTGCTCTGTAGTCCAGGACGGTCAAATACTTGCTATGTAACCCAGGCTGGCTTTGAACGTATAGCAGCTTTCCTGCCTCAACCTCCCAAGTACTGGTATTACAAGCATGCATCACATGACTTGCCTTTTCAGCAACTCTCAAGTTGTTCTCCCGCACTGTCCCGTGATTGTCTTCATTGTCAAAGGCATTGCTATGCGAGTTTCCATGCTCATACGCGAAACATTCCCACACGAGCAGACAATGCCAGCGCTGGCAAGATTACAGCCTGGCTGATGCTGACAGCAAAACACATCTGGATTTCAGGGATGTTAATATGGGTTGATAGATCTTAGATCCACCGGATGTGTTAGCGCACCCATCAATTATCTGTCATCATTCAAATATCTGTAGTGATAAACAGTTTAGAGATAAGTGAATCCAGTAATTAATCCCAGCCTATTAAGATGACATGTGGTCACAATGTTTTCCTCACAGCACTGTCCACAGATGTTTGGTCTGCTAACCAAAATGATGAAGCTGGTGAGACAGTGTGAACACTCTCTTTCCTGCAGATCCTTGGATGTAACACAAGCAGATGGAGCTTCTGAACTTTTAGTTTGTTTGCTTGTTACTAAGAGTGGCCCATGCAGTTCTTAGGAGCAAATTCTCCATGTGGGCTCGTGCCTGAAGTCATAGTGATGTGAAACACACTGCTGTGGCCCATGGCCTGACACCCTGGAATCAGAGCCACCCGGAAGAGTGTGCTTAGGATGTCTGGAACACCTGTCTTTCAAGGGAGAAGGTCCCACTTCTGATTGGCCCCTTTGGGTCTGATGTGGCTTCATTCTGCTTCTGGTGATGGGCTGGGATGGATGGGGACTTCTCCAGAAAACAGTCCACTTGATACTCTGCTGAGGCCTAACCTAAGGTTACCCCCCTCCACCTTCGGCAAATGTTAGTGACTGGATAGAAATGGCATTATTGAGCCGGTTTCTATTCATGGCAAAAGTTGCTTTGATGACTCCTAAGTGGCTAATAATTGCCGTCATGGGAAATATATTAATCAAGAGCCAAGGTTTTGTACTCTTGCAGACCTCGGTTTGGTCAGCTTAGCTATTTTATTAGCTGTGTGATCCTGGGCTCCAGTTTTTCTTACCAGAAAACGGGGACCATGGTGCCCATTCCTTTAACTATTTATAGGCATTTGTGGGGGAAAAGTATATCTGACACACCTTGTCTAATACTTGGTTGCAATAAATATACCATAGCCGGTGCTCAGTGTGATGATGATCATGTGTTACTCCCAAGGTCTGTGCACCTGTGCAGTCAGAGGCCCCTGGTTCTCCAGAACCCTCCCCTAAAAGTAGGTAATGCTATCAGAAAACACTTCTTAACCAACCAGGAGGGAGCTCATTGCTTCCTCTATCCCCTCCTGTTTGAACTGCTCCAAAATGGCACCTGTCTTCTGCCCCAGCTCTACACTGTATTAACTTGTGATACTCCAATTAGTGTCCACTGATGGTAGATTCGTTGTCATAGACGTGGCCTTCTAAACACAGGACAGATCAGATGGGCACTCAACTGGAAGCTGAGCAGCTGACATTGTAGTGAAATCTACCGCTAGCAAAGACTTCCCTAGCAAAGGCTGTTTCGGTCACCATTTAGTGAGTGTCATTGGCTGACCTTCACAGGGTAGCAGCCTTCCACAGTTTACTTGTAATCCTCATGATTTAATTAGTAGCTGCTGCTCTCCCTGTTTCGGAATGGGAGGTGCCGGGTCTATGTCTTCACTGCGTGCTTACCGCTGTGTGATCTGGGCTGACTTCACTATGTCTTTCAAGTTCTAGTCTCCCCAGTTCGTAATTAGGGAAGAGAATGACTCCTGCTTCAAAGGCTCAAATAGAGGGTGCCTAGAGGGCTCCTGACATAGCCACCATGCATGAGCCAGGGACTCCAGGAACAGCATCGGTAGGACTGGTCAAGAGTCACCTCTGCAGGGTGGCAGAGCTGGATTTAAGTTCATGTTTGTCTGCCTCTTCAAACACAGGGGGTGTGTCTAGGAAAGCCCTTCTGCCATAGTCATGAAAGAGAAGCTGAGAGCTTTCTGATTTCCCTGCCCACCCTTGGGGTCTCCTCTTTCTCTTCTGTCTAAAACTACTATCTGCTCCTCACTGTTCCACTGCCTATGTGGGAAAGCCATTGCCACCAGTGGGGATTTCTCGCTTAAAAACACACAGACATATCTTTTATAAAATTTTGTGATAAACTATATACAACATAAGAATTTTATTACTGGCATCTTGTAATAAATATGTGACATAGATGCCATGCGATCCAGTTTTGGAACATTTTTATTTTTCTCATGAGAATCCTTCTGGCCGTAGCAGTCACCCTGTTCTTTGCCCTCAACCACACCTGGCAGCCGCTAATCTGCTTCCTGTCTCTGGATTTGTGTATTCCGAATATTCTACATAAATGAATTGTATAGTATGTATCGTTTTTTTATCTGGCTCCCCCCCCCACCCCCCACCCCGGCTCAGTGCAGTGAGTGTTGCTTGCATTTCTTCTTTTCTGTCTGTTCCAGGCAGACAAGGGTAACACATTCCTCACTGTTGACTGTCAGCAAATCCTTTTGTTCATTGACTTCCATCAACCACTGTGGCCAATCAGATTCATTGTGATAAACCTACCTCCTTTGTGGGACCTTCCTAACAGGCATTGGATTGGACTCATAAGCCACCAGAAACAGCGGAATCTGCTTCCAGTAGGAAAATCTCTTCTACTTTGACCTCTACAGATCGATCTTGTTTTTCCCAACAGCGGATTGCTGATCCTTCTAGAAGGAGGAGATTCAGTGTGGTTCACGTTAGACAGAACTCTGGCCTTGCTCACTCACGATGGCTGGGGGTGGGGAAGGGAATAAACAATTCATAGGTCTAAGCTAGAACTCTACCAGCTACGATGCTCGTCTCAAAATAAACAGTGGATAGCAAATTAAAATCTATCAGGAATGAACACGTATTGAGAACTAAGGGATATTTACACACGGAAAGTGAGTTGATTAATGGAAGTGAATAGTGGGTTCCTTTGATGGTTATATTTCTCCTTGAAAATGATTACACCAAAATTTTGGTTTTATTAAAGTCGAAGAGCAATAACAACCCAACACAGTAAGAGAGGCAGGGGGAGCTGAAGTAGTGAGTAGTGGCAGAAAGCGGGCCCGATACTCTGCCGAGGTCACCTCTAGTCTTAAAATTCTATGAGCCCAAGCCCTTCTTTAACCTCTTAGGGCTTTGTGTAGAAGGAAGAGCAGACCCCACATGACAGGAGGCAGAGCAGGGCAACGTGTCATCTCCTTACCCATCTTGGCTTATGCGTATTTTGCATAGTGCTTTCTTTTGAAAATTGATTTGTAGTGATTACGGTGGCTGGGGGAAAAAAAAAACATGTTTTAAGGCAGGATTTGAAGTAGAGAAGAAAGGACCTTGTCTGAAGCCTCCTCCAAGGCAGGTCATGCTGAGCGAAGGCTCCTTGGTGGGAGAGAAATTCCCCACAGAGCCCCGGCTCTTCACTCGAGCTGATGGTTCTATTGCAGGTACGGTGCCTCTCTGGCTGTCAGTCATCTTCGCCCAAACCTCTGACCCATGACCTCCATGGGTTATTAAGGGGGATAGCATACACGTGTCAGGCTGGTGATGGCACATGTGACATCGAAACTGTCACAGAGTAAAGACGGGGAAAGCTGAGCACCTGCCTGCACAAAGCAGCCACCAAGTCACGCCTGATATGAGCGCATGGGTGGAGAGCGTCCTGCCTGAGGGGCCATATGCTGGGGATGAGTGACAGAAGGAGAGAGAGGAAGCGGGAGGGAGAGGGAGAAAGAGAGGAGAGAGGAAAGAAAGATAAATAATGGTTCTCAAAACGTAGGTCACAACCCTTTTGGGGGTGGAATGACCCTTCCACAGGGGTCACCTAAGACCACCGGAGACACAGATATTTACATTACGATTCATATATAACAAAATTGCAGTTATGAAGTAGCAAGGAAAATAACTTTATGGTGTGTGTGGGGTCACCACCACATGAGACACAGTATTAAAGGGTCGCAGCGTCAGGAAGGTTGAGAAGCGCCGAACAAACACAAGAGCAAGCATGAGGAAATGAGGAGGGATGTCTTCATGGTGTTCACGGGATTCTTGGTCTTGTTTACTTCACACGTCCCATACTCTCAGTTAATGCCATCTACTCGATGACCTCACTGCGTACCTATAGAAGAATTTGGCCTCTGGGACACCAGTCATGTGTCTCCATTGCCCGTGGAATAATGGCAGTTAGTGGGCTGTTCACAGAGAAGTACCAAAAATGTCCAAATCACGCCACTGCGGGATTGTTCCCCACCTATCTTTTGCAAATGGACCACACACTTTTACAGGTAGGAACATGCGTGTACTAATCCTATTACTCCATACATAGGGCTCTGGATCAGAAACCCATCGGCAGCATGGGCTTAACAACATACTCAGTAGTCACCAGTTGGTACCAGCTGCTGTGTGAAAGGTCTTGCCACCTGCCTTTCCCCCAAACTAGAGAACTTGACTCCATCCTTTTGGTTGTGGATTCAGGACTGTAAACTCCAGAGAATCACAGGGCTTCCTGTTTGTGTGGTGATCTTCCCCAGCTATGGGTTATTCTAAAATTGGATCTATTTCGGATTCTAAGTCCTCACTAATGGGGCTTGAAAGCAAGAATAATAAATGGTGCTTAAGAATCTTTTGTAACAGGGCCTAGAACAGGTTTTCAGAGCAATCCGAGGTACTCAGTTTGTAGACAAATTAATTTATTTATTCAGTAGATAGTGAGGTATTCAAAGAAGAGGCTGGTTAAATGTGATTGCACAGCTGGAATATTCCTTACACTGAACTCAAGGGAAGTGTGTTTGAAACCTCACGTCTGATGTGTGACTTTAGATCTTATTAAGCTTGCTGATAGAATGTGTCAGAAAGGGACAGTCAGGTCCCTGGGGCTCTGGGAAATAAAGAGCTTTGTTCTTAACAGCTTCTGGGCTGAGGTCTTTCTGGGAAGTTTTAGTTTTATACATTTTCGGGAAAGAATGTTCAAGAAATAAGGGCTTTGATTTGACATCTCTTCCTGGACTTGTGTGTGGTAAGATCTGGGATATGATATTTATCCCAGGATGATGCATGAAAGAGTTGATCATAAATGATAATAAATTAAAAAATTCTCACATGATGAAGGCAATGTATCATTTAAATTTCTAATATCCGTCATAATGTTTATCAGAGAATCCTTATTGTCATGTGCTCAAAGAAACTGTGTACTCAGCTTAAATTAGGAATTGTCACTTGGTAAACACTCTACAGTTAAGCTTATTTCTGAAAGCTCTTAATGATCCCTGGCTGACATGAGGACCACTCTTCATTAGACACACTAATCCCTTAAGTGGCAGGATACTGCTTGTCCCATGATGCACATGGAGCATCCTGTCAGCATGAGTGACATGGATGAGGGCTTTATCCTGGGGCTTTGATTGGGCAAAACTGTGAGAATTGGTGAAGAACTTTTTTGGGGTGTGTGGGGGTGTCCTAAACCATGAAGACTTAGATGGTATAATGCAAGCATATTTATTTTTATATTTCTTTCCAAAGTTGCTCATCAAGAAAAATATATGTGCTTTCTTGAAACCCTCTAATTAATTTGGTTAACAGTTTCTTGTTTATTTGTACTTATTTGCTAGAAACTGATGGATAATCGGCACACACATCTATTATATATTGTTAACTTCCACACTACATTTATTAATTGGCCTTTTGTTCCTATCTCTGTTCTCATGTAAGCAATGTGCTTAATTAAGAATTTATTTCTTGACCAGGAAGTGCTATATGAAAAAGATGTATTTTAACATTTAAAATTGAAAACATGAAATCTAGTCATGCATGTATGTTTAGGTAAAATGCGGTTAAAACTTACTCATTGCGTAAAACCGGATAACTAAATCACCTGAACCATACCAGTACCCGCTACAGTGTTTTTATTTTTATTTGTTTATTTCTTTATTTTTAAATTAAGTTTAATCTTAATTTTTGCTGAGCTAATTTAGCGAAGGGAGAGTTAGATTTCCCAGATCTCCTTTCTCTGCATGATTTCGTTCAGAATTGGCCACAAGAAATTGATCCCAGATTTGGCTGGTGGACAAGAAGCAGCAGCTCATCGGCTCTGAGAGTCCATGGAGGGGAGCCAGGCTTCCTCTTGCTCTCGATAAGTCTCTCTGGCCCATGGTGCACCTGATTGGTGGGAGGCTGAGGTGTCAGCTCCCGTGGTTTCTCTGGGGCCCTGAGGAAGATCATACATGGCAGCAGGAGGAAGCCCACACACTATTTACGTTGTTGGGGTTGGGGGTGAAGAGAAAAATGTTGCTCCCGTTTGTGGCCACAGGCTCTCTCTTGTGTCTCTTCTCTCTCCTGGGCTGCAGGCCCAGTGTTTTCTCTACTGTGCTCCGTTCCTGGACAATTGGTTTGAGTCTCACCACCAGCTTCTGGTAAATATTTTTTTCCAACTCCCTCAATTCAGTGATATATCTCTTTTGCCATGTCATTTATATAAATGTCAGTTACATAAATGACTGGAATAAACCTGGCACTGGTATAGACAACTATCAATTAGGAGTCTAAACACTGAATGTCCAGTGACCCGCATAAAGGAGCATAAAGGAATGAAGTAATTCTGGTGTAAGAATCACACAGACGTCTTGATTCTTCCACTCTATGTTTTCCTAGAGATACTGAATCAAAGAAATGTACCTCTACAGTAAGGAAAATGCCTACGTGAGCATCTTAGCAAATGGCAGGTGTCTTGGCTAGGGTTTCTGTTGCTGTGAGGAGACACCATGACCACTGCAACTCTTATAAAGGAGAGCGTTTGATTGGGGCTGGTTTACAGTTTCCAGGTTTAGTCTATTATCATCATGGTGGGAGACTTGGCAGGCTGGAGGCAGACATGGTGCTGGAGAAGGAGCTGAGAGTTCTGCCTGTTGGTTCAAAGACAGCAGAAGGAGACCGTGTGCCCAACACTTCCTCCAACAAGGCCACACCTCCTAATAGTGCCACTCCCTTTGGGCCAAGCATTCACGCTATGGGAGCCATGCCTATTCAAACCACCACAGAAAGGTGTACTTCAGTCTGCAGGACAGCCATGGCTCAGCTTCAGCCTGCAGCTCCTCTGAGCGAAAGCCACAAAACAGGTGTTCGTGTGTTCTGCCCTAATGTCAGTATGCTGACCCTCACTACACACAACTGTTAAGGCAGTCACTGGGCCAGATTCATATACGTGCCTTGGACGAAGCCCTACTTTGAACAGGATAAGTTAGCCAATATGCTAGGAACAGGGGAGGAGTAAGAAGTTTTTGTTTGTTTGTTTTGGTTTTGGTTTTTTGAGGAAAATGGGGGAGACAAAGAGAACCAGTATATTCCTATGGCTTTTACAGGGTACACCCAATGGAAAAGTAAAGAAGCAAAGAATTCTCTCTCTCAGAGAATGGCGGGGTGGGGGTGGGGGGGAAGATAATCTAATAAGAACCAAGAACTATCACTTTCATAGTAATTTGCATGGTATGCAGGGGATTCACATATGCTATTTCATTTATTCTCATTTATTATAGGGTCTGCTATGTTGGATGTGAGTGAGTCGAAGATAAATCACTCCTGGTTCCTGACTCCAAGGATTGCAACCCATGGGGAGACCAATATGCTCAAATCCAAGTATAAAATAAGAATGAATGGGGTTGTTCTGGTGTGTGTGTGTGTGTGTGTGTGTGTGTGTGTGTGTGTGTGTGTTTGTGTGTGTGTATAACAAATGGAAATAAGGGATGGAAAGGAGATTGGAGGATACCAAAACAAATAAACAGAGACACCAAGAAGAATTTGGGGACGCCATCTTGAAAGCTTCCAGGTGGAGCAAATCATTAGAAAATGTTCTACTAAGACACTGAAAGTTCATATGTGAAGTCCTGAGCCTGGGGTGAGCCCGAGCCTATGTCCATGGGCACTGTGTCAGTTAGCCCATAGCCTGGCTTGAGCAGCCTGTTTGCTGGGAAGGAAAGTGGAACACAGCCGCTGTTTCCTGTCAGCGATGGGGATGATTTCTCAACCCTAGAGTTCAAGAGCCAGAAAGGCTGTCTAGACTCATTCAGAGAGGAGCTGAGCTTTTAGCTTTAATAGTGCTTTGCCAAAGGTCAGCCCACAGACAGGAGAAGCTGGTGCTGTGGCCTAGATACGGCCTGAAAGGAGAGCAAATATGGTAAGAATTTGAAATAAATGGCTTAGTGACCGTGTTTATAGAACCCTGAGAATTTGAATCAAATCTGTTTCCCTTCTTGAAGAAAATTCTTTCACGTCTTCAAGTTCAGGGGCTTCTTTGGAATGGTGTGGCCAAGATGCTCTATAACCCAACCTTGGTGTTCTTCTACAGCCTGGTGTCTGTCCCCTGTCCTCAGTCTCCCCAGCTGTGAAATTTTCTGGCCATGCGGCACTGTTTGCAGTTGCACTGATGTCTCTGCACATCTCCCTCCTTTTTCCTTTCATTGCTCATCCTTTTGTTCTTTACTCTTCAGGCCATCTCTAAAGCACTCCATGGCTCCCAACGCCCAGTCTGTGTTTTGCTAACTCTATACTAGATATTGTTGACTTACCCTTCAGGGTTGTGATTATTTATTTACATGTCTGTTACTCTATGCACACTGTTTCATGTGCTAACATTCATCCATCACCTCCGTGTTAAGTGCCTGCCTATTCTGGGTAAGTCACTGCGCAAGACACTGTGGGTGCATCAGTAAACAGAACAGAGCAGGCTCCTGGACTCAGGGAGCTTCTGTCAGAAAGATGTGTGTTTAATTGAGAGGCATGGGGGACAAGGATGGCTCAGCCACTAATGTATTTGCTTGGCAAGCACAAGGACTTGAGTTTGATCCCTCGGATCTATATAAAAAGCAAGGTGTAGTGGTGTGGACGTGTAATCCTGGTTGGGGGAAAGCAGAAAGTGGAGGGTTCTGGAACTTGCTGGCCAGCCAACCTAGTTCACTTGTTGAGCTCCAGACCCGCGAGAGAGACCTTGTCTCAAAGTGGGTGGACACCTGAGGTCTCCACCCTGCTCTTCCCTCCCTCCCTCCCTCCCTCACTCCCTCTCTCCGATTCTCTTAAAATGAAAGGTTCTTGAGCTCAAGTGGACTCAAAAAGCAAGTTGAGCTTTAAGTTTAATGTGATATTTTTCTCTATTAATGAAGCACTCATGTTGCTAAATTTTAATTTCAGTCTGCCCTAAACTCATTGCTTTGCTAAATCTTAATTTCAGTCTGCCCTAAAGCCATTGCTTTGTAGCTGTGTGTCCCACCATGCTGTTGGATTCCTGGCTAAGCGGTCACATAGCTGATGCCTGCTGCATCCATTCTTTCACTAGTGGTGGCTGGTGGTTGGACTTCTGGAACCCTCATGATTTAGTGGACTTTGGCTGCTCCTGTGCTTTCTGCTATGGCTTGAAGAACAGCCTCTCTGCAGCCTTGGGTTCGGAGGCTCCACACTCCCACCTTTCCACTGCCTTGGATGCCTTTTCCAGGTGTGCTGGGTAACACTGTCTCCTAGAAGGCACCTGTTTTTGGTTATGTTTGATTCTTAGACCTTTGAGCAGCAATGTTGAGGCAGCGTTTCCCCGTGGACCATCCTGAAAGCCTGCTCAATCCATTTCTTTCCAGTCATTCTCTGTGACCCATTCTCCCCCAAAACTTACAAGTTCCCATGGTTCTGCCTCCTTGGCAAGCCCTGAAAAGTGTCAGTGCAGTCTTGACCTAGTCATAGGCTCCCATCCATTTCATTCTGATGGAGATGCTCACCCAGCCCATTTTCTTACATCATTATCTGCTTAACTACTGTCTAGCCTAGTGCTTTTCAAACTGTAGGCCATGGAAATATCTCTGTGTTCTGTGTTGTGTAATTTTCCTGGGGAGGCATTAAAAATATCTATTCACCCTAGATAGGGAGAGCCTGGCACATTAAAGAAAGTGTTGTATCCTGGTCCAGCTTGCTGGAGTTTATTGGGGTCACTTACAGAAGCATGACTAAGTGGCAGTTCCTACTACAAGGAAGTTACCCAGGCATTTTGAAGATAGCTTCTCTGCAAAGATACTACCCCGGGCAAATGCTTACATTTTATATAGTGATTTTTGGAATCACTTAAGGATCCTGTGAAGACTTTTTGAAGGTCTTTGGAGCCTCACAAGTTTTGTGAACCTCTCTTCTCCTCTACTAGGCAATGTTAACAGACTCAAAATCTCAGCACCTTATGCAAGTCATCAGGGCCACTCTGCTGAAAACCCAGATAGTCATGGCCAACCCCAAAGAAACAATCGTGCCATAACCAGCACTAGAAAATCAGAACAGAACAAAGTGAAAGCGCCAGAATAGATCTCAAGTCACAGAAACAGGCTTTATAAAACTTGTATGTGTTTGTGCTTATTATGATGGAGGATATGGATCTTCATGTGGGTGACAGAGGCATTCCAAATTAGGAAGGAGGAGGTCAAGGCAGGAGGATGAGGAGGGCAACAGACAGCACCAAGATTGTTTGATAACGTCTCAAGGAATCTAGTTTTACACTTACCTAATATCACAAATAGTATATATGAGTGTATGAATATTAATATGTTAAAAGAACTTATGCTACCAGGGATGACAGTATTCCAAGACCACACACTAATAAAACTCCACAATACCAGGCACAAGAAATCTTTAGAATGCAATATAAGACTATGGCTGTTCCCCTGGTTGCCTCTCAAAGGTTGAATGTAAGTCCCTATCATGGGGGACAGAGCTCACTTAGGACACAGGGTTCTGGTGGTCTGACATGATTGTAAGCTGAAAGCCTCCTTCCTTCACTCGAGTTTTCACTGTACTGGGAGAAACTCTGCAAGTTGACAAGGGCAGGGAACAAGAGTTCCACTCAACTGTGACACTTCCGAATTACAGTGGCCACTATGGCACCCATGTGTTGGTGGCAACCAACAGCTATCACTCTAATTGGGCTTTAGGCTCACTGAACTGGAGGGAAACTACCTGGTGCCAGAAACCTAGACAATCTCCCACGCCTAGGAGGTCATGGATCTTAGAATCTACTGCCATCATTTTGCTAGACAGTCTAGTTCCTAACTACATTATATATCTTGTCCTGACACACACAAACAAGGACAGCTCTCACTCCCCTTCACACAGAACTCAGACTGCACAATGCAGAGATCAACAGACGATGGGGACCCCAATCTTAGTGGATACATCTGTACCACAGCTCCCATATACATGGCGTAGGGACATCTCAGAAGAGGGGACAGAAAGATTATCAGAACCAGAATCCTGGGAAGTCGGCTGTGAAAAAGTCCCTCATAAAAATGGCTGCATAAATACGATCTGAACAATGGAAGAATCAATAGACATGATAGCTTGGAAGGGGCGGGGGGGAACATCATAGGTCTTATCCCTGGACAAAACACTACAGACAGCAGATGACTGTTGAGAGAGGAAAGTTGGCCTCTCCCAGGGATGAGTCCCCCAGTTGGTTGTCCAGTGCAAAGTGGTCCCTACTGAAACCATATACACACCACCAACAAAATGGACTCTAGAGATTTTATTTATATAGCTGTGCATGCATATGAGCACACACATGCACACACAGACACACAGACACACACACACACACACACACACAGAGAGAGAGAGAGAGAAAGAGAGAGAGAGAGAGAGAGAGAGAGAGAGAGAGAGAGAGAGAGAAAGGGAGAGACAGAGACAGAGAAACAGAGAGAGAAACACACACACAGAGACATAAAAATATTTGAGGAAGAAAATATTTGAGGAAGAAGTTGAGAGGGACCATGGAAGGTGTTGGAGGGATGGGACTTGGGAGGGGCTCAGAGGAGGAAAGGAAAGGGAAAATAATGTACTTATTTTTATTAAAATAAAAAAATTTGAAAAACACAATTCTAGACTAATCCATTTACAACTTTCTTGTTTTCCTTCTATACTGATAAACCTGATTTTATAACAGGTATCTTTTAAAATATGCTTTAAAATTATTTCATTCTTCTGGGCGTGGTGGTGCATGCCTGTAATCCTAACACTTGAGAAGCGGAGACAGGTGGATGGCTGTGAGTTCCAGGCCAGCCTGGTCTGCAAAGTGAGTTCAAGAACAGCCAGGGCTACACAGAGAAACCCTGTCTTGAAAAACCAAAAAAAAAAAAAAAAAAAAAACCAACCAAACCAAATCAAACAACAACAAAGAAAAATTCATTCCACTGTGTGCACTGACAAGTCAGGAGGTGAGAGTTGCCACTTCTTGTCTATGGCAGTTCCCTCCAACCTGAATCTCTTAAGCTTGTACCAACTGTACTTGACAGAGTCCATTTGTTTTGACAGGCAGTTTAAATGATGCCCTTAACATCCTGGCAGTTCACTCTCATTGTTCTGAAAGTTCTGGCTCCTTCAGACCCTTTTAGAACTTGAAGACTGGACAAACACAGGTTGAAAACCAAGCTTGTTCCTTATGCAGCTTAGCGTCTTCAAATAACAATGAAATTATTTTACCCCATACCCAAAATTCCGTAGCAACGTAACTTACTAATAATTAAACAAATGATTCACCCACAAAGAGATTCTTTACACACTGCCTTCACTCCAGACTAACTCGAACCAACCGCTTTGACGCTCCTTAGTATAAATAATAATGCTAAAAGGACAAACTCCCTAATGTCGCTTCTCAATCACATTTGGTGTTATGGAAGATAAACTTGCCTCCTTGTAAAGGAGCTAACTAAACACAAGCTCCCAGAGGAGCTGAGTGTCTAGCAGATTTCTGAATGAATCTCTCAGGATTTGTTTTTAATCTGAATATTTAATAGCGTGGCATTGCAGAATTTGAATTATACTACTCAATTTTAATGGTTAATCTGCTTTAAAAAAATACACAAGCTTAATTGTGACATACGAAAGTCCTTATTTAGGGTAGATTTCTAATTTGAGTGCTGTCGGCCCTGCTGCGTAAAGAGTCTCCTGGGTGCTGGATTTTAAGAGTGTGTGTGCGCCTTTACATCTCATCCTGAAACAATTTCTCATCTCCGCGCCGGGCCCCAGCCTCCACGCAAGCCAAGAGCAGACAATAGATCCAGCCTAATGGAGTTGTGTACTCGCCATCTGTAAGAGCAGCTGCTAGCCCGCATCTGCACAATATGCTGGGACCGAGAGCTCCGCTAATCTGCATAATAAGGAGGCGGCTCATTCCACACCAGCTAATAATCGCGAGCAATGGATGCACCTCATTCCCTCACTGCGGAGCCCAGCCAAGCCGCTTTCCTGCGCCGGGTAGACAAGGGTCAAGTGGATGGCCTGGAGCTGAGAACCACTCGTTTACAGCTTCAGGTTGTGTTGGTCCAGTGGGACCAGGCTTTGGGCCGCCTCTCGAGTCACACCGATATGAAATTCAAAATCCTGGCAAATAGGACAAGAAGGCATGTTATCGAGATTGCCGATCAGAGATGCTTCTGGAACAATTAGAGGATCGGAACAATTTGCATTTAAAAAAAAAAGTCCCTTTGTGGGGGGAAAAAGAGTACAAGCAAGTTTGTGGATTAATTGTAAACTACTCTGAGTAATTTGGTTTTCATTGATTTCTTCTTAAATGGCTGCACTGTGCTGAAGTCTGACCTCAGAGCTGTATCTGTGAATTAGTGAATCAAGTTTCTCTTAAGTTTCATTCATGATGTTGGGGTGAAATGGTTCCGTCTTGAAGTACTGAGAGGAAAAAAGGGGGTGGCTGTCGAAACAATATAGATTTATAGAATGCTAAATCTATTTCTTGTTAAAGGTTTTGCCAAAATGGCTTAATTACTCTAGACAAATCCTGTGCTTTTGAACGAGTATCACTCGACTCCACAGAGCTGATTTAAAGGCTAACACATTTGCACTCATGTGACCTAGATCAAGGACAACGTTTTAAATCAAATTGTAATGTGTGGTTATTTATAGTGCCTGGTTATAGTAAGTAGTGGGGCCATTATCTAATTTTTTACAGGAGAAATATTTGCATAATTTGCCAGCCATCATCGAGGGGTAGGGAAAAGAGCATTAATTTACAGAGATGGGAGCCTCGGGCAGCAGAAAGATCTGTTGCCACCAGCAAACAAAGCCAGTTGCTTAGCATTCACCTCAACCTTTTAATTAGCGTTATTTGGCTGAATATGATTGTATCTTCAGGGTGATTTAGAAGAAAATTTTTACTGAGGAATTCCCTTCAGATATAATCAATACTATTGTGTTAGAGGTGGCTAGAGACCTTGCTGAGGTGTCTGCTCATCTGAGCCAGTGTGCTGGCTTCCACCTGTCCTGGTGACTGACACAGTACGGAAGGGAACTGCAACATTCCTCCTCTTCCTAATTTTGAAGCCCACGGACTCCTTTGTGTCTTCCTATATCTTCCTGTTGAAATAGAAACCACAGGTTGCCCCAGAGTGTTTTTTACAAGCTTGTTTGTTTGTCTTTGAGGCAAGGTCTGTGTAGCCCAGGCTAGCCTTGAGTTCTTTACGTAGCCAAGGATGGTCTTCACTCTCTGACTCTCTTGTCTGCTCTTCCTAAGTGCTGAAATCATAGGTGTGTGTCACCACACCCAATTATGTAGTTCTGGGAATGGTACCCAGGTCCCTGGGCAGGGTAGGCAAGCACCAAACCAGCAAACTACAGTCCCGCCCTTGTTTAAAACTATTGAAAGTCATTGAAGTATAACCAGAAAAAAAGAAAAAAAGAAAAAGAAAAAAGAAAAAGAAAAGAAAGAAAATGATAGTTTGAGGTAGCTCTACACATAAGATTCCTTCATTAAAAGAAAAAAGTTTAGTTTCCTTGCGGAGATTAGAAAAACAAAGACAATAGGAGAAAACAGTCCTAATAGCCTACGCTTGAGAGCCACTGGAAGGAAAGCATGTTACCAAACTGAACTTTTATTTCCGTTCTATTAATCCATTAGCGTTTATACAACGCACATCACTCTCTGTGAATATTTGGGTCCTTTATTTAGTTGCTAGGTGGTTGTTTCTTTCTACATACTTAAACGTGAATCCCAGGAGAGGAGGAGGTATTCCTTTTGTATTCCCAGCACACGTGGCAAAGCAAGTCCTCCATAAACGTCATGTTGAATAACTGGTGAAAGTTGTTCCAAGCCTCCCACCTCCCGTGGAACTTTTCCAGGATGTTCTAGGAGCAGCTTGGAAGCCTGAGACCTGCATTCAGGCTGTCTTCATGCCAAAATGTCCCGGGTTGAACTTGAAAAACAGTGAGGCCCCAACAGACCACCCCAGCAAATGCCTGTGTGTTTCCTGAGAAGATGGAAGTAGGACTTCCTTTAAAAAAAATAAAAATAAATGAAAACCAGAAAGTTTGAGAGATGGTTCAGCGAGGAGGCTTGCTGTGCAAGTCTGAGTTGGGATCCCGGCTTCCATGTAAAACGGTGCATGCAGCTGCGCATGTTTGTAACCCCAGCGCCTTGAAGGGCAAAGGCGGGAAGATCCCCGGGGCTTCCTGGCCATCAGGCCAGCTCTGAGTTCAGTAAGAGACCCTACCTGGCAGGAATATGGCAAGGAGTGACGGAGCCGGGTATCTGCCACCTTCCTCTGTCATTTTATTTTGTGATGGTTGATCTAGGGATATGGGGTTATATAGCCAACGTATCGCAGCCTACCTGCAGGTCCTTAAGTCAGTTTCTATTCCTGCTTCCTACGTATCTGTCCTTTGTGCTGTTGCTGTCACACTTTCTGTACATATTCTGTATGTATGCAAAATGCCATAACACATTGCCAGCTTTTAAAGCAGTCATATATATTTCCATATATGTGTTGCCCTTTTAAATCCAAATTTGCATCTCACATCATTTTTTTTTTCCTGAAAACATTCCACATTAAAGGAACTCCTGTGGATCTTACAGAACTGATGGCAAGAACGTCTTCAAACTTGGTTTGTCTGAGAGGGTCTTTGCATTTTACCTTAGTATTTGAAGGTGTCCTGGATGGTTCTGGCAGTGTAGGTTGACAGCTCTCTTTTCCCACTGCTTTGAAGACCAATGTTCTGGCCTACATAGTTTCTATCAAGAAGTGTTGTATGCTTACTTTGTTCCTCCATGTGAACTGGTCCTTTTTGCTCAGACTGATTTTTGTAATTGTAATTATAGGATGCATTTTACTACAACCTTATGAGAAAGTGTCACACTGTACCATATGAATGTGAGGGGTGGGGAAACAGTCCAAGGTGAAGGAAAATTCACCACTGTTGTCATTAGAATATGAACTCACGGTGGAACAGGCACCATATATATGTGACGGCTCAGAGAGGGAAACTTACCTTTCACAGATCAGGCGTCTAGTAGTTGATAGAGCCAGGGGTGAGAGCCTAGAAGCCTTGACACTGCCTCCTCATCCTTAGGCTCAGCCTGCTAGACTGGATAGTAAGCGCATGCTTAATATTATTAAAAAGTTGCCTGTTTTCTGTAGCGGTAGCACCATTTGCATCTCCACCAGCAATAGATGACAAGTGCCCCTGTGGCCGCGTCTTCACCAGCACTCAAGACTGTCGTCTGTCCTTAATCTCAGCCATTTTAGCAGACATGCAGAGATGTCTCAGCACGGCTTTACTGCGGGTGCCAGGGGTTGGCCATGTTGACTTATACTTTCTTTGGTGAAGTAGTTGGCCTAGCCTTTTGTCCATTTGT
Organism: Acomys minous; assembly: GCF_964271855.1. Lineage (NCBI taxonomy): Eukaryota > Metazoa > Chordata > Mammalia > Rodentia > Muridae > Acomys > Acomys minous. Next base: position 109,223,705 of record NC_140491.1, on the reverse strand, counting down.
TTTCATACTGTTAACTGTTGAGAGTCTTTCTCGTATTTTGGGTACAAGTCTGTGGCGGTTTGAATGGGTGGGAAGTGTACCCAGAAGTTCACATATCTGAACACTTGGTCACCAGTTGGTGCAATTGTTTGGGAAGAGTACGCAGCCTTAAGAAGGTGGAGCCTTGCTGGAGGAAGTGCTTCACTGGGCACAGGCTTTTAGGTTGTTATTGCTTGCCCTCACTTCCTGTTGTTTCCCCGCTGCTTCCTGTCTGTGGATCAGCTGTGTTATCTCTGCTTCCTTCCTGTCGTATTCCAGCAGCCATGCCCTGTCCACTGTGGTGAAAGAACTGCAAGCCAAAATAAACCTATTCTTCCCGAAGCTGTTTTTTGGCAGAATATTCTATACAGCAACAGAAAAATAACTAATGCAAAGTCCTTTGTCAAGGATGTGATTTATCTTTTAACTTTCAATGAGCAAAGGTTTTTAAATCTTGAAGTCCGTTTTTGTTTTTGTTTTTGTTTTTCTTTAATGGGTCTTGTTTTGTTTAACACATCTAAGGGTTCCTTAGCTAACCTGACATGAAACTTGACAGTGCTTTCTTCTAGTAAGCTTTGTAGTTTTCTGTGATACAGTTGGAGCTAATGACTGTACAAGGTGTGAGATTTAGCCTGAGGCTCATCTCTTTGTATAGGAAGAGCTATATATTATAGCATTATTTGCTGAAATCTGTATTTATTGATCAGCTAACAGGTACATGTATATTTTGAGAACAGTGATCATACTTAAAAACCAGCACTTTTGACCCTTTAGATGACGTCATTCTACTGGTCAATGAGTCAGTAAAGCAGCATGTCAGTCAGTCAAACATCCCGCAATTGCCTTGTGGCTGACGTCAGACAAAATGCCAGGGCTTCAAAAGTGCCTGGAACATGGTGGGTTTTGCCCCAGGATTTCATAGTCTAAACAAGGAAATGAAATGGGTCAAACTTACAATATCTGTGGTAGACAAAAAGAAAATGCCCTTTATGATGACTTTGGGGTTTCATTATTTAATTCTTTGTTTAATATCTAATCATCATTTGTATGCATGCCTAACTCGGTTTTATTTCTTGGCCCCAAAGTCACTGATGTACTCTCTAGCCTCATAAATGCTTAGAGGAGTACAGTGTGTGAGAGAAACTGACCATGAATCCTGTTCATGGAAATAAATATGCTCGTTATCTCTGGAAACATGGCGAAATTCAAGGCTTGGACTTTTATAAAGCAGAGTTTCTTAGAATGAGGTGCTGGAACACCACAACCATCACTCCACTCCATGTGGGAGCGAGATCAGGAATCTATGTCCTCTAACTGTGCTGGAGGTGGAGGCAAAGCTGCTATCCGCAGGTCATAAGCTTCTAGGGCCTTTAAAAAAATTATATCCATATATTTATATGTTTATTTAGCAGCATGTGAGCATGGTGTGTGTGTGTGTGTGTGTGTGTGTGTGTGTGTGTGTGTGTGTCTGTGATGGCACACATGTGGAGGTCAGAGAACAGTTTTTGGGAGTTGATTCTCTTCTTCGACCATGTGACTTCTGAGAATTGAATTGAGGTCATCTTGGTGGCAAGTGCCTTTACCTGATGAGCCACCTTGCTGGCTCTCTATAGCTATTTTTAGTAAACTTGCAGTTGGGATAACCCTGGGAACCAGGAAGTGCATGTGTTGTTTAAAGATTAAGTAAATAGCTGCTTTTGAGAGGATGGCCACAGATATTTGAGATCTAGTATTCCATCATGAAGCACTTCATCCATCCATTTAACCAGAAAGTCTTCCACCTCCATTTCCATTGGCACTTCCAAGTTCTCAGGTGGATGTTAGGGCAGTGTGGGAATTGTACTGCATCTATGCTAGTCAGCTGGGTCTGCCATGCCTGACTTTGGTACTTTTCTTTCACTGTTTGTTTTATGTATTCATGAGAAACTAGGAGGAGACTGGTCTATAATATAATAATATATTATTATATAATATATATTATATATAATATATAATAATAATAATAACATAGTAAGAAAAGGAAGATAAAATGAATGTTAATGATAGCTGATGTTTATTGCAGACTCACTGTGTGCCAGGCGCGCTTGTGCTCTCTTTGTTTGGATAATCACACTCAATTCCTGAAACAGTCCTGTGAAATGGAGATCGCAGATGTCTGTCTGTTATGGATGTGAAATGTGATAGCCATAGCCCGAGATAGACCAAGTAGTCTCCTCGAATGTGGGCTAGCTCAGTGGCATGCTCATGACAGAATATGGCAGCAGTGATGGCATGCTTCTGTGGCTAGGCTATCTGAGATTGTGGCTTCTATCTTAACACTTAAACTGTGTTTAAGTACATAAGATGTGCTTATGTGTTAAATACAGAAGATGTTGAGCTGAGCTGGGTTCCTCACACACAGAAGTTGTGGGCCAGAAGTGCACATGGTCTGGGGTGGCCAGATCTGGAGTGATCTTTTACACAGTTTGGTGGCTTGCATGTGAATGGCCCCCAAAACTCACATGATTGAGCACTTGGTTCTCAGTTGTTAGAACTGTTTGGGAAGGATTAGGAGGCATGGTCTTCTTGGAAGAGGTGTGTCACTGGGAGTGGGCTTTGAGGTTTCAAAAGACATCATCCCAGGGTCTTCTTTGCCTCCTAATTTCAGATCAAAGTGTGAGCTCTCAGCTGTTACTGCCACCATGCCTTTGCCATTATGGACACCAACCCTCTGAAACTGTAGCCCAATTAAACTCCTTTATAGGTTGCCTTGATCCTAGTGTTTTGTTACAGTAATTGAAAAGTAACTAATACAACAGAAATAGGTAATTAGCACATGAGAAATGAAAGATGATACAGTTTGCTTAAAATATGTCACCGAAGCATGGTTTCTTTGTTCATGGCCGTCTTATGTAGTAATATCTCCAAAGCCTTCGCCATTTGAAATCACATACCTAATTTAGAACACAAGAAGTTGTTTTGCCCCTCTCTGATGCTGCTTTTTGAAGTAGAGTTTTTCTCTGTAGCCCAGGTTGGTCTTGAACTCTCAGTGCCACCGCCTCAAGCCTCCAGAGCTCCGTGATTACAGATGCGTGCTCTACTCGATCTAGCCAGAACACTTTTTGCCTTAACATTTCTTAAACAGTTCTAAGAGGGAGAAATTGTGCTTTTAAAATCTGTACAGTCAGAAGGAAAAAAGATCCCAGGGAACTTGGAGTGTGGTGTTTCCTGTCTGTTTTTATTCCAGGTGGGCAAGACACTGGCCTGTTTGTATTACACAGAAATCCTGAAGGAGGCAAGGCCTTTGGAGGGGAGTTACTGTTCAAAGCCCCAGCTTGAGACCACTGTTAACATCTGGGTGCCTGCCCACACAAAAGAAAGATGGATATGGTGGGTGAATTTTCACTCAGTTGTCCCTGATAAAGAGTGGTTTGATTTTCTTTCTAGTAGAAAAGTATGCCTAAAAAAAGAACTTCAAAAGAAATGTACCCTTTAAAATAATTTAGAGATTTCATGCCTTTACAATTTTTGGTTAAAAATTCAAATCAGCTGGGAGCAGTGGATCATTCCTTTAATCCCAGCACTTGGGAGCCAGAGGTAGGCGGATTTCTGTGAGTTCAAGGCCAGCCTGGTCTACAAAGCAAGTCCAGGAGAGCCAAGGCTACACAGAGAAACTCTGTCTCAAAAAAATCATACCCCCCCCCTAAAAAAATCAAATCAGTGTGATAATGGAGGCTTCTTCCTGTAATCCTAGGACACAGGAGGCTGAGGTAGGAAGATCACAAGTTCAAGGCCAGCCTAAACTATGTGGTGAATTTTGAGACCAACTTGTGCTACACAGCCAAGACACTGCCTCAAAAACAAAACATGATAACTAAGACCACATTAGCTCACTTCCATGGTACCTCCGTTCCCTCCTCCCCTCTGCATGGCTGATATTGTTTGATTAACACTGTGTGTTTAGAAGGCGATTAGGGCACTGTATACCTCTGCCCTCACCATCACCTAAATTGTTAATTACCTATAAAATACTCATTTAACCTTATCCGTTCTCATTACAAACCTCTAGATCAGAGGCTGAGGTGGCAGCTCATTCGATAAGTCTCTGCCACAAATTAGGAGACCTGAAGTCAACCCTCAGCATTCACAGAAACAACAACAACACCCAACAACAACAAACAGTTACAGTAGCAGCCACTTGTAATCCAAGTGCTGGGGAGCCAGGGATAGGCAGCTCTTTGGGTCTTGCCAATCAGTCAGCTTAGTCAAACTGGAGGATCTCCTTTCCCAGTGAGATACCCTGTCTCAAAAAGACAAAGCAGGTGGCGTGTGAGGAACAACTCCTGGTCTACACACACACACACACACACACACACACACACACACACACGCACACACACACACACACTTACAGGCATTCTCCCTAGTGCTCTTTCATTCTGTCAGATTGACTCTGGCAGGAAGCCTTCACATCTGGAGAGCCTCTTCCTGGAGCACTAGAAACACTGAACTATCCTGCAGAGAGGCTGGGTAAAAATGCAACCCCAGCCTCCCACCAGGAAGAAACGCAACAAGCCTTTTCTAGTCACAGAGCACTCAGGTTTGACGTTGCTTTGGCCTTCTGGGACCCCGAAGGCTTCCTCAGGCTATGCAGTTTCTTGACATGGGCTTGTGTCCTGAGCAGATAAACAGCCTCAGGCATACTACAGGTCCTCGAACACAGCAGGTGAGAAATGAGCAGTACAGGATCCCCCCGCGGCATCTGGGGGTCCTTTGAAAGTGACTGTCAGGTAGGTGTGGTAGCCTCATTGGTACTTCCATCAAAGTCACACCTACATCCTTGGACTTTCTCCATATCGAGGTTCACATTCAAACAAACTTTGGATCTGACCATGAAAATCTCAACCCAAACACCCACCGGCCATTGCTCCTGCATGCTGTGAAGTCTTTGTGGTATTTGTGTAGAGGACGAAGGACACAAGCCAGGCTCTGCAGGGAAGTTTTCAGGCAAGTTCGTCGGTGAAGCTCCTAAGAACTCCCACACACTTCCAGCTTTGGATAGGTCCCTTCTACGGCTCCCCGTGTCCTCTTGGCCTCTTCAGACATGTTGGTTTCTAAGTTTAAAGTTTTAGGATGGTTTAGTTCCATTTATTCTTGGCATGACTTGAAGAAAGACCAAGAACAAAGGCTTTCAGAATGCTTTTAGAAGGCATTCTGGATGACAGTGTGCTCAGACCAAGACGGGGCTGATTTGTCTGTTAATGAATCAGAAACACACAGACAACATTTTTCTTAACAGTTAACACTACTTTTAATATGGGAAAAGACTAGATTGAGCCAGATTTTTTTTTTTTTAAATTCACGAGGCTTCATTGCTGAATCTCAGTGAACTCCAAACCCAGTTTGCTCTTGTCCTGTTTCTTTTGAACGGGATTCTAGAGCATATCGAATCTAGCTGTTCAGGAGCCACGTGACTTTGCACCCCTCTCCCCCACCACACACCCCCTGCACATACTCATTACCGTGGTTGGGGATAAAGCTATGAGCTAGTACTTAAAGCCCAGATTTTCCTGCTACCAAAGTTACAGAGTGTGTTGGCTAGCTTCTGTCAACTTGACACCAGCCCAGACATATCTAGGAAGAAAGAATCTCAACTGAAGAATTGTCTCCATCACATTGGCCTCTAGGCAAGCCTGAGAAGGCATTTTATTGATTGCTGATGAGATGTGGCAGAGCCCAGTCCACTGTGGGTGGTACCACTCCTGGGCAGATGGACTTGGGTTATGTAAGAAAGCAGGCTGAGCAAAGCCATGAGTGGGCAAGCCAGTAAACAGTTTTGCTTCGGTTCCTGCCTTCAGATCCCTGAATTAAGTTCCTGTCTTGACTTCCTTCAGTGATGGACTGTCACTTGGAAGTGTAAGATGAAATCAATCCTTTATTCTCCAAGTTGCTTCTGGTCTGTGGATTTATCACAGCCATAGAAACCTAATTAGGGCAGAGTGCATGTGTGCCGTGTATGAGTTGCTTTCTCACTCCCGTGATAGAACGGCTTGGCAAAAGCAACTTAGAGGAGCAGGTGTTTATTTGGGCTCACAGATCAATGCTGCCATCCATCCTAATAGGGAAAACACAGCAACTGGAGGTCAAGGTGGCTGGTCACTCACGTGACACCCACAGTCAGAACCAGAGACAGATGGGTGCTAGCTCATTTCCTCCTTTTGAGTCAGCTTAAGATTCCTCAGCCAATTGGATGGTACCAGCCACATTTAGGGTGCATCTGCTCACCCCAATTAACTGAATCTAGATAATACCACATAGGCAAGTCCAGAGGTTTTTCTGCGAGGTGATTTGTAGAACCTGTCAAGTTATCATCAATATTAATATTACTCAAATATTAGTGTGTGAAGCCTGGGTTCCAAAGCCCCCCCTCTTCTTTCTACTAACTGGGGAACTTTAGGTAAGAGGGGTGACTTTAGATAAGAGTAGGTAATGGGATAAGTTGAGTAATCCTTTCAATATTTGGATTTTTGTTCTGTAAAGTGGGGGAATAACAATAACACAGAAATTGTTTTCTGGAATTACTGCGAGGCTTAATTGAATTTGGATACGTTAAAGCACTTAGCCCAATTTTTTGGCTCTAAGTATGTTTTTCCTGGCACAAAGTACGTGTTCAATGAATCTTAGGTATTACTGCTGACTTAAGCATTTCTGCAACTTCTGTATGTACCACAGGCATTGTAATCCCTGAAGTGGGTGTCATGAATTATGCTGCGACCATCGGGCTCTTTTGGAAATAGGTTGAAAATCCGGGCCAAGAGGATTATCATACAATGTGTGGTGCCATTGGCACGGAAGCCATGGATAGATGGCTTTTAGACTGAATTCAAACACTGGCACCACCAACATGCCTCAACCTGCTTTAGAACATCGTGGAATAATCTCAGTGCTGCAAAGCCAAGGTAGAGTTGATGACTCTGGGCTTCAGTTTAGCTTTCCCAGAAAGCCCTGTGACCAGGCATCAGCCCATATCAGCACTCTTTAGTGAGCCTCTTTTTCCCCCGGCGTGCACAGATGGGTGGTTCTTTTGTGAGCCAGTGATGACCCATAAACTCCATTCAGTTGAGGCAGCCATGAGAGCCCTCCATTCACCGAGCAATTCTCATGCACGGTGATTTATTTATTGTGCTTCAGAATGCACTATCTTACCACTGGGTATTTTTTACAAAGCCAAAAAAAAAAAAAAAAAAAAAAAACACCAAAAAACAAAAAACAAAAAACAAAAACAAAACAAAAAACCCAACCCAAAAAACCAGACAGGAGAAAGTGTGTTGATTCTGGAAAACTTCAAAGCCAGAGAGTAGCCATTGTCACTCCTCACTACATCACCAGCTTTCCTCCTAGTTCTGACATCCCCAGGGAACTAGCAACCAGTCCTCCTAGATAGCCCAAGATAGCCCTAGGAGCTAACAGCCCCTGAGCCTATACAACACCTTCTGGCAGTCACTGGGCATGGCGTAGATGGGTAAGGCTCAGAATATACTCTTCTGATAAAGGTATAGGCATTTCTAAGCTTCCCGCCTCGTGTGTGTGTGTGTGTGTGTGTGTGTGTGCGCGCGCGCTTCTAGAGCCTTTGTCTGTATGTGTGTGTGTGTGTGTATATATATATATATATATACATATATATATATATATATATATATATTTTTTTTTTTTTTAACATTCAAGCTCTCTTTTTGTGTTAATCTAAAAGTATGTGTGTGTCTGTGTGTGCATGTCTTGGTTAGGGTTACTATTGTTGTGACTAAACACCATGACCAAAAAGCAAGTTGGGGAAGAAAGGGTTTTTGTTGTTGTTGTATTTTGTTTGTTTGTTTTGGGGATTTTTTTTCTTTATACTTCTATATTGTTGTTCATCACCAAAGGAAGTCAGGACGAGGACTCAAACAGGTCAGGAACCTGCAGGCAGGAACTGATGCAGAGGCCATGGAGGGCTGTTGCTTATTGGCTTGCTCCCATGGTTTGCTCAGCCTGATTTATTACTTTTTAAAGTCTGATTTCTTTTAGAACCCAGGACCACCAGGCCAGAGATGACACCACTTAGAGTGGGCTGGGGCCTTCTCCATTAATGAAGAAAATGGCCACAGCCAGATCTTATGGAGGCCTTTTCTCAATTGAGGGTCCCTCCTATCAGATAATTCTAGCTTGTGTCATGTTAACATAAATCCAGCCCGGTGTGTTAGGGATATTCTCTTGCCATGTTAAAACACCGTGACCAACAACATGGGGATTGCTTTGTTTGTTTTGTTTGGCTTACATGTCTACATCACCGTCCAGCATTGAAGGGAGTCAGAGTAGGAACTCAAGGCAAGAGCCTAGAGGCCCGGATGAAGCAGAAGCCATGTTAGAATGCTGCTCACTGGCTTCACCCCCGTGGTTTGCTCAGTCTGTTTTTTAGATACCTCAAGACTGCCTGCCCACTGGTGGGCACCAACCCACAGTGGTCTGAGCCCCAAAATGCCCTATAGATTTGTGTTGGCATATTTTAAAAATGTATTTTATTTTGGATTCCTTAAATCACTTTCTCCCTTCTTCACCCCAATCCTTTCCAACACCCCAACACCAGGCAGGATAGAAAGAAGGTTAGTGAGGGGAAGGGGCATAGGTGGTTTGGGGTTTTTTTTGTTTTTTGTTTTTTTGTTTTTGTTTTTTTGCTACTTCTCAATGTTCAGGGTCATCAGGTTCCTTCCGGCAAGTCCAATCCTTATTTCAGGATATCTCTGACTTCTTCTTGTCCAATTGCTCCAATAGCAACTAGGAGCGGGGGGGGGGGGGGCGCGGAACACAAGCAGCCTTCTTTCTTAGAGCCCCAGTCTCTTTCCCAATTTGGCTTTTATTTTCTGCCTCCACCCCCTCCCTCCCCCCTGGCAAAGACCACACCCCCACATGAGGCACAGCTGACAAACATCACTGTGCCCTCTCAGGAGGCAGTTATCAGCTGGAGCAGCCATATTCCACACCTAGGATTAAAACCAAAATATGTTTACATGTAAACCAAAACTTCCACAACAGGCTTGCCTCTAGGATGGAGGCATTTTCTCAACTGAGATTCACTCTTCCCAGATAGTTTTACCTTGCGTCAAGCTGACGAAAACTCAACCAGGACATTATATACTATATAAACATTTCAGAATCATGGCACTAATTTGTACACAGGACTTCAAAAATTCTGCCTATATTACTTTATATTACTTAACGTGTTCAAAGTCTTCCCAGTGGAACTTTTGTTTAGCTGTAGAATTCTGAGTCCACTTTATCTAGATTCCTTCCATTTATGAGTGACTGTAAGAAAAATGCCTTGTCTCTTCCAGCATGGAGAGTGACGAAGAGGTCCAAACTGGTCAAGCAAACCTTTCCTTGCTGTCTCCAGGATCTTCTGTATTATTCATTCCCAAATAAAATTTTACTTACATAAATGACATTGGTCGTTTTGTAGACACGCTGTCACACCAATGACCCAAATGATGGTCGTATAGTGTTCACAAGTCTCATGCACTTCAGAGCTTCATTGTGGAGTGGGCTTGTCTCCCCAGCTTAGCTACAAGAAGGGGCCATCTGTTTGTTAGATTATTCTAGGCACAGAGTAAGTGTTCAAGATTTGATTGCTCTTGAGGATATTATATATATATATATATATATATATATATATATATATATATATATATATGTATATATTAGTTTTGTGAGTTCCAGATGAATAGAGTCAAACACAGTAGCAGAGGTAGGCATAGCTAACACAACAGGTAACAAGACACAAACTCTGTGCCTCCTTGTAAGCGTGTGCTACTCACTATGCTTTGAATGGTTTTAGAATGGAAAGGGCCAGGTTTATAGATGGCTTGTTAAGCTGACTGGTGTCGTTTAACAGAAGCAGAGCTTAAGTTACTGTTTTGAAGAACTCATGTTGGATTCAGAGTCTCCTCAAGGTCTCCCCCTGGAACAGAAAGTAGGGACACAGAAATTAAAGAGGGGCTCTTCCGTCAGTGGAGGTGGTCAAGCTGACTGAGTGGTTTTCCATGTGCTACCAAAGGGAATGAGACGGTGGTGAAGGGCAGATGCCCATTATAGGTCCCACTGCAGTCTTCATTCAAACCCCTACAGTAACTAATACAAGAGTTTGCCTGGACCAACTGGGTGTATGTAAGGTCATCACAGATCATGAAGGATGGAGGAAGAAGAGGAGGCCGGAACAATGAGCTGTGAGCAGGTGTTTGAAGGTGGAGGAATGGGGGCCGAGATGCAAGGAGTGCAGGGAGCCTCAGCAAGGTAGAATTGGTAAAGGTATGGATTTCTCTTGAGCCTCCAGAAAGGACCACAGCTTTGTGCACACATTCATGCTTGTGCAGAGAGTCCTGTGTTGGGCTTCTAAGCTGAGAAAATAAATTATTGTTGTTTTAGACTGCTAAAACAGAGAAACTTAATAATAGAAAGCTAATACTGTTGTCAATAAATATCCATTGGATATGCCATGTGCTCACTGATATATTGAATACTCTGAAGGGAAGTATGAGGGAAATAAAAACACAAAGCACATTAAGACTAATATATATAGAATATCCTCAAGAGCAATCAATAGATGTGTCGTGTGTGTGTGTGTGTGTGTGTGTGTGTGTGTGTGTGTGCCCCACATGTGTGCAGGTGCCTGTGGAGGCCACAAGAGGGCGTCATACCTTCTGAAACTTGAGTTATAGCAAGCTGTGAGCCAGCCAGCATGGGTTTTGGGAGCCAAACTGAGGTCCTCTGTAAGAACAACAAGTACTCTTAACCACTGAGCCATTGCTCCAGTCCCCGAGAGTGCTAATTAAGTGCTAAATATATTGAGTAGAAAAACTTGAGAAAATGGATTGTCAGTAAGTATATGAAATCAAGGACAATGGAGGAAGAGGAAGAAGAGTTATGGGAAAGTTTGACATTTCTAATTGATAATTACCTCAGACTAAAAGGAACTTTTAATCAGTGGGCGTGGTTACCATGTAGTGGTTTCCTACACAGCAAATTGAATTAACATTGGAGTTCTTTAGGCACACTTGTAAACTGCTTTCTCTCCTTTGGCCTCTTTGGGAGATTTCACTCATATGACAAATGCCTGCTATAGTGTCTTGATGCTATAGTGTCTTGAAAGGGCAACTCCCCCAAAACATATGTCTGCATTCCAACCTTCAGGACCTATGAACGTGACCTTGTTTGTCAAAAGAGTGTTTGCAGATGTATTAATAGAAAGGACCTCTTGATGAGGTCGTTCTGGATTGTATGAGTAGATCCTGCAAATAGTGACAAGGGTGCTACAAGAGACACATGAAAAGGAGAGACACACAGAAAAAGAGGCCACAGGCAGACTAGAGTGGTTGGGTCATGAGACCAGCAATGTCTAGGACCACAGGATGCTAACAGAAGTCAGAGAAACAAGAAAGCATCCTTTTCAGAGTCTTTGGAAAGGAATGACTCTAAGCATGCTCGATTTTGAACTTCAAGCCTCAAGAACTGTAAGAGAATATGTTTTTGCTGTTTAGGCTGCCATGCTTGTGTTGGTTTGTTATGGCAATACCAGAAAACACTGAAATACATGTGGCTTCAGTGCCTACGCCCCATGTGTCTCTGTTATGTCTCGAGCTCAGAGAGTTCTGGGAGCTCCAGGCTCTTTTGCCAAGATGCCTATCTGACATCCCTAGATACCTTGAAGCCGTCTGCAATCTACCACATCTCAAACTCTTCTCTTTTCCCACCCTTGGTCCTTTCTTCAGTCTGGCCTCGGATACCAAATGACGCCTCCAGCTATTCAGTTATGCAAAAGATGCTTCGGAGCGCTGCCCAGCACATCACTCTTTGAGCATCTTAAATATCAGATCACTAAATTTTTTTATTGACTTTTACCTTTGAATACTTCTCAGATCTGTCTATGTTCTCGAAGATGCCACCATCACCACTTTTGGCCCCACCCTCACTGTCTCTTGCCTGAAATTTTACAGCTCCCGCTTTATTTAAAAAAAAAAAAAAGCCACTTTATTTGCTCATTGTGAATTTCACAGCATTCACCCTAATCCCACTAATCTCCCCGTTCCTCCATATCTGTCCTCTGCCCTTGCAACCTCCCTTCCAAAAGACAACGGAAAACAAAACAAAACAAAAAAAAAACCCATCTCACAGTGGAAGCTGTGGTGTGTCACGGAGTGTCACACAGTACACCCTTTGTCCAAACAGCTTTACTTGCAAATGTTCAGTGCAATGAGCCGGTGGTTTTGTTGAGGCCTCTGGCTTTCTTTACAGCTCTCTCTTAACTTCTGTCATCTCAGGGATGAGTCCCAGTGGTCTCCAGTCTTTCTTACCTGCCAGCTATTAAAGACTTCTCGGAATGCAACCTTGGTGGCTCAGAGGAAAAGCACAGAGTATTTGGTTATAAACTCAGAACTGTGGGGCCCAAGTTTAACTTGCACCAAGCTCTTCTTTATAGCCTTCCATTTGGTTAGACTGGCCTTTCCCAGCGTTCTCTCCTCTACAGGCCTTAGAACATACTGTTCTTCATTAGAGACAGTTACTATTTGTCTAAAATTACCATGGGACGTATCTGCTTGGTCGTAGTAGCATCTTCATGGGCTCGTTGTTCCAGATTTTTCGAAGGAGGTAGGCTCTCTTCTTTTCAGATGTTTCTAAGTCTTCTGGAAACCTCCTTCACAGCTCCTGTCTCATTGCAACTTTACATTTCTGTTATTTTTATTGATAATGAGATCCTTTGCTGCTAAGGTTTGGGTTGAGAACGTCTCCCAAAGGCCCACGTGAAACAAGCTTGGTCGTCAGCCGGTGCTTCCGGAAGAGGGTGAAGCTTTAGGAGGTGGAATTCAGGCCAGAGGGAGGCATTGGGGCTATTATTGTTTTTAATTATAAATATTATTACTATTACTGGCTAGCAATTAATTAAGACACTGACACTTGTTGTGTTTTAAAATAGCATTAGTTAACCTGGGGCAGGGCAGACATTAATCCTCTAAACTACTTCCCATAGTGGAGCAGGTATGTGATACCTGCCCCAGTCCTCTGCCATCTGCTTCTAATAATTTCTATCACGCTACCACCCAGCCATAATTTCAAATACTTGTTAATGTTCTTCATCTGGGCTGGATTCTCCATCCACACTGGCCATGTGCTTCTCTTTCATCTAACCCATGGTGGCCTTCTTCTCCTCTCTTCTCTGGACCCTCTCCTTCCTCCTCGTGGTGGTCTTTCTTCCTCTTCCCAGAATTCCTCTCTCTCCTTCTTGGTATCCTTAGCCACACCTCTAGCTCCTCTGCCCCGCCCAGGTGGGATGGCTTTTTATTAATTAAAAGGTGGGTGACAGAGACCATCCCCCAACAGGCTATGGCTAACTTCCCCTTCCTCTTTGTCTCTCTGGCTTCCAGGAAGTGAGCAACTTTTTCTACCATGAGCTCCTGCTATGGTGTACAGTGACCACAGGCTTGAAAACAACCTACCAAGTAAGCATGCACCATAATCTCCTCAATGGTGAGTATCAACTTCATTAAGACCAGAGAGCTTGTTACATGAATGAATGAATGAATGAATGAATGAATGAATGTAGTTTTGTGTGATGTCACTATGGCCTGAGAAGATCCCCTTATGATGCCTTGTTATTGAGGGTGTGGGGGACTATAAGAAAGGTGCCTAAAAGTTTGGTCACGAGGCAGACAAGGGAAGAGAGCTCTCTCCCCTTAAGAAAGCATTCAGGGCCTCAGCAACATCATCTGCCTTCTAATTTGCCTGGGTATTACAAAGTGCCCCCTCAGAGCTGGGTTCGGAGGAAGAAATGTCTAAAGACTATTTGCAGAGAGCATGAGTCACTTAGGCTTCATTTCCCGAGTGCCGTGCCAGCTTGTGAGCTCAGCAGGTTGCAACAGGTGCACATAGTTTTTGCTTTTATGACAAGTATTGTAGACTCATCCTCAGGGGTCCCCAGCTTGAACGCCCTTCACCAAAGTGACGCCAAGTGGAGGAGAGCTTCCCCACAGCCTTGTGCTTGGCTTAGAGAGTAGTGAAAGTGCCAGCAGCCACGAACAGTGAGAGCCCTCAAACAAGACTCTTAGCCCCAAACAGAGGCCATGGAAAAGGCATAGTGTCTTATTAAGAAAAAAGAATGGGGTTAGGGACCAAAGGCTGTGTTTCAAAACTCAGACTATTAAAATCAACGTGGAAACAATTTGTTATTGCCTGAAAAGGAGAGATGAACCCTTGAATTGTGCTTTGCTTCAGCTCTGCTTCTCCAGGGAACTACTCCCCTGCCAGGCGAGAGGGCTTTAAGATTACGTTAATTAACTTCTATCAGAAAGAAGGTATAGAAGAAAGAACGTGCAACAGATTTCTTTAATTAGTGGATTGCACCCAGCTCTTGTGGCACCCATCAGAAGAGCAGCTGGTGGGCTGCCTGGGCCCTTGGTGGTATGTTTAGTCAATAAGCTATTCAGGACTTTAGCAAACAGTTAAGTTTTTAAACCAGTGGGAATTTGGTGGACATTTCCCCTCTGCTACCTCGGGCTACATGACCAGAACTTATAAACGGTTTTCTTTCTGAGAAGGAGAGTGCTGACGTTAGCAAGCCTCCAGCAGAGTCTCTGCATCGAACAACTTAGCCTGAACTGCCCTAGCGAAGAAGCCAGCACCGCAAGAGAGAGTGCAGTGCAGTGCTGAATGTGGCTGGGGCCACTGGTGTGCGTTGCCGTTGTGTGTGATGTGTGCAGCATCCATCTTTCCCCATGTAAGTGTGCAGAGTCACACGCATTTCATTGTCTTTCCTGAGTGGCCATAAAGCTGAGAGGAAGAACTCTTTCCCCCCTAGTAAATCAAAAGTTAGCAGACAAAAGGTCAGAATATCCAAAGCCACAAGAACATTAACACTTTGGATATAAAGAGTCCCCCAAGAAACAAATGCCCGATCTCCCTTTGGAGACCGCAGACGCCTTATCTTTGTGAGTTTACAAAATGGAGCCAAACTGTACCCATGGCCACTTTAGCTAAACCAAGGCCTGGATCTTTTAGCAGCCCACAGTCATTAAAGCTCTCAGAAAGCCTCCCAGGAGCCAATGTGCTTGCTTAAGTATATGCTGTAAAAGGTCCCAGAGATTTACAAGGGACTGCTTCCCGTTAAACCAGGCACCATCTGATAAACAAGCAATTTTAGTTGGAGGCTAAATGATGCTTTTTGAGGCTTTGATTTACAATGCTGAAGATGATGTATTTGTAGTTTGGGGATAGCTTCTGCTACGGGCTTGCTGTGATTACTCACCCATGAGCAGAATTCAGGGCTCCAGTCTTCAGTTTGGAGGTCAGAAAATTGCCGGTGGAATGGAGGAAGGTTGATAAGGTTTATTGAGATGCTAAATAGATATAAGAAAAACTTATTAAGCTGGAGCTTTTGAACACTTAAGCTTTCTGGGGACCATGGTTTTTGTTAGTCTGCTTAAATCCCAAGATATAAAAAATAATCTGCAAAATTGATCTGGTAGTCTAATTTTACTTTCATTACATTTAAAAAGCAAAACTAGGCTTGGTTTATTATTACTGACATTTAAAAATAAAAAAAAATGTTCAATTTAGCATTTGTGTAATTGCTTGAAAGCTAAGAAATCGGAAGGCAACTTTGAAGCAAATCAAATCACCTCCAAGAACACTGAGGAATGGATTTATGGTATTTGAACGCGAATTAACCGTGAGGATGCCTTTAAAACTCATGGCTCTAAGAAATGATTTGCCGACCTCATTTGCCCAGAAGTTTTGTATTTCATAAATATTTGGGTGTCCACTCATATTGACACCGTGTAGAATAAAGATAAAATATGCCGTCTTTTCTGCACGTTTACACTCCAGTGGAGAGAACCATTGATGATTTCGGTGAGATGTGAGATGTGTTAGGAAAGAAGATGCCAAGGAGCCCAGAGGAGGGCAACTGCCCTGTTGGAAATAAAGGGGGCGCATTTTTAACAGACGGAAGGAGTCCTTCCTTGGTCCTCTCTTTCCTGTCCAATGATTAGGTGGGGAGCCACGTGCACAGAAGCCATTGGAAAGAGGCATGTGAGCGTGCCCCAGCCTTCTGCAGATTCAGAACTGTGACATTTTCTGAGAAGACCTCAGACCTTGAAAGTTGTAGTTCACGTGACACTGGAAACTCCAAAGAGAATTTATGAGTAGGGGAAGGGAATCTAGGGCAATTATGCCTAAGGCAGGAGTACAGAGCAGTGAGGTCCAAGATGGCTCCAGGTTGGGGTAGAGGCGCCAAACTGGGACTTTAGTCTACCCCTTCTGGAGGGTCCAGGGAGCACAGCCTTTCTCTCCTTCCTCAGAGCAGGAGCAGCTGAGAAGGGTGTGGGTGTGTCACACGGACTTTGCTTTTCTCCAGAACTTTTATTTGAGAGAGCCAAGGATCTTTGTCAGTGAACAGAGCGACACGGGATCGGCACCGTCCTCTCTGCCTCCAGTTACTGCTCCCCAACCCCCACTTCCGCCTGTTTCCCCACGGCTCACCCAGCCACCGCTGGGCTTAAAGGTTAATGCAGTGACTACATTTACTAAGTGTGCTCTCTGGGCCAGATGCTGTTCAAACCATTCTTATATATTTAAGCCACTTAATCTTTGCAATAACCACATGAGATATTGTTTTGTGATCTCCGTCTTACACGAGAAAAACCCATTAAGCTTACGCATGGTCACATGACTAATGACGTCACAAATCCAGGCTGCCACTCACACTCAGCTGTCTTTCCAAGGACAGCTAATTCTGCAGACCCTGGATCCTCCACACTTACCAAATCCTTTCTTTTTACTCATTTCTCACCTCGATCTCCAGATCGTGTTTTCTAAGCTCACTTCAACAGTTCTGGGAGAAAAATGCCCTCTCTGTTCTCCCTTCAAGATAATTAGTGCATCAGCTCTATAGTGGCTGTAAAGCATTTAGGACTATGCAAATGAAAGCTCTAATGGAGACACACGGTGATGGCATTTTACAGCAGCCCATTAAGGCCCCACTGTAAACATAGACTCTGCATTGCATCCCCTACTGGATCTTTTCCTGAATTTTGGCATAGCGCACGTGCTTTTAATATCTACCCAAACTTATTGCCTTTGTGAGCACAGACCCTTGCATAAGCTTGGTGGGATCTGATAAAGTCTCTTGAACAAATTTTTTTTCAAATATTACAGTATAATTCATTTTATCATGTCCAGTCTCAGCCTAATAATGCACAACTCCTATGGGCAAGCTATATTTCATGAAGCTTACAATTACTTTTTATAAAAGTTGCAGTAAAGCATAATGATTTTTAATGGCATCCGTGATACCATTGTATATATCGGTTTCGATTTTGAAGTAGACTTAAGTTCAAAGACCCAAGGGGACCATTCTCCTCCTGACTTGTGTTACCCCCGTTAATGCTAATGGGACAGATGAAGGCTGTTCAAGAGGAGACTGTATCTGCCCTTAGGAAGGTAACAGGTTTTAATTAGCAATGCTTAGAATCACACAAAAGCGTGGCTTGCTTTCTGTAAACATCTATGCTCCCAGGGATGACAGTAGTAACCAAGGCTTGGGTTACTCATGGAATCTTCAGACCAGAAATGATGGTGACAATTGAAAATGAGAGAAATAGCTCAATGCGAGAGCTTTGGTGAAACAAAAACCACAGTAGTGAAAAACATGTTTGTTCAATGCTGAGTGCCGGAATGCCAAGCACATCTCTGCCTTGGGGTGGTTGCCACAGGGACTTTGGAAGCCACACAGTGAACCAGATACCCTGGGAATGGAAGATCCGTTTTTGTTTGATTGCAAGTGTTTAACATGAAAGGCAAAAACATAGCGGGAGGATGGGGTGGTTTCCTAGCAAGGTTTGTGCAGCGTTGCGCTTTCTTGGGAAGTAGCTCTCAGGCTAAAAGGAGAAGTCCTGGAGGAGAGGGTAGGAGGCCCATAGCGTTAGAGCGAGCTGGCAGCTGTGTGCCAGGAAGAGGCTTCTTGATTCTTACGCCAAGGAGGTGGGAAAGACAATAACTGCCCTGTCTTTGTTTGGCTCAAGCTTGCTTGAAGGAAACCTACTCCTGCAGCTATTACTTTTAGGCACACCTATTCACCCTGGGAAACACAACACAGGTTTCTCTTAGATCCACGTGTGTCCAACCTGTGGCCTTTGGACCACATGTGTGCCTCAGGATAGCTATGAATGTGGCCCCAATAGGATGGCGGTTGATGATGTCACCTTGTGACATGAGGAAGTTGGGCATCTGTTGGGGGGATGTTTAAAATGTAACAATGTTCAAGGCACAGTTCCCGGAGGTGAATGCCAATGCTTATACTCATCACCTGCTTGAGAGTCTAAACCTGTATCCAAATGAGAATAACTTTCATGTTAGCATTTAATGTATCAGTTCAGCTTTATCTCTGAACAAATAGGTTGTATTAGGAAAATGTTAATGTGTGATTTAAAACTATTTTTTTGTTTTGTTTTGTTTTGTTTTGTTTTGTTTTGTTTTTCGAGACAGGGTTTCTCTGTGTAGCCTTGGCTGTCCTGGACTTGCTTTGTAGACCAGTCTGGGCTCGAACTCACAGCTATCCGCTTGCCTCTGCCTCCCGAGTGCTGGAATTAAAGGCGTGCACCACCACGCCTGGCTTAAAAAGATTTTTAAAAATACATTATAACATTAGAAAAAAAATTGTGCTAGAAATGTAGTGAGTACAATAAGAAACTCAGCCTTAGAAAGAGCAACTCGGTGTTCCAAGGATTCTGATTAGAATAACATTCTGCTGGTTAGAAGCTTAATTTTTTCCATATTAATATGTTGGGACACAGTTTGCCTTCAAAAGGCTTTGAAAACAGTCAGCTATGGAAGAGGACACTTTCTGCCATCTCATGAACAGATGAGCTGTATGTAAGGTGTCTGCTGGCTGCTCCTGTTTGGGCTTACTCCATGCTGCGGCTTTTGGGGTGGGGTGGGGAGGACAGTGGGCACACACTCCTTCGGGAAATGTGGGGTAAGATGGCTTACTGCTGGGCTGGCCCCCAGTGGCGCTCTTTCTGCCCAGACAGAAGCAAGCCTCTTAATACAAACTTGGCTGCCTTCCAGTGTGCTTGCATCATTCACACCGCTTTTGCATTAAAAAAAAAAAAATTCCTGCCTGTTTTGTTGGGAGTCTCTGTGCATTCCTATACAAATGTTCCTCATCAACAACATAAATTCTCAGAGGAGCTTGGAGACACACCTATGAAAACACTCTGGATTAGAAAGTCCCTTTTGAAGTGTGAGATGGGCTTGGTTTTGAATATTTACATTAAGTTCAAGGTCCCTTATAATTTTTTTTTTTTCTAAACGCTGAATACTCAATGCCACCCGAGCTTCTTGGCCATCACCATCGCTGTTTGGACTAATGGATGAAATCACAAGATCTCTCCTGGGTCTAGAAACGCAAGGCAGCTGGAGGAGACAACAGAAGAAACTAATCCGACCCTGGCCTCTGACTGTGTTATCTAAATAAGCCCTGAGCTTAAGCAGCTGAGTTTGTGGGTTCCTGATGGAACACCTCAGCCCGTTTCATAGCAGAGATAATTCACAAGAAAGGTGATTAGGAACAACCATCACTTGGGCTGTGCTCAGCACGCTCAGGGCACTGGGCATGCGCATGCGTATCTGGGGAGGAGGCTCAGGATACCTGGGTCAGGAGGGGAGGCTCAGGATACCTGTGAGGCCGTGTCCTCTAAATGATTGCTGAACTGGTCTCACTGATGGTAGGTGCAGAATGGCTAAGCTGCTGGGAGCTAAGTCTTCAACACCTGCCTTAGAGCAGGGAGAGGCTAACACGGGGGTGGGGGGTGGGGAGTGGGGGTGTGGGGAGTGGGGGTGTGGGGAGTGGGGGTGTGGGGAGGTAGCGGCCGGTGTACACTGCTCAGGGTTATCACATGACTTCATGCTCGCTTTCCCATCTAACCTGGGAATCCCTGAGTGTAGGTTCAGCGTCTGCTACTTTCTATCAATCACAGGGTTGTGTTGCGCATTCATTGGAGGAGGCTCAGTCAATAATGGCTGCTTGGATCATTTAAATGGATGACATCTATATTAAAAAGCAAGAATCGAATGCTCAAGGACAATGACCTATCACAGCATTAAATGGAAACTAAGAGTCCGTTTTAACTTTGTAGAGGAGCAAACAGGTCTGAAACCGTCTGCAATGACCATTGTAGGTCAGTGTTAGGGGGTCAGCTCTGTGCCGTACGCAGAGCTTAGGAGAGTCACTGCGCACTGCGCATTAAGACGCCATTTCTGGGCTGGCTAGTAGCTGAGGTCTAGCCTGTTCTTCAGGGTTAAGAATTTTATCATACGATGAAGCATCCATAAAATTTCTAAAAAGAGAGGGAAATTTTTTTTCTAGAGTAGTCATTATTTGGGAAAAGTGAACATTGTCATCTTTGGAGAATACATTATTATTATTATTATTATTTTTTTTTTTTTTTTTTTTTTGGCCAATAGAAGAGATGCTGACTAACAATGGGCTTTTGTTGTGTAATTAGCCAGTTGCCCAGGGAGACAGTCAACAACTCTGAGAAGGCCCTAAGGCCACAGCTCTCCACCCCCCTTCTCAATACTGGACTACTGATGTTGAGGAAGGGGTGTCACTTGGACTTGTAATTGAAATATTCCTATTTAGTAACAGATCTGTCATGTAATACAGTCACATAATTTCAAATATCTGGGAGTTCCAGATGACATCAAGTCCAATCATACTGGAGGCCTCCTTACTGAAGAGCCATGATTTAAATCACGTCCTTCATAATCTAGCTTGTGTCTCTCCAGCAGATTGGTTTTCTAGAAAGCATCACACCTTCTTAAGGAAGCAGAATTGGCTTTTGGATAAATTACCTCTGTAGGGTGTTATGACCACCCCATTTTGGGCCTTCATTTCTCAGAGAGTAACTAGTGTGTGTTAACATGTCAATAGTTCCAAAGGTTGATGGTGCAGGATGCAGTTTACGATAAAATACAACTCAAAACTCTTGGGGGGGGAGAGGGGGGTTGGGTGAGCACTCTGAACAAAGACACACGGTGAATACTTGAAACTTAAACTTCACTTATTGATGAGGAAAAACACAAATGTCAGCCACATTTCAATGAAATGACTTGTCTTTTAACAACAGTTTTTGCAGCTGCGTGCATGTCTATTGAAATATAAGCCTTCTAGTTTGTCTTGCCATTCTGTTAGCAACCTTGGGTCTAGTTTTGACCCCTTTTGTCTAAAGGTTAAAGAACAAGATTCATCAAGACTTGAGGCAATTGAATGTAGCCATCAGAATAAAACCCTTTAAATAAAAACATAACTATATAATACATTTCAAAGACTAGACTAGAGAATTACTTAAACAGGGTACTATTTTATTTTAACTAGCAGGCTTATCCTTAAGGCTGATGAAGGTCTTAGCAAACGTAGTTTAACAAAGTCTCAGGAGCTTCCAATGGCAGAAGAATTGATGAGAGAGAGAAAGGGGGAGGGGAGAGAGAGAGAGAGAGAGAGAGAAGGTTCTTTTTGTTTCCTTCCTGTAGACTTATCCTGTCCTGGCAGACAGCAGATGTCAGCAAGCTCACAGCCCTTAATTCATTGTAAGTCCCAACTTATTGCACACTTCCGAGGAAAGAGATGTCGTAGAAATTCAGGTTACATAATGGTATATGGTATTAACAAAAACAGGCTGTCACAGCCCTGCCCCTGCCCGTATTTCCTGGATCACTTGATATATCCCTTAAGACGCCTTTTACTGTCACAAGCCAGTATCTAGCAAAAAGGACTGAGATTTTGCTGTCACCTGGGGACTTCTAGACACTTGCCTTTTTCTCTTATGGGTAAACTGGCACTATGATGTTAGTGTCTCTCTCTCTCTCTCTCTCTCTCTCTCTCTCTCTCTCTCTCTCTCTCTCTCTCTCTCTCTCTCTCTCAACAAGGATAATGGTTTTATTAACTATGGAGGGGAAACTATGGCAGGTGGGACAGGCAACTTCCACCCTCTGGGCTTTTTGTATTGTTCAGTTCTTCTTATCTTAATTTGTCTTATCTATCTGTTCACTTTATATCCCCATCACAGCCCTTTCCTTCCTCTTTTCCCAGTCTCACCCTCTGTCTCACTCCTCCCTATCTTCTCTCCCCCACTCCTCAGAAAAGGGAAGCCCCCTTACCACCAACCCACCCCAGCACATCAAGTCACATCAGGACTGGGCGCGTCCTATTCCCTTGTGGCCTGCTGAGGCAGCCCCACCAGGGCAAAGTGATTAAAAAGCAGACAACAGAGTTCATGTCAGAGACAGCCCCTGCTCCCCTTATGAGGGAACCCAAATGAAGCCCAAGCTGCCCATAGGCTGCATCTGTGAAGGATAGCCACATCTTCTAATGTTCCGTGTAGCATGACTTAGAGGGCGTGGTATAAACATCCACCAATGAAGATTTGGGGTTCTATCCTGAAGCCAAATGTCATCCTGGAATAGTGCTTTCATGCCGTCTCCAACTCCTTCTCTTTCGTCTTAAAGATAAAGCAGGCCTCCTTAAAGCACCGTGCGATAAAATAGCCGTTTCATCATGAGGCACAGGCATTGTGGAGCAGGTTGTGAAAGGGCAAATGACTCTTTCTCTGTCTCACAGTGACTAAAATGTCTCAAGTAATTGGGACTGTCTCAAGCAGTTGGGGTTGGAATAGTTGGGGTGATGAATCCTCTTCCAAGACGACTTCTGCCGTATTATGCTTTGCATCACACAGGTTTGGTTGAAAGATAGACTCAGCTGGGAAGTCTGACCTGCCGGGGGTCCCTCTAGCATAGTGGTCTCAGAATAGCTGGACTTCTAACATAATGGCTCCGGCCTCGCTGCATGAATGGTCTAGCAGTCAGCATAGCAGGTGTGCAACCCTTTCTGACCCAGTACCTAAAGTTACTAGTATTAATTATATACGATCTACGTTTTCTGGCACAGCGTACATATGCATCCCTTGACTCAGAGATAAGGGACATGTATTACACATCTTGCTGAGAGGACTGTTCAAGATCTATAGCCATATGCTAAAACATCTACACAGTGTCCCGAGTTCTGCTGGAAATAGTGGAGATGGATTAGGATGGCTCAGAACAGCTCATTCCACGAATTAATCTCTCTCTTCTTCAATCTTATCCTAAGATATGGAACTTACAGCTTGTGTTTGTATTTACATTGAATTTTTAAAACAGGGAAACTTTAAACATAGTGGCTCAGAGTTTACCCTTCTCTTCAGCATCAGCCCAAAGAGAGGTACCCTGCTTTATAAGGTCAGCCTGGGGCTCAGATTCCTTCTGACTTGGAAGGTAAACCTGCCTCCTCTATGTTATCACTGCACTGTCCACGCACTTCATGGGGAGAGCAGGACTGCCTCTGACATGAACTCTGGTGCCCCCTATTTGACCAGTTCCCCTTGGTGGGGAGACCTGGTGGCACTCAGAGGAAGGAGAAACAGGCTACCTGGATGAGACCTGATAGGCTGTGATCACGTGGTGGGGGAAGAGGTCCCCTTCTGTCACAGGTCTAGGGGAGGGGAATAGGATGAAAGAGGGAGGGAAGGGGGGAACAGGAAGATAGTAGTGAGGGGATAACAATCAGGATGTGATCTGAATAAATTATTTTAAATGTAAAAAGTTAAAACTCCTATTATATGGAATTGTAGTTACTTTTTTCAGTTTATTTTTCTTTAATAGTGAGCACATTGAATAGAGGAAGCTTGTCTAGCTTTGTATCTTTTCTAGCATTTCAGAACACCCAGTGTTTTGCAGGTTCTTGGTTAATTAACTAAAGACATCACTATGCAATAGCCAAACAGAGAGAGTTTGAGTCCCCTACACCCCCACCCGTACTGTACACATTCACAGACTTAGTCTGCTTTGACTACTACAACAGAATAGGCTGGGTGATTTATAATGAACAGAAACTAACCAGTCCATTGTTCCGGAGTTAGGAAAATCTAATCAAAGT
This sequence comes from Acomys minous, assembly GCF_964271855.1. NCBI lineage: Eukaryota > Metazoa > Chordata > Mammalia > Rodentia > Muridae > Acomys > Acomys minous. Next base: position 109,199,656 of record NC_140491.1, on the reverse strand, counting down.
ATGGGCAACTGGCCAGGGCTACCTGACCTTCTTCACGTGACGGAAGGCATCACATTGCAGAGAGCAGACAGAAAGGCAAATGAGAGACAAGGGAAAAACCAACTTCCCAAATAACAGCACTGACCTGCTCATGAAGGTGGAACGTTGGTCACTAAATCAATTCTTAAAGGTCTCAGCTCTTAGTACTGTTATAGTGCAATGCAATCTCAACACAGGACATGTTGTGGGACATGCATTCAAATCATAGCAACCCAACATACTTTTTTTTGGTGTGTCCTGAGGAGAGTGTCTCTCTAGGTAGACTTTCAATTTTGATGATTTTACTTTATTCTGCTACTTATGTCTGGCTTCTGTGGATTTCCAGAAAGCTTTATGAAAATGGATCTTTTATGAAAAACTTAAGACCATTTTGTTGTTGTTGCCCTAATGAAAATTGTAGGCTGAATTAGAATTATACGTTAGCTGGTGAAGTCAGTTGTAGGCATTTGACGGACACTTCTGCCTACTTTTGCCAAAATAACAATGTGACCATAAGGAAGCTTGCAAAGGGAAATAATATTTTCCTGAGTGTTTTCCCAGACTTGGGACTTCAGTGTGAGTTGAAAAGTGCACAGCCAGGTTTTTGACCTGCCAGCCCGTGAGTTCAGCTGTTGTAGAAAAACACATGACTCTGATGACATTAACAACATCTGAGGCTGAAGTGGTCCAGGAATTCTTCTCTACCTTATTTATGTGAAGTGTTCTCACACTTGCAGGCTGTAGCCAAAATAATAACTTTATAGGTGCATGGGTATTTAGGGTCTTCAAAGGAAAGTTATTTTATACATAAGGCATTGTAGCAACACTCCTTTTATCCCTGATGTTCAATGAAATTAAGATACACTGAGGACATTTTAAATACCCAACAAACAAGGACCAGTCTTGAGCAAGGACCTAGCATAGATGCTTATTAAGTTATATAGTTATGTAAGACACGGCTGTAAGGCTACACCACCCAACTGAAATCAGCTCAAGTCCCTTAGGTGAGTGGAAAGAATAAAAGTCTCAATTCTTTTGGGTGTGTTACACATCTAAAGAGCACACTCACATTTCTATTTCCACTTAAAGGTGGTAGGTCTAGAATTCCCCAGACTCTCTTACAGTCCAAGAACCATTTGAACACTTCACTCCATACTTTGTGGTATCCTGGCTTCTATCAACCAAGTCCTTTTCTCTTAAGTTATCGTCAGCTGCATAGTTAGCATGCTCACTGAATCACTGCACTAATAAAAGTATTATGACACCAGACCAAAGATTAGTTTTCTGAGAATGCCCTTACGCTGACATTAAAGCACTAAAATTACTCTTTAGAGCACAGCCTACAACCAGCAAGAGGGTCCTGCCCCACCATAAAAGCTTTTATGTAAAAATAGTCAGCCTTGTTGAAGACCATGTATACTGTTCCTGTTGCTCTCTGCTTTCCTCCCCAACTAGTTGGTTTGGCTTGTGTGCACAAATGAATGCCATTTGGGGCTGAGTGCTGCAAAGTCTCTCGCTTTCCGCACATGGTCCAGTTGCGGAATTCTGTGTTAATTCCCACCTACTGAACAAAGAGGCTTTTCCAATGAGGATGGAGCAATGCTCTGATCTCATCAGTTTTCTCAAATGTAGTGGCACTCCAGGGCCGGCCTTGCGCCAAGGTCAACACAAAATAGACTCCGTGTTGTTATGTGCTCTTTTTATTGTTTTGTTCTAGTAGTATTTTTTTTTTTTTTTGTCGTCTTCTTCTTCTTGTTAGTTAGTTTTGTTTTTTGGTTTTGAGAGGGAGCCTGAAGTTTGGTAGATAGGGAGTAAGGAGGATTTGGGAGGAATTGGGGGAGGGGAAAATATAAATGTATTGCATAAAAATTTAAAGAAAAAGATAATCAAAAAGTCAAAGACTTGAGGCTTTATCAAATAAACAATCTTGGTGTTATTTTCTCCTTCTCTCTCTCTCTTCTGTATTGACTTCCTTCCTGTCTCTCCAGTTGCAGCTCCCTCCATGAAATTCTATTTTCTACTTCATATTACCCTCCCAGGAACCCTCCCCCACCCCTGGTCCCTTTTTACTTTCCTGATTCCTGCAATTACTCCAGGTTCTCTACAAACATCTAGGGATGTGGAACTAGGAACTAGGATGAGAGACAATGTGGAGTTTGTCCTTCTGGGTCTGGGTTCCCTCACTCAATATCATCTTTCCTAGGGTCATCCATTTACCTGCACATTTCATGGTTTTGCTTTTCTTTATAGCTGCCATTGCGTATGTACCGCATTTTCATTACCCATTCATCTTTGAAAGACATTTAGGTAGCCTCTATTTCTGGGCTATTAGGAATAGGACAGCAATGAATATAGCTGCTCAAGCATGTGTGGAGTAGGATACTGAGTTAAAAAACAAAAAGTTAAGCCACTTGGGCTGGCAATACTCCCCACAAGAACCATAGACTAACAAAACCCCCAGCATCAGGCATGAGAAACCTTCTTTCAGATGGTTAGTTGGGATAATTGTTACAACTCCCAAAACAATTTAGATTATCAATGCAGTCATTGGTTGCTTCTCAGGAGTTGAGGGTGTGCCTTTAATGCTGAACACACCACACACTTATACACAGGACTAAGATGATTTGAGATGGATCTGACCTGAAAGTCTCTTTCCTGTGGTCTAGCTTCCATGGTTCCAGAAAATACTGTGCAAGCTGCCAAGAGAGGGAAGCAATTAAACAGTCCTACCCAGCTGCAATACTATAAACTATGAAAATTACTAACATGACAAAATATGCACCATAGGTGCAAGAAGTCGCATGTCTTTGGCAATCAACAACTGTCTAATTAGACTTAATGCTCACTCAACAGGAGGAAATCATGCCTGGTACTGGAAACCTAGCTAGCCTCATGGGATTAGTGAGGTCATGGACCTTAGAAAAGAATCTATTACTGCTTCTTTGCTAGACCAGCACAAACCTTACTATACGTTACAACTTATCCTTATGCCTAAAGATGAGTATAGCTACCACCTCTTATTTAAAATGCTTCTCTTTACAGTAAATGGAGGTTGTCACAGACCACAACTGGGCACAGTGCAGAGGTCAAAAGGTTGTGGGAAGCCCAGTTCCATCAGACACATCTACCTTAGGGCTCCTGAATCTACAGCTCAGGGAACATCATGGAAGAAGGGGTGGAAAGATTGTAAAAGCCAGGATACCAGAAAGTCTGCTGTGAAACAGTCTTAGAAATGGCTGCATAAACAAGACCAGAACAATGGCGACACCAGTGCACATGTGGAAAATGTCACGGGGTCTCACCCCTAAACAGAGAACTACAGGCAACTAATGACTGGCGGGAGAAGGAAAATTGACTTCTCCCAGGGGTGAGCCCCTTTTTCGGTTTCTAATGAAGAGTGGTCAGCCTTGAAAAGAGTCAGCAGGTTGTATTTATATATAACTGTGCATAGACATACAGAGATGCATACACACATATATGTATATAACACAGCAATAAAGAAAGAGGCCATCAGCTTGAGAGTGGGAAGGCACAGGAGGGCTTTCAGGGAGGGGAGTTTGAAGGGGTGAAGCTGGCATGTATGTGATATAATTGTATTTCTATGTGTTTTAAAGTTCAAAAAATAAAGGTGATTAAAAAAATTTAAGAAAAATGTCAAAACCTCATCGGACATGATTTGCTCTTCCCAACCCCTTGTTAACTCCCTGTCAGCCCTTGAATTCCTTTTGGGGATTTGGCTTGAAACTGCTGTTTTCTCTGACATTGTTCAACCCATGTGCATGGGACATATATGCATACCGTACCAAACTCTGACCCTTGGTCATGCTGTCCAGAGAGTCTCAAAAGTATTACTTGTCGACTTTTATATGTCATGATAAGAAAAACTTGAAGTCCTTTCTGGCACATGGCTTTTCAAAAACATCTTCTCACCGTTTCGTATCAATTTTAGTTATGTTTCTCTTCCTATGGCCAGCACTGCTTGTTGGGGGATGGTCTGATGTATTTTGATGTTAATTATTGTTTGTTGTCTCTGTCACCCACCTTTTAATTAATAAAAAGCCACCCCACCTGGGCAGGGTAGAAGAGGTAGAGGTGTGGCTAAGCATCCCAAGAAGGAGAGAGAGGAATTCTGGGAAAAAGAAAAAAGACTGCCATGAGGAGGAAGGAGAGAGACCTGGAGGGAAGAGAGGAGGCCGCCATGGGTTGGATGAAGAGAAACATGTGACAGGCATGGATGGAGATTCTGCCCAGATGAAGAATGTTAACAAGTATTTGGGATTATGGATGGGAGGTAGCTTGGTAGAAGTTATTAGAAACAGATGACATGAGATTGGGGCAGGGATCCCATACCTGCCCCACTATGGGAGGTAGTTTAGAGGATTGATATCTGCCCTGCCCCAGGTTAACTAAGGCTATTTTAAAATATAACAAGTGTCTGTGTCTTAATTGATTGCTAGCCAGGCCTACTGATAATACTAATAATATGGATATTTTAAAAATAATATTACTTGTGTTTCTGTAATTTATAAAATTAAGAGACTATGTGTAAGTAAAAGTAGAGACCTAAATCATTTTTCTATTAAAATTTTTTAATTCATATGTGATAATCATTAGTTGGGCACAGTGTGACAGCGCAGTATTCACACGAACCGATGGGTGGTGCTTTATCTTTACTATTTTTTTTTATGCTTATAACCTCTAAGAACCTCTCTTCTAATTCCTCTTAAAATACATAAGAGATTATTTTGAACAGTGGTTGCCTACTGTGTGGAAAAGCACCAGAAATTATTCTTCCTAGCTGTGTGTGTGTGTTTTTTTTTAACCTGTTATTGATCCTTCCTCTTGCTCGTGTTAGGTATTTGTCTTTGCAATGTCATTTACTATTCTGGGTTGAATAAATTCTCCCCAAACTCAGAAAGTTTTAACTCTTAGTGCCCAAGAATGTAACTTTGTTTGGAATGGTGTCCTGTAAAGAAGTCTGTAGGCTAAAATAAGACCTGGTGGGTGGAGCCTACCTTTTAGTCATATCAAGAAGTGATTAACATTAGGGCATAGAGCTGGAGAGAAGACTCAGATGGCAACGCCTTCTGTGCGGGCATAAGGCCCTGCTTTGGGATCCTTAGCATCACTGTAAAAAAGCCAACCCCTTTGGGAGGGAGGACAGGAGCCAGGGAGCTGAGACAGGCAGATACCCAAGCTCATTGGCCAGCCCACCTATTTGAATTGATGACGTCCAGGTCTCGTTGAGAAACCCTGCCCCAGATTTGCAGAAACCTTAACCTTGGACTTCTGGCTTCTAGAACAACGTGGAGGGACCACAGTTCTATCACACCTGTTTCTCAGTCTTCCTTACTTGTTGCTATCGTTCTTGGTGAACACTGGTTGTGTTTTTGTCTTCACGGTGACATTTCCAGCTGATTGGACATATCAGAAGCTGCAGGCTCTAGGCTGTAAGAAGATCTAATGTAGGTCCTGCATGAGTTTAAGTGTGCCAGCCAAGAGCCGACTGGCATTAAATGACACTGCCTGGAAGATTATTTTTATTTTGGGGTGACTTTTTTGAACAATAAGTTCTAGAGTGGATAACAAGATGCTCTCCTAGAGACACACAAATCCCTAACCGGGAAGCTCACTGTGACAAGTCTACTCTTGCCACAGATGTGTTTTAAAACAAATTCAATGGTGTAAAATCCTAAATGTTCTGCTCCTTTTAAGAACCTGATGGTCATAATGGAACCTTTATTTAGTGGGGTTCTACCCTCTAACAAGGCACAGCGCCTTCTCACAAAGCCTGCCTTTGTCACTTATGCCTACTTGTTTTACCTGTGTTACTCAAGTGCTTGGCCAAGATAATTGAAACGAATGAGTTAATTCATCTCATGGTTCCTGGATGACCGGTTCAGAGATGTTAGTTATTGAGCTAACTCCAAATCACTGAACCAAAGTGTTGGAGGCAGGAAGTGTCTGAGGAACCTAGCAGTCTATGTCTATGTATGTGTGTATATAGTCACACGCACTTTCATGAGGATTCTCTATGTACATCCGTGTAGCCACCCCCACCCCCAAAAATATCTGGCTTCATTCTCCAATATTTCTTTCTCATTCTTGTCTAAATAAGAAATGCCATTTCTTTGAATAAACTATGGCTGACATTCCATGGAATTATTATTCTGTGAAAAATGTCTAGGAAGGAGAGATAAACATGTTTTTATGGTGGGGGATGAGAAAAGACTTGTGAGAGAGCAGGTGATGTTTATCCCCTTAGAAGTTGAACCACCATGTGGGGGCGATTGGTTATTCACCAGCTGGAAAAACATCCTTGAGTAAATTCTGAGAGGAGGTATAAAAATGAGGCAAAAACAAGAGGTGATGCCTCTGGAGACTTGGGATAGTTTTGGCTGTTCATCGCTCCACTTTGAGATGCTCCTAGAGAGAACCACTCGAGGGAAGGCTTCGGGGCTCCAGCTCCTGCTGACGTTCCGGGTTCTGGTTGTGCCAGGGTCCAGCAGAAGAAATCCTGCTGACTACACCAGGAGAATCGCTCCTCGGAACCGGTATCCTTACAGTTTCATTATAACCCTCTTTTCCTATTGTTTCAGTTAGTCAGGTTATAAGTGAGGTACTCTCAGTTATTAAGTTCATAACAAAATATATTTAAGAAAATTGAGCCTACAGGAAACGTTAAAGGAGACTGGGCCCATCCAAAGGCTAAGGAGTAAATACCAAAAATCTTTGTGTATCTATAAAGAATACTTAAAAAGTAAGTATCTTTTAAAGTCCATGTAAAATTATGTGATTAGGGGAGCAATCCTTTTGAGTGTGTGTGTATGAAGTTTGATTTGCCAAATAAATCTTCATAAATGACCTCACAACAGCCACTGCAGGCTCAGGTTACCTGCCCTGGAGGACAGTCCTTACAGAAAGAAGTGAAGTATTTTGCTCATTGTGAGAGAAAAAGTTAGATTTTTAGCTTGGCGAAAACTGCATTCCTATTGCTTTTGTCATGCCCCGGTGTCTTTGTTATCGCCCCGTCATAATCACAGCGCGCTCTCCGTATTTCAGGCTGATGACCTGATTGGACTATAAACATCTTGTTACACAAAACTTACACCCATTACACTTGTAGTCATTTAGACGAGGGGGTCTGTGCAAACAAACCCAGATACTCTCTTGGATTAGCTATTTTATTAGAGTCATAATGTGCAAATCCTGATTTGCATGTTCAACTAAATGGTTGCAAACAGTTTCTGACACATAAATTCACAGCTCCTGCCTCCATGCCTCCACTGGGCTTGGCAAAGGCGAATTGGCCTATCTGAGTTATCCTCCTTTGATTTCTCCAGGAAAATCAATATAATAAAGTAATTCTTTCCTGCCATGCTCTTCTTGGCTAAGCTCTGCTGAGAACAGTCACAAAGTGTTTTTCCTTCAATTATCCCAGGCTTGTTTGCATTAAACCCCTTCCAACAGGCGCCAGTAAATGTGTTCCCTTAATAAGGATGCCTCCCTTTGAAATAAGCTAAATAAAATTTTACATTTAAGGTGAGTAAGAACCAGTTATGAAGAAAATTGCTCAATATCTGTTCTATTCTAATTTCTCTCCCCGTGCCGAACATGCTGCAACTCCATCCTGAGGAACAAGTGCGGCGATGTGTCATGCATAATTCATGCCGCTGGCCTCCCACACACCCTTATTTTTTTTCCCATCAGATTTCTCCATATTTAGGTAAAGTCAGGGCCCACGCTTCATTCTTACCAACAAAACTAACTTTTAAGGAAGGTGACAGAGGTGTGGGCTCTTTATTCTTAGGAAGAATGCTTGCTTGTGATGATCACAAATGTTTCTCTGAAGATATTTAGATTGTGTTTTGTGAATTTTATTTTGTTAGATGGCAGGATCCCAACTCCTTACATGGCTGGCATCCTTGTTTGTAAGGGTGCCTGGGACAAAAGCTTGCTTACTCATTAGGAATAAAACAGAACCATGCCAGGACCCCAAAGACTTTATCATGGCATGGCATTTCTTACATAATTTTTTGCCAGAATGATATTTTAATTAGGATAAGAGTACATCACGTCTTCAGCTACATAAAGTAGATTTCCTGTTTTCCTTTACCAGCTCCATTTTCTTATTTCTTTTACAGCTGATCTTGTACCTCATTAAGATAGTTTCCCAACTGGATAGCGCAGATGTTTCAGTCCCAGTCTATTTAAAACCAAGTCCATCGTCTTCTTCTCCAAACCTTTCCTCACCATGTATGGAGTTATATAAACCATAAATCACCCTGAACACCATCTTTGATTCCTCACTCTACTCTTTCTGACAACAAATCAGTAGCCAAGTTGGGGTAAACTTTCTGTTACCAGAATCCTTTGCGCCTTCCCTGTCTTAAGCCACCATCGTTCTCGCTGGATTATTGAAACTGGTCACCTGGAATTCACACACGCAGTCACACCGGGCATCGTTGTGGTGTGTCGCCACCCCCCTCCTCCCCACTGAAAAATCTAGATTGGGACTGTCCATATGCTTAGAAGGACTGTTGACATTTCTCTCTGGCATCTTCTATTGTCCAGCATGCTCCATTAATCCCATCTATTGAGTGTGCATAATGTGAAAGGACCACTCTCTTAGGGCTTGTAATATGTAAGAAGCTGTGATCTCTGCCCCAGGGACTTGAAATGATCTAAATGGCTTTTGTGGCGGTGTGTGGGAGTGGGGACAGAAGGAACACCGTGCCTCAGCCACCGAGGAGGTGGCATTCTTACATTCACGCTCTTGTCAGAAAAAGGATAAAAAGAGCTGATAGCTTTAAAAACCTCCCCAACTTTAGTGCCTTCCATGCAATAGGATTTTCAAACATAAACTTTAGTCTTTGAAATTAGGATCTCAACAGAGAGGGTTGCCTTTGACTTCAAGAACATCGGAAGGTCAGCCATAATATTAAAATTGTTTCATCTCTGTTCCGAGGTCATGTTTCTCCTCCCCTCCCCCTCAAGATTATGAGGACTTTGCAATATAGATGTGTGAGAGAAGGAAGATTCTGGGGTCACCTTGTGCAATCCCATCCCTCCTAAATACCTCTTCCGTCTTGGAGGATGTCCCCGTTTTATGTAGTAGCTCTTCCAGATGGTTTCTAAGTTGTTAGAGAAAGTTTCCCGGCTCCAAGGCTGTCAGCTCTGCCCTGCGTCTCCTGCACCGCACCATCTTCAGTGCCCTCCCTGTCCATTCTGGGCCCAGGATTCTGGAACTGAGACAGCAGCATTCCCATTAAACACCAGCAGGTAACGTGCAATCTCTGGGGCAAATCGGATCTCAGCACCTGGCACAGGTCTTTTAATGAAACCCTTTTCTCTCCATGATACGCCTCCATTAGACACTGAGAAGCTGGAGAATGTAAAATATTTTGTTTATCTGGCCTTTCTCAGAGGTACTGTCTGTCACCGTAGATGCCTGCGGTAAATATAGCAATGGCATCACTGGGTGTGTAAAGCTATTAGATTTATGAGGCACATAAGCTGCAAAGCTTCTAATAACTATAATTTCTTACTTCAATCATAATACCAGCATTAGTGTCATGTTTTCCAGAGGATTTTATGTTTCTAAAAATATCTTAATTGTGGTTACTATCTCTACCCTGTAATTCCTTTAATTTGAAAGCGAAAGGCTGTGCCAGAGGTACAGCTGGAGGAGCAGCCCCCACCCCGGCACCCGCATTGTCTATGTGGGCAGCAGGCAAGATTGAGTGCCCATCTTGCAGGCTCTGCAATTAAATTAGATAATTTTTTTTTCTTGGAAAAAGAGGCTCCACACTAATAAGGAACAACTGATGGTCAAATCACATGTGGGGGTGGGGAACGGAGGGTGGAATCTTTGCCCTCCCTCCTCGCTCCTTTCCCTCCTCCCATGCCTGTGCCCAGGGTGATTCTGCCTGAATGCTTCGAATATCTCGTCCTAACTGTTTGGCATTGTTTGAAAAGGCCTTTGGTACGGTGCCAACTAGCAGACAATTTTCCTTTTGACCCAAGGCCCAAGTGTTAGTTCAGGCGCTTGATATAGGATTCTTGGCTTGTGGAGTTTCCTTGACTTTCAAGGATAAAAGGAAGACGACTCCCTGCAAGTCATCTTGGAAACACACACACACACACACACACACACACACACACACACACACAGAGAGAGAGAGAGAGAGAGAGAGAGAGAGAGAGAGAGAGAGAGAGAGAAAGTTGAAGGAAAAATCTATTGGCATTAGTCTGCCCCAAAATTTGTTATTGGCCTCACTGTAATGCAGTGTGTTTGAGTTACCGCAACAACAGTACAATGGATGTTTTACTGTATCTATTTTAGAATTGGTAGACCGAAGTATCCCAGTGTTAGTCACTGGAAGATGACTATAAATAAGCATGACTGAATTTATGGTTGTGGTAGATAACACAGTAGACCCTAGCCAGAGGGAGAGGAAGGGGTCTTTCCTTAAGGAACATTTCTTAATGAATACTTTACAAATGTTTTTGTTTATTATTTAAGAATATCATACTATATGTTTTTATCATATTCTATCCCCTCAACTTCTTTTAGATCTTTCCTAATGCTTTCCAGAAATATAATAGTGCTACACATACCATTTGTGGGCAGCTTTTAAAGCTTGTACATCACATGCAGTCTTCTGGAGGAGGAAATCCACGTTTGTCTCAACTTCCTGAACGTCTCTTTGGGATTCTATAGTGGAGTTGGAACCTAAGTTACCCAAGTACTCCCCTACTGATGGGCATTTTAATGGTGCTTAATATGTTTCTAGGAACAAAATGTTTCTAGGAAGATCTGGGCTACATATCTTTGGATGCTAATGATCATGTATTTTCTGGACAAATTTTTTAAAAAGGGTTATTAGAAGCCTTATTTCCTACTGTGCGGGTTGGTATGGTTGAGAGAAGTTCGAGATAAAAACACTGGCTTTTTACTGGTTAGGCCGAGAAAGAGGTGTGTGTGTGTGTGTGTGTGTGTGTGTGTGTGTGTGTGTGTGTAGTGGTTCCATAGTCTCATCCTTGAGGAAGTAGGCTGAGGTGGAGTGTGGGCTTGGGAATATGGGTGGTCCTATCTCTAGACTGCTGGGGATATGTTGTCTAGCTATGTCTAGACGGCTTGGATAGAAAGGTTTTTAATTCACTCAGCACACAGGGAATAAGCTTGACGTAACAGGGGGATATGGCAAGACTGGCAGATAAAGAAAACCTAAATCATGGCTAGGCATAGTGACACATGCTTGTAATTCCAGCGTTTATGATGTTTTGACAGAATGGTCCCTTGGGTTTGACATCAGCCCGAGTGAGTTCAAGGTTAGCCTGGGCTACATAGCAACATCCTGTTTCAAAGCAAAACAAAATTTACAAATAAAACAATGTTCACACCAGAAACCAGGGAAGAGAATGCTGGTCAGGCCAGCAAGGCCTACTAAGGACAGAGGTTTAGTTAGAAACATTTCTGGCCGTGAGGACCTTGTCAAATGCCCTTTGCCATCTCCTAGCCTTCCTGCATGCTATCCGGGGGCCTTGTACAGGGTATTCTTACGTATGAAGTACAACTTCGTAGATCATAGAAATGCCTGCTGCATCCAGGGTCAGCAAAGCTTGGCTACTCACTCAGCTCCTAGGGGGAGGTGGAACTGGGATAGATAAAAACAGGCGGATCTCCCCATTTTCAAGAATTCCATATCAATATGTAGAAAGCATGTACCAGAGCAAGCTTCCAGAGTGCCCTTTGAGAGCTGCCATGCCCTGTGAACTCAGCGGAATTCTCCAGCCACCTCTTGTCTTGTACAGCTGTTGACCAAACTGGGCTCTGGCTGCACCGAGTCTTAGAGGTCTTACTAGGTACCCAAACTAAGGAAGATAGGGCGACAGAGCCATGAACTTCCTTAAACAACAACAACCCGAGACCAACATTAAAGCACGTAGACATTGTTGGTGGATTTCTGGAGAGCTGAAATTCATCAGAATGTCCAAGTCTGGACATTGAAATTCAAGTTTTGCTTTCAAATAGTCCACACATGTAGACCTTGTTTGTAGAGTTCTAGAGAGCTGAGATTCAAGGCTTCAGAGCCCAGGCACCTGGAGAGAGAATTGCTAAACTTTCTGGAAGGTCTTCAGAGATTGTAAAACAGGGCAGTCATGCTTTCTTTGTTGTTCTTACCATACAGGGATTTTTTTTTTTGAGATATATGGTATGGGCCAAGTGTGCGGCTGGAATGTAAAATTCTATTTTTATGGAAGTTGTTATATTATATCAAATCGTATCATATCATATCATATCATATCATATCATACCTCTGTGCTGTCAAGAGCAAAGTGTTTAGAAGCATGGTGGCCAACTGAGGTGTGATTATACATGACGTCGAAGGGTTTGTGTGTGTGTGTATGTATGTGTGTGTGTATATGTATGTGTGTGTATGTATGTGTGTGTATGTATGTGTGTGTATGTATGTGTGTATGTATGTATGTATGTGTGTATGTATGTATGTGTGTGTATGTATGTGTGTATGTATGTGTGTGTATGTATGTGTGTGTATATGTATGTGTGTATATGTATGTATGTGTGTGTTTGTATGTGTGTGTATGTATGTATGTGTGTATGTATGTATGTGTGTGTATGTATGTGTGTATGTATGTGTGTGTATGTATGTATGTATGTGTGTGTATGTATGTATGTGTGTGTGTATGTGTGTGTGTATGTATGTGTGTGTGTATGTATGTGTGTGTGTGTGTGTGTGTGTATGTGTTCAAGAGGAACAATGCCCATCAGCACAACATGGAAGATTACGTAAGGCAACTCTAAAATTGTGCCACGTGGTGGTCCTAGTGGCAGAGCTGGATCTGAAGAGAATGCCCTTTCATGCTCTCGGTGCTGGTGGGTAGAAAGGAACATTGGTTAAACATAAAAACAACCCTGGACTTGAGGAATTCCCCTGGCAGCTTTGTCACAGCTGTGTTGTGCAAACCTTTGGGAAAAGGCTGAAAACACTAGGAAAAGCATGGTTCTGGCTGGTACCCAAAGGTACGCACCCCATAAACTGTGTCAGCACCCCATAAACATGCCACTTTTAATGGCAAGTGCATGTCCCTATTCACCACCATCGTTTATTCTACCACAAAGTCTCCCGGAACTTTGTTTCCAGAATTCCTTTTATCTTAACCATTAAACCAGCCTTGGAGAGATATTGGGGTCAGCTGTCCTGGACCTGAGTCGTATCTCCCCTGACCTCACCTGAGCAGTAATCTAACTAGCGACAAAGGCTGTTGAGTAATGAGAACAGCCTTGTGGCAGACTTCCTGATCGCCTAGCCATATTCGGAAAGCTAAACCCATCAATCGTCCAATAATGGTTTATGAATGTTCACCGTGGAATAGGAGCACTTTAAAACATCTGCTGTGGAGAGATAATGAACATGGGTAGGTGCCTGAGAGTGGGAGGGCACATTAAAGAGACATGCAGAAAGGCAGTCACATGGGCACGCATTCACACAAAGTGTGGAGACGCTGTGAGATTGGATCAGGAAGACCAAAGAGGGCATGAGCCTGGCATTATAAAACATCGGGAAACCCAACTGGATCAAATAGTAACTTGCCTGGCCCCCCAAGAAAAAGAGCACAGAGAGAAAAAGAGAAGAAGGCCTTTTCTGAGTGGGTCTTCCAACTCCAGGTCAAAAGAGGCTTGTACTCTGAGGGTCCCATGGGTCTAAGGAGAAAGGCCATCCACAGGAAAGTGAAGAGGGACACAGCTAAGGTTGCAAGTGCTGGGAGAGGAAAGGAAGGTGGAGCTTATGTGGGCTGGTGTTCCAACGCAAACTGAATATCAAGGCTCTAGGTGCGGGTGGTTAGCAAGTGTGAGGTTGGAGATAATAGACTAGCAACCATTTTTGAGAAGTCACAGAAGATGAAAGAGGTGTCAAATATTTCAGGGAAATTATGACTTAATTTTCACAGCTACATTCACACACACACAGACACACACAGACATACACAGACACACACACACACACTTGGATCTCCTAACCAATTTCAGAATAGCTTTAGGATGCTGTGTGAACTGCTAGTAGGCAAAATGTTGGTTACTTTATGAAAATACTGGTCAGTTTATGATCGACTTGACACAAACTAGAGTCATCAGGAAAGAAGAAACCTTGGGTGAGGATTGCTTTGATTAGACTGGCCCGTAGGCAAGTTTGTGAGACACTTTCTTGATTGATGGTTGCTAGGAAAGGGGCCGGCTCACTATGAGTGGTGGTACCCTGGGCAAATGGTCCTGGACTGTGTAATAAAGGAAGCCGAGCAAAGCCACGGGGACAGGCCAATGAGCGACATTCATTTGTGGTTTCTGCCTCAGTCCCTGCTCCCTCTGCCCCTCCTCGCCCCCTGGTAATGAACTGTGATCGGGTGTGTAAGCCAAATAAACTCTTTCCTCCCCGAGTTGCTTTTGGTCAGTGTTTTATCATAGCAACAGAAACTAAACTAGGGCAGTTAATAACTCTGTGGGCTCATAAGAAGAGTTCACTTCAATGCAAACAAACCTCTTCTCTGCTTCTTTTATTTTTCTCTCCTATACATTAGACAGATAAGGGAATTCCGTAAATTAAGTATACTTATTTTCTTTATGAGAAATATGTTTAAATGTAATTTTATAACTAGGTTAAGTCATATAATATTGTGACTTATTTAACAAATAATATATGTTACTAGCATGTATTAGAATATATTTTGGTATAGTGTAATTAGTTTTCAACAATATATTAATATTTGCATGTATTATATTAGAATGTATATTATATTATGTACATGTATAGAAAGATAACATATGCAAATAAGATGGAATATTTGCATATACTTAAGAGGTAAAAGAGCTGATCAATAGCATTATGTCATCTGAAGGAAGTACAATGGCAGATTACAGGATTTTATGGAACCATCTAGTTAAAGCTAACTAGAAATGCAAATTCCACCCACTCTAGAGAGGTGATGATGGAATCATTGCTGGCAGAACCCAGGAACTACCATTTTAAACACCTCCTCGGATGATTCTCAGTCATGCTCACACGTCTGTATATTCAGACCTGGTTTCTCCTCTGAGTTCTATATTTGTATACCTGACATCCTTCTCAAGATCTCTATTTGCGTATCTTAACAAGAATCCTCAACTTAATTTCTTCCTGACAGAATTCTTTATCTCCTCAAAATTTGTTTCCTTCAATAAATGCTACCACTGTCCACCTAGATGCTTGGGGAAAACTTAAAGTTTTTCTTATTTGCTTAAGATCTTATATTGCCTTTACTTCTTGTATGAAAATTCTAGAATGACCCCCAAAAGCTCATGTGCTGAAGACATGGTCCCCAAGTGTTGATACTATTGAGAGGGGGTACGAACGTAAGGATCTGTGGCCCCGGATGAAATAGGTCCTGGGGGTGTACTCTCTGGGTGTACGTTGGAACTCTATTCCACCCCACCCCCACAAATCTGTGTCTTTCTCTCTCTGCTTCTTGGATGCCCTGGAATGAACAGTTAACTATGCCATGTCTGTGGTGTCTGTCTGGCCACAGGCTTCCAAAGCTCTTTCCCTTTCTGACTTAGTTGATATAATCAACCATCTTTCAGATATCAAGTGCCACATTTCCCAAGAATTAATCTTCCTTACAATCTTTCTTTCCCCATGGTGTGACCGCAGGGAAGATATATTGCCCATGTGTTAGGACAACCAGAAACACGCATAGTCATCCTCAACATGTAAAGCCATCAAGAAAACTAGACCACCAGCAGCGTTAGGTGGCTAAGATGAAGCAGGCAGAAAAATGGTGGTTTCCAGGGTCTATGAGGGAATGGGGAAGGGGAGTTAGTTTAGAATCGGTACCGTGTTTCAGCTAGAGGAAGTGAAAAAGTTCTGTGGATGGTGGTGACGGCTGAGCAATGCTGTGAATGTTCTTAATGTCACAGAACTGTTCCATTGAGTATGATTAGACAGGACAATGTATGTTACTCCTATATTTCATTATAAAATGAAAATAAAAACCAAACATATAATTTCTCAAAGTTGTTAACATTTGTGGGAGGACAGGGTTTATGTGTTTTGCTTTTTTTTTTTTTTTTAAATTCCCCAGATGTTGTATCAAAGCTTCCCTCCACTGCCCTCCACATCTGTTCTCTATGTTTGTGACTCCATCTACTTATGACCGTGCTGCATTTTAGCCCCTGCTTCTCACGAGCACACCTGGGGCTCTCTCCTTGGGCCACCTAAAGTCAGATATGTTCCTTGTCATTCACTTTGCTCCTCTTAGATCCTGAATTCCCCAATTTCAAAACAATTTCTCCACATTCTCACCAACAATTGCTGCATTCTGCTTTGTTTTGTACAATATCTGTGTAAGTGGTATGAATCTGCATAGTTTTAGAGTTTACTAGTTAGTCGTAGGGCAAACGAATTTGCATGGGACCTCAATGAAGTTGGATTTACTGAGAAAGGCTCAGAGCCAAAGCATATCTTAGTTTGTAGACCCCTGAGCTGCATTCCTGAGTCACATAGAATCATTTAGAAGCAGTCATTCTGACAAAAACTAATGTAGATACTTTAGTTAGAAAATGATGGATAAAGATGTGACCACCTCACAGCAGTAGAAACTTGGGCGATCCATTTATACATTATCTATTTTTGCAGACACATGCATTTACAGTTGTTTATCCTAGGGACTATGAAATAGCATGTTGACTCTATTTTGTCTTTGTCTTTAAGAAGAGCATCATACAAAGGACCCTGTTGGTGGACCCTGAAGCTGAGTAGAACCAGTGGGCATTGGTAGTTGTCCTTGTGAACAGACCAGACCAGAGTTGACTTCAAGAGAAATTAGGCGTCTTATTTCCCACCTTGCAGGGACTTCTGCTGTTCCCAGTGTGTAACAGAGCCTAGGCTTATGAAGGACTGACAAACACCCCACAAGAACCATAGCTACATATGTCACAGTGACCTCTCTGTGTTAGTCATCTGGAAATGAGCTATTAGTGTCTGCTCTGAGAACGGCTGCCAGGGGATGTCATCAGAGGAGGAGAGTGGAGGGGTAAGTCTAGACCAGTTGGAGGTACAAATGGTATTTTGATTGCACAGGACAGGACTAGTCCTCTCTAGGGAAGAAGAGGAAAGAAATAGCTTTGGAATTTTTAAGGGACCATGCGGTATAAGAAATTATTTGCCATGAGAAGCAGCAGTGAAACAAATGAGTAAAACTCACAAGGACATTTTTTTAAAAAGTTTTTATTACCATATATTAAATATATAAAATGGTGGGCAGTATTATGACATTTTAATATATGTATGTAATATATATGGAGTAGATTCACCTCCATTACCCTCCTGTGCTCTCCTCCCACTGACCTTTCCAGCTCGTCCTTTTTGCTGCTTTCATGTTGTACAGGCTGGTTTTATGTGTTAACTCGACACAAGTTAGGGTCATCAGAGAGGAAGGAGCCTCAGTTTAGGAGATGCTCCCATGAGACCAAGCTATATGGTATTTTTGCAATTAGTGATCTATGGGAGAGGGCCCAGCCTATTGTGGGTGGTGCCATCCCTGG
Source organism: Acomys minous (assembly GCF_964271855.1). NCBI lineage: Eukaryota > Metazoa > Chordata > Mammalia > Rodentia > Muridae > Acomys > Acomys minous. The sequence goes on along the minus strand of NC_140491.1, from coordinate 109,182,036 downwards.
GCTGGTGGTCCTGGGTTCTATAAGAAAAGCAGGCTGAGCAAGCTATGAGGAGTAAAGCAGTAAGCAGCACTCCTCCATGGCCTCTGCATCAGCTCCTGCCCTGCTTGAGTTCCTGTCCTGACTTGCTCTGATGATCTGAAAGTGTAAGCCAAATAAACTCTTTCTTCCTCAACTTGCTTTTTGGTCATGGTGTTTCATCGCAATAATAGACCCTGACCAAGATGTCTGTTTATTTATTGACCCAGGGAACATAGTTAGGGTTATTTACAGAAACATGGGTGTCTTAGTTTCCTTTCAAAAGTTGTGACAATACACCAGCACCAAAGCAACTCATAAAAGAAAACATTTAATTTGGGGCTTACAGATGCAGAAGCTTAGAGTTCACGACCATCATGGCACAGAGCATGGCAGCAAACTAGCAGGCCCCGTGCTGGGGCAGCAGCTTAGAGCTTACTGCAGGTAGAGAGAGCTAACTGGCAATGAGGTGGGCATTAAAACCTCAAAGCCCACTCCCAGTGGCACACCTCTTCTAACAAGGCCCCACATTCAAATCCTTCCCAAACAGTTCTACCAACTGGGGACCAAGTGGTCCAATATATGAGCATGGAAGTGATATAGTATTTAATATTCCTAAGACCAGAAGAATCCACAACAACTGTGTTAGTCACATTCCTGTCACATGACAAGTAGGTGACACAATCAACTTAAAAATAGGGAACTTTTAGTTGGGTTTGCAGTTTTAGAGGCTCAGTCCATCTCAGTCCATTTCATGTTGCTTTGTGCCTGTGGTGAAGCATGAATGCCTGGTCAAGAATGCGTCTTACTTGGTGGCTGCCAAGTAACCAAGATGGAAAGGCGGAGCCCAGACAAGGCTGGGAGCACAGACAACACAGGTTGGAAAGTGAGCAAATTGGTGGTGGTTTGATGGAATAGGGAGAGAAGCTGAGTGGTTTGCGCACTCTGAGGAGAGGCCTAACTGGAGATATGAAGGCGGTTGCTGTTGATCGTCCTTGGGAGATGGTGAATTACACCGTCCATCACTAGAGCCAATAACAAATGCAAGTGCCAACAGGCCTATGCCCTTCTTCCTTTGAGAAAACTGACCACTGTGTGAGTTGCTGTGACTCCCAGAGTTGCATGCTAGCCCAGGATGAAGAGCGTTATCTGCAGAGTGAAGACCCTCAACTGATCCAACATGTCCTGCTGTGACTACTTCTCATAACTGGCCCATTTGCTCATCTCCTGAGTTGGCTGTGGTGGAAGTTCAACCGTGAGACTGGACAACTCCATGTTGAATGTGCTGTGCTTAACTTTGGCCAGGGATTTATTCCCTTTGGAATCTTAGGGTTCGACAAACACTTAACCATCTTAGCATTCAAAAAGAGATGTCATTGCTGGCACAATATGTGTGGGCAGCGCTATGATGAGCAAGTATGTAATGTGGAGAGAGAGAGAGAGAGAGAGAGAGAGAGAGAGAGAGAGAGAGAGAGAGAGAGAGAGAGATTGAAAGTAGAATGGTTTATGCACTATGAAAAGAGGTGGAACTGGAAACATGGGGATGGTGAGGAACAGCTTGTTGGGTGGCCTGAGCTGCCCCCTGAGGCCATGGTGAAGTCGTGGCCTGTGCTGCCACTGAGGGCCATATCTGGGCCCATGGCACTGCAGCAGCAAGGGTCTGTGTCAATGCTCACAGCCCATGTTAGCACCAAAGGCCACGTGGACGACCTTGGTCTGGGCTGCTGCCTGGGCCTTGTAAATGTCTAAGGGCTGAGCAGAGCTGCTCCTTCCCCTTGTGGGAGAGCCGGTCCTGATGGTGGGAGTGTGGGTGAGCCAGCCCTGCCACCTCTAGTCTCCTTTAGCAGGTAGCAGGCAGAATAGCTGACCCTAAGGGCATGAGGGGAGAGCTCTCCCCTCATTGGTGACAGCACTCAGGCCTTGTACCCTGCCTGGGAAGCACTGGAGAGCTAGCTTCGGTGGAATGGGTAGGATGACTGATCCAGAGGACATGAGTGCAGGAGAGCTGTCCCTGTCCCTCACTGAGGAAATTTGGGAGAGCTGGCCCTGATGGCATGGGTACAGGAGAGCTGGTGGGCAAACCAACTCAGCTACCACACAGGCCCAGATCCATGGCTCTGAGTTGGCCCACCCAACCTCTACCCTACCTGTGAACCGCTGGAGCCCATGAAGGGGCCAGTCCTAAATAACTAAAGCTGCAAGACCTCCATGACAGAGGCCTCGAATCAGACCAATGACTCATAGCAACGGACATTCGCAAGTGAAGCTGTTTGGGCAAAAAGGTGTACTGTGTGACAAACTGTGGCACACTACAGCTTCCACAGCAAGATGTTTGTTTGTTTTCTTTTCTTTATGTAGGTTGCAAGGTGGAGAAGCTGACATAGAGGGCTGAGGAGATGAGTGGGACTGGGGTGTATGATGTGAAATTCACAAAAAAAATCAATTAAAAAATTTTTAAATTTAAAACAAAGAAGGAAAGGGGAGGGAAGGAGGGAGGGAGAGGGAGAGAGAGAGAGAGAGAGAGAGAGAGAGAGAGAGAGAGAGAGAGAGAGAGAGAGAGGATGTCCCAATGCCCCTTCAAGGGCATGCAACTGTATGGTGAGAAGACTAGGAAAAGTCCTATCTCCTCCCAGCAGTGACATCATGGACCATTATGGGACACATATCCAAACCATAGCAACAATCATAACCTCCTGAACAATGAGAAGTGATGTGGCAGCAGCCTTAACTACTGCTAAGGAAAGGGGTGCATTTAGTGGGGTTGCACACTGCGCCCTGCTACGCTGATCCTACACAAGGAAGCGAAGCTATTTGCAGTGTTTATTGCAAGCAGAACATGGCCCTTTTCACACAAGGGACTGAGTGTTTATTGGCATAGCAAAGATTGTTGAGGTTAGAGTCTCTAGAAATTGCTGACCTAAGGGAAAGATCTAGGCATAGAAAATATAGCCTCAGCCCCATGGGCAGAACAGGCAAAATGGAAATCTGGTTTGTTCTCTGTTGGAAACTTCCATGGAAAGACCTGAGAGAGCCTTGATAGCTGGAGGTTGCGCTTCTCTGGTATGCAGGTCTAGACAGATTTAGCAACAGTGGCTCTTCCTAAATATATGAGCTTCTCCCTGCAAAGACTGTGTGGTGAGAGCCATCCTCTTTCCGCATGGGGGGGGGGCGGCTGAATTACGCACTGCAGAATCTTCAGGCATGCGGCAGAAGCATTCATGTTAAAAATCTACACTAAAAAGCATACAGATCTGTTTTCAGATCTTTGGAGAGGGAGTAGTATTTATGGAATTTGGAACACCAGCTCTAATTTTTTTCTGTAGACTATCATCAGCACTCACCTTGGCAACCTGACTAACCCTCGCATGCGCATCTGTCTTCCTGGCCATGTAGGGAGTTTCTGAGGGGTCGAATCCGCATGGTTCATTCTTCAATATTTTACAGTGTTTTGCTTAAAGAAAATGCTCCACGGTTGCAGATAAAACAAGAGTTATTAGCAGCAGCAGCAGCAGCAGCAGCAGCAGCAGCAGCAGCAGCAGCAAGGAAATAGCTTCCAGGACTGCAATAGGGGCAACTAGGGAAGTGCAAGATGAAAGGCACTTCCTGTGTGCGCATTGTCTCTTGGTTTTGTTTGGCCGGTTGATTGTTTTCATATCATAAAACAAAACAAAACCAACTAACTCATTTAGGAGTAAAATCGCCTCCTGCTGCCTGCCATTTCTGGAATTTTCTAGGCAGAGCCATGGCCAGCCCTTACCTTTTAATCTTCCTCCTAAAGTCTGGAGGCAGCTGACTGCTTTGTTAAGGAGGAACCTGCTGTACAAGGAGTGGGTTGTAACTGATTACCTGTGGGTCTGCTGAGGTGAGCCGCAACGAGGCAACAATTCTATTTTCTCACCCTTTCCTTCATGGCGAAAATCACTAACGAGGCTGTTCAAGGAGATGTGACCCGTCTGCCTCCAGAGCAGTGGTATGTGGAAAGGGAAAAACAAAACCCTTTGTTGTGAGTTCTTACTGGATACTTTGTCAGCGCTGATGGTTAATTACTGTCGGGTAATACTTTGTGTGATTAATTGACCTTTCTTAGCAGAAACAAAGGCCACTTACTAATATATCAGAAAGCAGGGCGCATGCTTCGTAGTTAGCATTGCTGCTTGGACTGGGGGCAATTCTATCGGAACCCCTCCTTCCGACCATACCTACTTAGAAATAGTATTGTATTTCCTCCCCCCTGTGCCTCTTTACCCATGAGGCTTCATGTCTATTGGCAGATGTTACTTTCAGAGTCCCCAAAACCAATTATTTTACTCCTAAATGAGGTTTTTATTTTTTTTAATGATATGAAAACAATCAACCGACCAAACAAAACCAAGAGACAATGCGCACACAGGAAGTGCCTTTCGTGTTTCTATGTCTTACACTTTCCTAGTTACTCCTATTGCAGCCCAGGCTTGCTTTACTTTGTGTCAGAGCTGGAAGCTATTCCCTTGCTGCTGCTGCTGTTGCTGCTGCTAATAACTCTTGTTTTATCTGCAACCGTGGAGCATTTTCTTTAAACAAAACGCTGTAAGATATTGAAGAATGAACCGTGTGGATTCGACCCCTCAGAAACTCACTACGTGGCCAGGAAGACAGATGCGCATGCGAGGGTTAGTCAGGTTGTCCAGGGTCCCTGCCCTGCACACACACACTGTGGCGGTCTCCCTCGGAGCAGGGAACTTGGGCCACAGCTCTTCTCCTGAGCTTCTGGCTGGTGGATCCGCTTGTCTCCTGGTGGCAGGCCTTCAGATACTGCAGAAAGATCATGTCCGACAGAACGCACTGTGTTCCCAACAAAATTACTCCTTTTTCCTGAATTCTCTATTTGGGTTAATATAGAGCCACTGGGATGTCTGAAGTCTCCTCCTTCGGTAATGTTGAATCTACCTCTGGGTCTGTCGGGTTTTAATCTCTACAGCGTCCGTCCTTCTTTCCTCTCTTCTCCATCTCTCACCATCCACAACCAGTCATTGCGTAACCTTCTGCCACAGCCATGTAGCAGATCCCTTGGTCTCCGGCTTCTCATGTCCTCATGTGGGTTCTTTACCTGGAAAACCCTTTTCTGTTGTTTGTGGCTCCTTATAATCTTCCAGTGAGCGAAAGTTCCAGGGTGGGCACGTGATGCCATCACACGTGGCCCGTACCCACATGTGTGGAGCTTTCCACATTTAGCGTTCGCCTCTGTGTCTGGTTCTTCCTATCCCCAGCTCTCTGCCCACTCTCACCTCCTACCTTCCCTCTACCTTTCCCATCCCCACTCACCTGCTAAGTAAGTATGGTTTTTTTTTTTTCATTTAAAATTGTTTTGTATGTAGCTTCTCAAATGAGCATTTTCCTGAAGTGCCCTTCTGTCACCCTGGGCTTGTTTTCTGTCGTACCTAACATCATACGGATCTTATGTATCAAAAGTGCCATCTCAGGGTCATGTAGGGTTTGATTTATAGTTCTATTCCCATCATTTAGCATAGTCTCTGTTCCCAGTGAGTTCAAGTAATTATTATAGAGTGTTCAAACAGTCTAATAACATTCTCCAGGGGCCAGCCTTTCCATACTTTTTTTTTTTAAATCACTAATTTTTTGTTTATGTCTGTGTGATTGTGGATGTCTGTGTCACAGTGGACATGTGGAAGTAAGAGGAAAATCCATGGGACTCCATTCTCTCCTTCCATCATGTGGGTTCTAGATAGAGAACCCAGGTCACCAGCTGAGCCATCACACTTTCCTAGGGCAATTCTTTAATCAAATTTCCCCCATTTTACTGTTTTTTTTTTCCCTCACTTTTGAATGTAACTTTTCCCCCTGGGTGTACATTATTCCTCCGTCTCTGGGTGCCATGCTATGACAGCAGCTGACAAAGAAACAAAGAATATATTTAATTCTATATAAGTCGATGCCAGAGAATTAAAATTCTATACAACCCTAACCCCAAACATGGTGGTATGTGGGGATGGGGACCAGGCCAGGTAACCTGGATGAGATGAGACTGTTCTGTCAGAATTAGCATCCTTATTAAAGGCACGCCAGAGAGCGCCCTCTTGCCCACTTATGCATAGAAGGCCCTGCGAGGACACAGCTAGACAGAGGCCACCCGCAGGCCAAGTCAAGGGGCCTTGGGATGAGACCCATCTTTCCAGCACTTTGACCTTGAATCTCATAGTCTTCAGAACTATTAAAAAATACATATGTGTTGTTTAATGAAACCAGCCTAGGGTATTTTGTATGAAAGTTGAACCAAATTGTAACAACATATAATATTTCAAGGGTACAGTTTTATATATTGGGGCGATGGGAAAACCTATTTCATAACAGCTCATCTGTCTGTCAACTGTATCATCTTGGGAAGTATCATGTCTCGCATGAGTGTCATCTGACAGGATAGCTGCTGTCATTACTACATGTGACCAAGTCTAAGAAAAAGTCCAACCCATACTCATAATTCTGTACCTCCCTAGGGTGGATTTCTCCTCTGTGACCCTAGACACTCTGGGACTCTCGGCTCAGCCCTTGCTGCTTCTTTTCAAGTTTCCTCAAGGACAACAACTTCGTTGACATTGACCCCTCCGCCCTTCTCCTGCCAAGGAGCTGGGTTGAGAACAGGTGATGGAGGGGAGGAAGGCAGGGGAGTAACCTGAGATGTCCTTTCATACTTCAGTGTGAGCCAAGATGGTATTTCAGATCCAATGAAAGGCTACAGGGGATCAGCTTGGCTTCCCTGAAACAATGAAGGAAACATTTGGTGCCAACAAAACAATCGTGAGTTTCTACCTTAACTGGATAGGCGTTTATATCATTTTAAAGCCAGGGTCCCAATGACATCTATTCTGGTTCTCCTTTTATTTGGTCTTCCTTTAGTTTGAAAAATAATTCACCTCTGTATTTGTTGTTCTGGAGACTGTCCCATGTTTCCAGGATTGCTAGGTAATGAGTACGCAACCCATTGCACATGAGCACACGCATCCATGTGGCTATTATCTGCTTGCAGTAAACATATAAGCTGAAAACCAGCAGGAACTTTGTATACAGCACTACCAAGTACTTCTCTACTTCTTTTAAGCCAGTGCTTATGGTGTCTGTGCTGAAGAACTGTTAAAAAAAAAACAATACACAATATCTTGTGTGTCGATACCTTCATAAAATTCAATACATATGAATTGTTAGGAGAGGAAGGAGCAAATGTGTATGCACTGTGGAACACTTTTATTAAGTCATGTGAGCAAGCCTCAAGACAGAGGCCACCTTCAAGGTCAAGGTGGCAGCAAAGTAGCTTTCATTCTGAGGCCCTTTGACCTGGAACTTCTTAGCTCCAAAGTTATAAAAATAAATGAGTATTGTGTGATTAAAGCAGCCGAGTGGATCATCAGGCTGCTATAATATTATGCCCACCATGTCTGTGTACAGGAGCATCTCCTTACAGGAGCATCTCCTTACAGTTGAGCAGAACGACTGTTGAATAACTCAGCCCTCGGGTCTATTTCTTGGCCCCACCCTTAAGGTACTCTCTTGGAATTGCCCAGAAAGTTCTAGGGGCTTTTTTTTTTTTCTAAGCTCCTAATGTCCTGGCTCCCTTTTCAGACCATGAGACACATTTCCAGCCGAAGTGATCTGAGGGTACTCTGCCTTCCAGGCACTAACTTAATCGAAAGGCTAATGAGCAGCGAGCGCCCCTAGAAGTAAGATGTGGCAGCATGGTATGATGCTAGTGTCTATTTTTTCACAAATAACTCTTATGTATTAAAGGCCTTTCAGAATTAAACCCAAACACACCGGGATGGGAAAAACCATCAACAGAGAGTAGCGACGGGGTATGAGGATTGGCTGAGTGTGACCCCCCGAGACTGAGACAAAGTCAAGTAGCTGAGAGACAGGTCCAGAAGGCGGGGCAGAGGTGAGAGGTGGGAGAGAGACTGAGAGCCTTTCCCAGGCTTGGTTTTGTTAATAAGGGCTCAACAGCTGCCTTTTAATAATTCACCTCACACTGGCTGCTCCGAAGAGCCATCTTTGCATTCTTCCCGGGTCCTGCCCTGAGCTCGCTTCCTCCTCCTCCTCCTCCTCCTCCTCCTCCTCCTCCTCCTCCTCCTCCTCCTCCTCCTCCTCCTCCTCCTCCTCCTCCACCGCGGACTCCGGCAGCTATCTCATCAGAGTCCTCGAACTCTTTTCTCACCGCATTTGGCCCACCGGTGTGCCGCACCACGTCAGACACGGCAGTGGATACCAGCTCTGACATCACCATGAAGGACTTGAAGGAGAAGGAAGCTGTGGAGGAGGCGGGGAGCGGAAGAGACTCCTGCCAATGGGAATGCTATGAACGAGGGAAATGAGGAGCAGGAGGCTGACAATGAGGTAGATAAAGAGGAGGAAGACGGTGGAGAGGAAGAGGAGGAGGAGGAGGAAGAAGATGACGGTGAGGAAGAGGACGGAGATGAAGAGGAGGAAACTGAGGCTCCCACGGGCAAGCCAGGAGCTGAAGAGGGTGAGGATGACGGTGTGGACACCAAGAAGCTGAAGACTGATGAGGATGACCAGACAGCACAAAGGAAAGGCTGAACTTAAGGCCACCGTGACCTAGTCACCCCCCACTTCCCATCTCAGAATTTAAACGTGGTCACCTTGGAGCAGAGAAGCAGGCCCCGCCCACCCCACAGCGGCAGTGCCACCCACAGAGGACACGCGCTCTTCACCACCCCACCAAAACCATAACATGAATCTGCAACAGAGGAGGAAAAAAAAGAACCAAAACTTCCCAGGCCCTGCTTTTTTTTTTTTTCTTGAAAATACTCTAAAGGGAAATTTTGTTTGTATTTTTTATTTCCATTTTATATTTTTGTACATATTAGGGGTCAGGCATTTTTAACAATAACCGGTGACCACACCAGCCTTCAGGGCGTTCTCTGTTCAACTTCTGACTTTACTTGTGATTCATGTTCATTATAATCTCAAAGGAAGAAAAAAATCCTTGTTAAAAAAAAAAAGTAGCAACAACAACAACAAAACAACCTTAGGCAAGCATTCCAGTACCTTTTTTGTGTATGTCCTTAACTGTACTATAAGTAGTTGGTTTGTCTGAGATGGTTAAAAAGGTCAAAGATAAAAGATTTCTTTCCACCACCCCCCCCTTTTTTTTTTCTATGAAGTTTTATTTTTGGCCTGTTTGATGTATGTGTGAAACACTATCCAATGATAAGTTGGAACTTTATTTTGCTGAGCTGTTAAAAAAAATTCACCTCAGTGGTAGTATAGAGAGAGAGCTGTTAACCCAGCGCCTACCCTTGGGTGCTGAAGCCTGGACTTGGCAATACCAGAAGTCACCCTGTAGTTCTGGAAAATAGGAGGATCTGTATTGTGTAGTCCTTTAAAACAAAACAAAAGGTTATTTATAGAATTTAGCTATGTATCACTTACTGATAAACTGCATCTTAATTCTCTTGTTTTCAATTATTCAGCACATTTTTCTTAACAGTTCACAGTGTTTCGAGCTTTCACATCGTTGTTGAGATGTCGCTATTTATTCACCTGTTCAGTCAGCTGCTCTGTTTTGTGTGTGTGGTGCCTGGAGTTGAATCCAGGACCTTACGCACGCATGCACGCTTACATACTGGGCAATTGCTCTACCACTGAACTGCAGGCCCAGGCTGGGGTCAGACGCTGGCTGTGACTGTCTAGTGGTTAGTAACCGGCAGTGAGGAAGAAGCCATAACAACCTCTAAGTCTGTGAGAGTACATTTGCTAAACAATTACCATTGATGTTTATTTTTGAAACTCAGAAAACCATGGTGCACTTCATCGGGGCGGGGGGGGGGGGAGGGGGGGGAGGGTGGGGGGCGGGGGGGGGCTGAAAGTGAAAGCAACTGGAGACAGGCTGAGGTCTTCAGGCTGGTGCTGTCTGGTTGCCGAGGAACTGTTTCTGCAGTGTCTCAGAAGCAGCCTGCTAAATGAGCCCATGCTTACTTCACGGGCACCATCGACGGTGAAGACCCGTCAGGATTACAGAGCTGTGGGGAGCGTGCCACACTTGAAAATTCGGATCCAGTCTGGGAATATATAGCTCAGGGGTAGAGGGCTTCCCCCAGCATGCCTGGGGCCTTCTAAATCCCTGGGAGTAGGTGGAAGAATTGGGGTAGGGAAAATGTGTGTCTAAACTTGCCCTGCCTTAACCCTTTTCAGATGAGAGCTGTGGCACCCTCATTTATAAAGTGCAGTATGTAGTAAGCTCTAATCTGAAGGTAGAGGCAGAAGCACTTCTATTTAATGCAGTGCCCCCCCCCAAATGAACTTAATGGAAATGGAAGTTAATAAATATTAGTTTCTGATCCATACTTTCTGCATTGTTATTTGTACACAATGGATACTCAGTGTATATGAATTATTTGGTTTACGTACCTGTAGAAATGTTAATTTCTAAAACACTCAAGTGTAAACAGCTTGAACTCTGTTTGAACAAGTATCTGGGTCTTTTGTTGTCAAGTCAACACATTAAAACTAACTATCTCAAGTTGGCAATATGGCCGAGTGCTCTACAATTTGCCGCCTCAAGGTGGTATTAAAGCTTGGATGCACTTCCACTCAAAGACATTTACAAGTTATAAATACTCTGAGCTGTCGGAGGAAGGTCAAATTTTCAAATTTCTATCTATGCACGGCAGTCTTGGAAGAAGATAGGTAAAGGCTGATGTAATGTAGGAGGAGGTAAGTGAAGGCAAAGCCCCAATGCCTAGACAAGGAGAGGTCAAGACGTGGATCCGTGACAGTGAACTCTCTCTCAAGATGCGCCCCCAAAAGGTAAAGACCAAGTCACACAACCTGGGGCAGCAAAGGCTTCTCAACTGGACTCTGATTCTGTTGTGTTGGTCTCATTCTTGATGCCTTGCCTCTGGGCTGCCCACTGTGCCGTTTATTTCTTTGGCCAATCAGTAAGTCATGCTAGGCTTTACGCACGATGGCACAGCTAAAATACACGACATCCGGTTCTGTCCACACAGCTCACCTCTCCTGTCCTACCTTTCTAAAGTGAACCCTTCCCTTTCTTCTCAAATGCCTCTTAAGGGTCACCTTAACCACTGAACCACTATCACCTTGTTTCACTATGAACAGCTCCCTCTTCTAAACATGAACACGATCATTTTTGGTGAAATTCATTTGGAAGTAGTGGTGGATCAATATTTTATCCTAAATCAGCAGGACATTTTTACTTTTTGAAATATATTTCACTTTTCTTTTATCCCCTCCAACTGGGTATAAAGCAAGAGAACACGATTTCTAGTATCGTGGTGTTCTTCATGAATGCTTTCAATATAAGCGTGAGATATTTGCTGCCTGTACTTGCCGTCTTAGGTAGTGATGGGGTGGGGGGGTGGGGGAAAGGCGAGGGACAGCTCCTACCCTTTGGTATGTGGTGGGGCCCCAGATTTGGAATTGAGACACCTTGGGAGTTGTGCTGTACACTTGGGAACTATCTACCTCTAACGAGAAAGATGACTTCCTCGGGTCAACATGAAGGTGATCTCTAAATGTATCACAGAAAGGGGAAATGGACAGGAGTCTCTAGCAGGCAAGGCAGAGCCCCAGAAAGCTAGGCCTGGTTGAAGTTCACTCTGTGGTCCTTTTTAGAATTAGTAGATTTTCATTGCAAGAAAGGTACACGCTGGTATCTAGAGGGACTTCAGTGTCTGGGAAAAACTCGAGTATTGAATGGAGTGAAAGGAAGGAGGCACATTATCCCTTCCCCCTCCCCCCTTTTTGTGTCCCATCACCTTTGCGATGTCACTTCATAGTCACCAATGATAGTTCATTTCCTAGTGCTGGATGCTTGGGTATAAGCAGGCCAGCTTGCAACAGCAGAGTAAACGGTGTTGGTAACAAAGCCAGGCATCAATTTTTCATTTCCAGTCCGATCACTAAACTTTTAGCCGAAACTGCAAGTGATACATTGTAGGTGTCCTTGAACATCAATAAAATGGATTTAAACGAGTTGAATCAAGCCCACAATTACGGAGAAATTGGCAGCACTAATATGTGTTAATGATAGGTGGTCCACCTAATTTTGAGAAATAGCAACAATTAGAATGCCTCTGTTGGGCTTTCTAGTGTGCGTCACCTCACTTTGGGCTTTGGCTTAAGACAGCACCTGTTTGTTAAAAGAGTTACATGGGTTTAAACTCAATATTCAGCTGCTGCTGGAGACCATTCTACTCCACAGACCTTTCTGGATAAAGCAAAGATGCCCTTCACCTCTAGTCTGGCTGGCTGCCTCTTCTCTCCATCGTCACGTCTGTGTATGTGCCGTTGGCCAGTCAAGTAACATGGCTACTCAGGAGGCTGCCGGTATCGATGTGGACCATTCCCATAAGGAGGGACATCCTGGAGGCACAGGGCTAGTGGCTGGTGATACACCTCAGTGGTACAGCACTCGCCTAGCATGGAAAAGGTCCTGGGTTCAATTTCCAACACTTCTAAAAAGGGGCCGAAATAAATGTTAGCTTATGTTTTTCCCCCAAAGACTCGTCCAGTGTGCACAAGTCTCACACTAAGTCGGCCTAGGGTGTATCATCTTTTCACAGGCAGAAGCGAGCCGTATTTTAAATATAATGAAGCTGGACACAGAACACAATTTTTTTCTTCTCTTCAAATGCTCTTTAAAATAATGTTTTCCCAGCTAAATTCTCTATTCCTTTCATTGTCCCGAGAGATAGTTTTAAGTCCTTTTCCGTTCTGATACCGTGTCACTTGCATTTTGCTGAATGAACTATTAAGCTTGTAGCAGTACCAGGGCCAGATCTGTTTAGCTCCACATCAGCTTCCCGTGGCCAGGCAGAGCATCTAACACCTAGAATGCACTTGACACCCACTTATCAAATGCACAAATTGCAAGTTGCTGTGGAATTAGTGACAGCTTCCTTATGGTTGACATGTCTTTTCATGTAGCTTAGACTCCTTGTTCTGCTACCCTAGCACCCTACCAACTTGTCCTGATTCTAGTGTGAAATTCACAGAAGCAGAGAGACTCAACCGGCATATACTCACTTATATCTGGACACTAGCCCAAGAGGCATGTCTCATGAAAGTCTTCACTTACCAGGGAAGTGGGATAGAGGTGAGGACATCCTACTGGGACTCTAAGTGAGAGAAATATAGGAGATGGGGAAATAGATGGATCCAGAGGGTCCTAGAAACCTACAAGAAGAACACTATGATGGGCGGATCTGGGCCCAGGGGTTCTGCTCGATCTATGGCACCAGCCAAGGACAATACGTGCCGTGATCATCAAATCCCTACCCAGATCTAGCCAAGGGACAGTATATTCTCCACAATTAAGTGGAGACTGGGGACTGACTTTCACACGAACTCTGGTGCCTCATATTTGGCCATGTCCCCTTGATGGGGAGGCCCGATGGCACTCGGAGGAAGGATAGCAGACTACCAAGAAGAGACTTGATACCCTAGCATCATATTCAGAGGGAGGAGGTCCCCCTCAGTCACAGTCATAGGGAAGGGGAAGGGAATGAAAGCGGGAGGGAGGGAGAAATGGGAGGATGCATGGGATGGGATAGCAAATGAGATGTAATATGAATGATTTCATTTTTCAGTAAAAAAAAAAACAAAATGACAAAAAAAAAAAACCATCACCATCTTAATGTTTTATGGTTTGAGCATCCTTGTTCAAGATTCAAAGCTTTCTGAGTAGTAACATGGTAATGCAAGTGGGAAATTCCATGCCTGTGACTCACGTGACGTGAAGTCAAACGCAAAGATACTAAACATACTGTAAATTTCAGGTTATATATGTAGGGAACGTAAATAAATTTCATGTTTGGAATTGGACCCGTTCCCAAGGTATCTCACTGTATAGATGTCTTCCAAAATCAGAAAAGTAGTGGAAATCCAAAGCATCTCTGTTTCCATGTATGGGGGATGCTCAACCTGTGTTGTATCGTCGATTTCTTGAAGCCCTAAGCCGACCTCGACTTCAGCTTTCAGGATTCTTAGGAACACCAGTTTTGGTCACCTGTGTGTTAATTATCCTTTTTACGCATACCATGTGCAAAACCTCTGAGAAGATGGCATGGGATCAACACCTAGAAACGCCAGGTGCGCACTGCCTTCCAGCCGGCCACTTAGCTGCTATTGGAACTTCAGTGCTCATGGAGTCTCCCAGACAGGCCCAGCTGCTGTTCGTGCTTCAGGAGCCTGTCCAGGCAGGATCACTTCTCAGCAGGACTTACACGTCCTTGAGCCTGCCTTTCTCTCCGTGAAGCACTGGTCTGGAGAGGGTATGTTTGGATTCATTTATATAGAGCTCCCGCGGTGCTAACCTCCATACACATGGTACCTGGTAAGGGCTGGACACACGTGCCATCTTCCGTTTCTGCTAAGCAGACCTTCCTCCTGGCCTCTTGTCACTGGGTTCAGAATTAGAAGATAAAGCGGCCAAGTCCTTTGCTTCAGGTCTAATCCCCATACCCAGAACCCCACTCTTGACTCCCGGAACATAATACAATTCCGTTCCCTGAAGTACTCCTTTTCAGGCAGCCAAGAACTTGAAGAAGTTTCCAAACTCATACATACAAAAGCACACAGAAAATCCCGGGAAAACCTTTGGAAACTGCTCTGATTCTTCACATAGGAAAAAACAAACAAACAAACAAACAAACAAACAAAAAACTCCAGGTTCCCCCAAGTTAATATGCTAACTTTAGTGGCACTTTGGGGACCCCATTTTCTGCAGCACATTCTCCCGCCTCACTGTGCTTGCTCAGGAACATCCAAACCAGTCTGAGGCAAGAAGCAGAAGAAGACTCAGAAGGAATTCACCTCCGACAGCGCACTTGTACATAATAAAAAGGAGCTTAGACGAGAAGTGCAAGGATACCAGGGATTTCAGGGTGCTCCTCTCCCCTCAATCTCAGCTGTCAAGCTCATGTTAACCTCAACTCCGGACATGTTTTTACTAATGAAATGCCTACATATGTTCCCCGGATCAAGCAGGAGTGTTCTGTTTTTGATTCGGCCATGAGTGTTCCCATTAGCTGGATACAGATGTATGCCCAAATTTTAGGACATCAGGGATGTTTGCACTCCATTTAACTTTAAGGAATTTTATTTGTGACAAACTGTCAGTCACTACCCTAGTTGAGATATTTACTCAGATGCGGCTCAAGGACTCAGAGCCACCCTGAGTCCTAGGACTAAACGTTCTCCAAACTGCTTCCATGGTGACAACTGCCCAACAGTGTGAACGTGCCTAGCTCTACAGGACTGAATATTTAGAAGTGACTGAAACGGTAAGTGTATTGTACACACGCAATATGCCAAATAAGTAAATCAGGAGATGAAAAAATTACAAAGGATAAGATTATCCTAGCAAGGATTTTAGAACAGTTGATAGATTTGAGTGTAATCAATGAAGTCATATTAAAAATTTAATATAGTAATAAGTTAGTACTAAGTTATTTGATAATTCTAAAAAAAATAAATGTAAGAAATGCTTTGGCAGAAGGACCTGCCTAACAGCAAGTTCAGACAAAGCATTTCTAGTTAAACTTCAGGGCCTGATAGGGTGGGCCTGTGGTCACCCCTCTGGAAGGGAATCTCAGGCTGAGAGAGGTTAAGAGCTGAAGGCAATGGATTCTGGGGGCCTGGGAGAGGGGTAACAGTTGTTAAGGGAACAAATCGTGTGGCTGATGTGCCTGTTTATCAGTTATGCTATTCTGTTCCTTGTGCCTTGTTTTAATGGATCACAATCTCCCTGCCATACTTCACAATAACCATCTATGATAATGGAGGACTCTCTTGCAAATGTGACCATTTTTCCTATGGGCAAAACACAGTAGAAAGATCTCTGAGTGGCTTTTATAATGAGTGGAAGTAAATTAGAACTGTTTAAAAGCAATTCTTTATGAGAGCTGAACTCTATGAATGTGGACTCTAACAACTCAAAATTTGTGAAAGTGAGGGCGTGGATCTTTCTAGATAGTTTTACATTTAATGAAAGAAAGAAGGTCTGTGAAGACTTTAGAAGCAAGAATTACTCATAAAGGTGTTAGTGTGCAAATTAAAACATTATTGACTATTCATGACAACAGATCTGCAGGCCTCCATCCTTTTCTGCGTAAATAGCTTTTATTTTATGGGATATTTCTTTTTAAATTTTCATAATTTGGACTGGGCTATCCTTCACTAGCCCATATCATTCAATACTTTATCTTAGGCTAAAATGTCTGTTGCAGGGCTTAGAAACAGACTGTTTTCAAAGCTTTCCAGCATTCAGTCTTTTCTTTTTCATGTAAGAAGCTCATCTGGTATAGAAATTTCTCAGAGATGCTAAGAGATTATATTAATGAAAAAGCATCAGAGGTGAAAAAAAAATAAGGAGTAACATGAATAAAGAAGACAAAAATAAGCCTGCCTGGGAGATGGGGGGAAACCATATATTATGCTTATTTTGGTAATTTAAGAAAGTAAGAATGGAAGGAAAATGAAGTAACGAGGAGAACAGTGTTCCCCATCCTGCCTTCTGTTGGAGGGAATTTCAGGGGAAAGTATTTAGTCACATTCCTGGCTTCTCCCTGAGATATCACATTGCAGGTTCCATGTTCAGCCTGAGCAACGGAGCACAAAATAGTGACAGCAATGGTGACAAGCGAAGGAGAGGATTATATAACGCTTGCTATTGAAAATTCCAGTGCAGAGATGTGTTCCATCAGCACAGAGCCCATTCCAGAGGCCAAGAAAGTCAAGAGGAATTCACACTCAAGTGCGCAAGCTGATGCAGTGCTGGATAAGCCGGCAGACGTCAAAGACTTTCTGGTCCGTCCTCATTGAGTGAGCTACGTGGGATGGAATCAGGACTGTGTGGTTCTAAGAGCAGGGTCTTTGCTCCTCGAGAGTGTGCATGCATACACACAAATATGTCAATTACATAAGAATATATGGTCATGTCCGTCACATGGAACAGAAAGAAGAGTCATGACTTCATTTTATGTAAAATTTCAAACTTATACAAAGTAAAAGAATCGGAAAATTAACTCCCATATACTTCCCCAAAACTCAACTTCTTTGACAATGATCCATACTCATTCCCTTTAATTTTGAAATGCAGCATACACCATATATTTAAAAGTCTGTATTACTTTGACAAACAGATATACTTATATGATCCACAAGTGGGTCTCATTTTAAGTGCGAGAATGACTAACACAATGCTAGTGCTTTAGGCTCCTGTCAGTTGGTTGTGGTTCCCTCTCTTCCAGATGGCCTCTTGAGCTATTCTTTACCATGACTCTGGATTGGTGGTGTGGACTGAAAACCAGCCTCGGCCACAGCTTGCTGAGGTCCAAAGCAGGAGCATATGACTCTGAGTAAGATGGCAAGTTTAAGAATGCAAGACAAGGGCACTTTTGTTCTTAGGTTCATTTTATTTAGTTGCTTGGGTTCTGTAAAGTAAGAGATTCCTATGTCTCTGGGTCTCCCCAGCAGAACACTGGCATGGTTGTGCTCTAACAAAACTATTTCTCATTTGTTAACTGAATATAAATCACTTCAATGTCAAAGGACTATGCTTCTGTTTCCTCAAAGTGGTGCCTTGCTTTGTAGCTTGAAGGAAAGTAAGTGCGCACATACATACATACATACATACATACATACATGCATGCATGCATATATTTGGTGGAGAAGGAAAAAACTGATCAAAGAGGTGTTATACATGGTTTTGTCATGTTTTGTAAGCTCACACATGTGATTAAAGAGATTAGATTTGTTTCATTAGATCTAATTATAGAACCTAAGTAGTATTTTGGAGTAGTATTCATACACACACACACACACACACACACACACACACACACACACACACACACACACACACACCATATGGTTGATATTGGACTTTAAATTGCTATGTAGTCCAAGCTGGCTTTCTGTCTCACCTTCTCAAGTGTTATACAACCACAGGCATATGTTATCAATCCTGTGTAGTAACTTAAGCCTTTATTTAGAGACTACAGATGCATATAGACCTGTAAATAATATATGAGCACTCAATCATCCTTAGACAGATGCATGCCTTGGCCTGAAGGGTGGCCCAGTGGTGAAGAGCCCTCCCTGCCTCACTGCTCTTACACAGAACCCAAGTTTGGTTCACAGCGCCCAGGTCATGTGGCTCACAATGGCATGCAACGTAGCTTCAGGGGACTGGATGCTGAAGGCACCTGTTGTTGTGCATTACACACACACACACACACACAGAGAGAGAGAGAGAGAGAGAGAGAGAGAGAGAGAGAGAGAGAGAGAGACAGAGACACAGACACAGAGACAGAGACAGAGACAGACAGAGACAGACAGAGAGACAGAGAGAGAGGGGGGGAGAGAGAATAACTCTTTAACAAACATGTTTTAATATTTCTGCTTTATTTTTGTATAAGGTTCCAAGAGTCACCTGATTGATCAATTGGTATTTATGGTACGCACAAGGTTTTGCCTTTGGTCTTTGATTTGGTTTCTTCCCCCATCTCACTCACTCCCCCTCTGACTGTCTGGACAGGAATGTCCAGCGTGCTTTGGCCTCTGGCCCTGTAGAAGTTCTCCTAGCTCCTTGCCACTTTCTTCTCTCACCCTTAGTTATTCCCAATGAATAACCTTGAGATTGAGTTTGTTCTTTTCCTACTTCTCCAAACTACAATCAGTTCTTTGTTGAACTTAAAACACTCTCTTATATTTTGTACTGTGGACACACTTCTCTCCTTTTCCCTCACAAGGGCAGACTTTCTTTTTTTAAAAAATATTTTATTAATTTATTCATATTACATCTAAACTGTTATCCCATCCCTTGTATCCTCCCATTCCTCCCTCTCTCCCATTTTCCCCTTACTCCCTTCCCCTATGACTGTGACTGAGGGGGACCTCTTCCCCCTGTATATGCTCATGGGGTATCAAGTCTCTTCTTGGTAGCCTGCTATCCTTCCTCTGAGTGCCACCAGGTCTCCTCATCCACAGGACGTGGTCAAATATGGGGCACCAGAGTTTGTGTGAAAGTCAGTCCCCACTCTCCACTCAACTGTGGAGAATGTCCTGACCATTGGTTAGATCTGGGTAGGGGTTCGAAGTTTACTGCATATATTGTCCTTGGCTGGTGCCATAGTTTGAGCAGGACCCCTGGGCACAAGGGCAGACTTTCATGATTCTTAAACTCTCCTCTTCATGGTCTTTTGTTTCTTCCTACAGTAACCCCTGCATCCGACTGTTAGTGGCCAGATTACTGACAGCTTTACAGAGACAGAGTTTGGGAGCACTTTTGAATTGTGTATAAAATCCATGTCCAGTGTTTGGTTTTTTTTTTTTTAAATAATAAATTCACCAGCCATATACCTTTAAGACTCTGCTTTGTTTTTTCCCCTCCTGCAGCGAGGGGACCAGTGTTGGTTTACTTTGGATCTGGGGGAGCAAATGAACCTTTGAGGGTGAAACTGGATACTATTTGATGCTGCAGTGCTTTCATACTCTGCAGGAACTCACAAGGGATGTAAGGCTGGTATTGGTGTGATTGGGAAGTGAACTGCTGAGCTAGCTGACGGCTGGAGCTCCAAGTCCTGCAGCTAAACTACCCTCCTTCATTGATTTTTTTTTAAAAAAGCCTTTTCCTTCCTGGTCACAAAAGCTATCTTCACAGTGAACAGTGGCTTCGGTCACCTGTATGCAATATGCCAAATCGGAATCTGTCCAGGCTGTTGTCCCTCACAGTATAAAGTGGACATATGCTTGTCGTGTTGAAGTAAGTCATTCTTTTTGTTTAGAAACGACAAAACTTTTATTGTTCTGTTTCTACTTTAGCACTGTCCACAAAAGCACAGGTTATGATCAAACCTTGGGTTTCTTATCATCACAGGAACTTCTCCTGAGTATACTGCGCAGACCAGCGCGCAAGAGGACTCTCTAATTCTCACCTCCTGAGAGGGAGACGAAGCTGTTATCCTCCAGAGAACGCCTCTTTGCTTTTCCTGAGAGAAAACTGCCAGGACCTTGATGTTGTATCAGACATGTTTTCTTGTCACCAGAAAATGGGTTCCTTGAGAGCTGGAATGGCTGCAAGGCAGGCTCCAAGACGCCTCCTGGCCTGGGCAGCAAGGACATCTGTGCTTCCAGGCTGACTATTATAGAAACCGAGCAATTTCTGTCCAGGCTCCCAAACACCATACCTTTAAGGGCTGGAGTTTCATTTTTCCTCAGTACCCATGGCAGTATTTTTTCTTTGACAAAAGAAACTGGAAGGCACTGAGCAAAGCGTTGCTCTTTTCTCTCCTTTAAATATTATACCCTGGAGAAACTGTTTGAGGAAAATTTATCCTTAACCCTTCACCCTCAGATGCTGCCCGATGCAAGGTCAGGTTTAATTTAGTTTGTCAGCTCCAGGAACATGGTTAGGTCATGTCAAAGCCTCAAGAGCGCTTTGAGCTACTGTGCACAGGCTCTGCCTCTGTGAATGTGGGAAGCCTGCAAACACTGAGCTCAGGAGTCCTGCTAGAAGTGTGGCCCTTCCCTTCCATTCAGGTCAACAGACTTTCAATGTGTGCAGACCCAGTGTGCAGTCTATGTGTGCAGGCCCAGTGTGGAGTTAGTTTACAGTGACCGGGGCAGTTGTAGATGTCCATTCATGTTCCATTAATGTCCCTAAGCCATGTTCAGGGTTTTCCCCTACATTTTGTGCTATTCCTTACTACCACCTGGGATATAAACTTGATACAGACTGTGATTATGTTTAAAGCCTGAGCTGCTCAAGACTATATGCTACTCAAAGCTCCCTGGCCTTCTTCCAGAAGTTTCTTTATTGCCTTCACAATAGCATGGAGCAAGCTCCCTGAAAACCAAATTCTTTAAACCAAACATCTGCATCGGGTCTTTGTTAACTCTGCCTCACTATTGCAGAAGACACCAGTGGATGGTGGATCTTCTCAGGTGGGTTAGTGGGTCCAAGTAAAATCCTGCATGATGGACAGAGGCCCACACAGGGTCACTCAGGCTACACTTGACATCTGATCAGGTGAAAATTTAGCTCCAGAAACTTGGAGAAGACCTCGGCTGTGGAATCCATTTTCAAAGAAAATTAAAGTTTCTAGATGGTTTAAACACATGTTTTTAATACTTATTAAATATCTTTTCTTTCTGGAAAAGACATGCTTCAAGAAAATGGAGAAAAAGATAAATAGTAGGCAAACCAATCTTTTCTGCAAATGTCACAAGGTAAAAACAAATGGAAAAAAATGTACTTACTACCAAGGTGGGCTCTGTCCTATTTTAGCAATTTGCTTTTTCTTCCCTCTCTTTACTGTGTACCTAACAGTTTGTCTCATACGACTTCTTAATTAAACATTTAACAGCATATAGTGGTGGAGAGTTGGCGATGTTAAGCTGTGTTTTATTGCAGTGGCTTACTGTGGGTATTTCTGCTTTGCAGAGCTAGTTCAAACCCCCTGGAGTGCTCCCTCCGAGCAGAGAGCTGAAGGTCATCACACATAGAGACCTGCAAGCTCACACACCTCTGCTAGTGTCAATACTGAGGCTTCTGCTGTGTCCAGTTCAGGCCTAGGGCATGGCTTCCTTTTCCTTAGCACAGGAGATGGTTCCTTGTTGCTTTGGTCTGTTTAGAAAGTCTGGGTTGTTGAAATATACACAGGAAAGGGGGCACAGAGCTAGAGGAACACTCCAGTGGCAAGCAACAGGATGATTCCCCCCCCCTCCACCCCTGTCTTTCCCAAGGCCCAATCCCTCAGGCTCACCCTTAGTTGTGGAACAGAACACTAGTTGTAGCCTCTTTCCCCCGCCTTGCCTATGCCTTGAATGGATCCCATAAACCATTCCCTCCTGAGCTCCCTCTTCCCCAGGCCACTCATGCCTGAAAAACAGGTGGGCTGTGCGCAGACCTTCTCCATTCAGTCTCTTCCTGAGCCCTGCAACAGACCGTCCCCTCCTGGACCCCCTCTCCCCCCTGTGGCTGTATCCCAGCCTCCAACACCATTAGGCATCCTTGTGAGCACAGCAGCTGAGCAGGCCAGGAAAACAGGCAATACACAGTCCTTACACTCTCTGAAAACCCCGAGAGGAAAAAAGAAACTGAATAACAAAACATCCAGGCAACAAAGACAAACCGTCTTCCAGGCATCTGGGTTTGGGATCGCTACACATAGAAGAAGGAAAATAGAACCATATTTATCACTGCACAAAATTCAAGTCCAAGTGGATCAAAGACCTCAACATAAAACAGACACACTGAACCTGGTAAAACAAAGTAGAGAATGTCCTTGAACACCTGGGCACAGGAGACAAATCCCTAAACAGAACACCAATAGCACAGACCCTAAGACCAACAATTAACAAGTGGTACCTCATGAAATTGAAAAGCTTTTATAAGGCAAAGGACACCATCAATGAGAAAGAGTGGGAGCTTACAGAATGGAAAAAAAATTACCAACTCCACATTCAATAGAGTACTAATATATAAAATATACAAAGAGCTCAAGAAATTAGAAAGAAAAAAAAAACCCAAAACAAAAGATAGACTTCAAACAATCCAATATACATATTGGATTGTGGTACAAATATAAACAGAATTCTCAATTAGAGGAATCTCAAATGGTTGAGAAACACTTAAAGGTTCAACATACTTATCCATCATAGATGTTGGCTTTGGTTTTTTTTAACGTAATTTATTTTGGCTTCTTATATCTCTTTCTCCTTTCTCCAGCCCAATCTCTTCCAACACTTCGACACTAGGTAGGAGAGAAAGAATGCTAGTGGGGAGAAGGAGTCCCCCTCTACTTCCTGCTTTTTAGGGACATCAGGTTCTTTGGGGGAAATACCAATCTCTGTTGTCAGGATTTCAACAGTAAACACAGCAGTAGCCTTCTCTTCCTCCCCCAACTGTCTCTTCCAAGCATTCTTCTTGCCACCCTTCTTTCCTTCCCCCCTCTCTCCTTCTGAGCTCTCTTATTTATACTCTCTCAGGATGTTTTCCAACTGGCAAAGAGCACGTCCCAGCACGAAGCAGTTCCCAGCTGACATTGATCACATGCCCTCTCACTAGGCTGTTAGCAGCTGCAAGTAAAATGGAGCAGTCCCCATATCCTACATCTGAGATGAAAATAAAAACATGTTTACACAATATGAGTTTTTAAAGAAACCAAAACTTTGACAACAGGGAAATGCAAATCAAAACTATTTTGAGATTCCATGTTATACCTGTCCAAATGGCTAAGATCAATAATGCAAGTGGCTGCTCATGCTAGAGAGGATGTGGAGCAAGAGAGACACCTCTCCGTTGCTGATGGGAGTGCAAACTTGCAGAGTGAGTATGGAAATCAATATGGCTGTTCCTTGGAAAAATTGGGATTCCATTTACTTCAAGACCCAGTTATACCATTCTTGAACATATACCCAAAGGACACTCCATCCTACCACAAGGACACTTGATCAACTTTCCTCATTGAGGCTTTATTCATAATAACCAAAAACTGGAAACAACCTAGATGTCTGTCAACAGAAAAATGGATAAACAAAATATGGTACACTTATTTTTAAGGTTTTTTTTTGTGGGGGGTACTTTTATTTATTTTTTTTTAAGATTTATTTATTTTTTTTTTATTTTTTTCCTCCTTTATTAATTTATTCTTGTTACATCTCAATGGTTATCCCATCCCTTGAATCCTCCCATTCTTCCCTCCCTCCCAATTTCCCCTTATTCCCCTCCCCTATGACTGTTCCTGAGGGGGATTACCTCCCCCTCTATATGCTCATAGGGTATCAAGTCTCTTCTTGATAACCTGCTGTCCTTCCTCTGAGTGCCACCAGGTCTCCCCATCCAGGGGACATGGTCAATGGACAGAACACTCCCCATAGTAGAGTGGAGAGTGGGATATGACCTATTTTTAAGTTTTAAGTTTAAAAGTGACATCATGAAATTTGCAGGCAAATAGATGGGACTAAAAAAAAATCATCCTGAGTGAGGTAACTCAGATCCAGAAAGACAAATATGATATGTATTCAATTATATGTGAATATTAGCTATTAAGTAAATGATAACCAAATTACAATCTGTAGACTCAGAGAGGTTAGGTAAAGAGGAGGGATCTAGGGAGGACATATAGATCTTTCTGGGAAGGGAAAATAGAATAGATTTCGCAATTGGACTCTGGGCAGGTGGGGATGGGATCAGGTTTGGGGGGCAGATGGGATAGAGGAAGAAAGCATAGGGAAAGACAGCTGAAACTGGGAGGATTTGGGGGGTGGTATGGAAATCTAATGTGGTGAAAATGTTCTGGAATCTATGAAGGGGATCCTAGTGAGTAATGGGGGATATGGAGGAATTCAACTGGCCATCTCCTGTAGCCAGGTGAGGCTTCCAGTGGTGAGACTGGGTTGCATTCTGTTGAGTTACTGGCTGAAGGGATCCTTTGGAGATTCCCCCAACCAACCCAGGCTGGTGGTATGGCAGAGAGTTGCTCTCCACAAACTGACAGCGGGCCCTGTTGCTGAGGACAACACCCATAGAGCTCATTGAATGTGGAGAAGTCAAGCTGGTTCCTGCATGGAGCCCTCACCCCTACGGACAGCAGCCCAGTACAAAACCTTTGGCCAACAGTATGTCCTGCCTGCAAGATGTGCTGGGGCAATGATGCTACAGCACTTTTGGGATTGGCCAACCAATGGATTATTTAACTTGAGGCTTGTTCCATGAGAAGGAGCCAATGTCCAACACTACTTGGATAGCCAGGAACCAGAGACAAATGCTTTAAAAAAAAAACAGTAAAAAGTCTCCTAATGATATTCTGCTATACTTATAGATTGATGCCTTATCCAGTCATCAGAGAGGTTTCCTCCAGTAGCAGATGGGAGTAGATGCAGCGATCCAGCCAGACATTATGCAGAGAAAGAGTCTAAGTTGGAGGTCTCCATCAGGTCCTCCCCTGGGAGCTCAGGGAATCCTATTGAGAAGGAGGAGGAGGAGGGGAGGAGGAGGAGGAGGAGGAGAAGGAAAGATTGTGGGAGTCAAAGGGGAGTCAGGAGAGCATGGCCCACTGAATTAACTAAGCTGGCACATATGAGCTCACAGAGACTGAAGCAGCAAGCGTGAGTCTGCACCAGGTCCTCTGCATATATGTTATTGATATGAACCTGGTGTTTTTGCAGGACTCCTATGGAAGCAGACGTGTCTCTGACTCTTTTGCCTGCTTTTAGGACTCTCCCTCCTGTTGAATCGCCTTGTCCAGCCTCAATAGGGGGGCTTTTGCCTTGTTTTGTTGTATTTTGTTTTATCGTATTTGGTTATTGTCTCTCGGAGGCCTGCTCTTTTCCCATGGAAGACAGAGGGGATGTGGATTCTTGGGGGTGAGAGTGGCTGGGAGGAACAAAGGGAGGGGAAATTGTAGTCAGGATGTACAGTATGAGATAAAAATCTGTTTTTCAATTAAAACGAGAAAGAAACATAAGGATAGACACTCTATTGCAACTAAGAAATTGCATCATATGATACTGCAAAGCAGACAAATCTCATGATGAATATAATGCAGTCATTTGTAGGCTTTCAGACATTTGAATTAAAATGTTTAATCATTGAATGAGTAAAAGAATGAATCCCGCTCATTTGCTTTTTAGATGTGAATGTGTTTATTACTTCAGAATTTTATCTTTGTTGTTGGTTATTTGAAAGTGAATCTTCTTGCAAAGAAAACCAACCCTGGCTAATACATATTATACTCTGCACCAGGTATTCCATCGGCTGGGCTGTGATATGATTGAGTAGCTCTGTACTTTAAAAATATTTTGGCCTCAATAAATATTCTATTTATATTCAAGGAAGAAAAAGGAAGGAAGGAAGAAAGAAAGAAAGAAAGAAAGAAAGAAAGAAAGAATATGGCAGCAAAAGGAAAACTGCCTTAGTGGCAAAGGGAAATAGTCATTGACCAAATATAAGTCACAAAGCAGCCTGCTGGTTTGAGAACTTTGAGATCTGACACATGTGTAGTTGTGAGGGTATCAAAGGATGAAAGACCAACTATTTAATTGTCATGGGGAATTCAGGCATGTTATTGTAGAGCTGTTTGGTTCAAAGGTGAGTTGTTTAGGTTGGGAATCTCCTAACCACCAGGTGACTGGTTACAATAGTAGAGCTGGAGGTTTCTGAGAAGAGAAAACTGTGGGTCTTCATGAGTGTGGGTGGGAGAGCAAGACACGCACTGAGGGTCCTTCATCCGGTGATTTATTTTTATGTTTATCTTTTGTCAGAGCTCCTAAATCTACCTAGGTCATTCATGGACCCTTTGCAGTTATGATCAATACTTGGTACTGAGTCTTACCCTCAACATTGAACTATGGACATTTGGAGGCTAGTCAGTTCTTTGTTATGGCCAGTGTCCTGGGTGTGCATTGTAGACAGTTTGTCTACACTGCTGGCCTTTGGACAGCAGCCTTCCTTCCTTCAAGATGTGCCAAACAAGGATGTCTACGGACATTGCCAAATGTCCCTGTAGATCAAAACGATCCCAGTTTGAAAATGATTCCTCTCTAAGTATAAAAAGATACCCAACATTTAGGAGGGATAAAGGGATGAGAATCAGCTGATTCATGGGACCTGTTCAGCACCTCCCCTGCAAAGTCAGAAGTATTAAAATGAGAGTTAAGCTCCTCCTGTTCTGACTTCTCACCACCAGGTTTAGGAAAGACATAGATAGCTACCTATGTCTGGTCACAGTCAAAAAATCTTACCTACGATGTCATACCAACTAGCTGTGTCTTAGGACACTTACATGTCTAGTACTTCTAGCATGGAACTCAGCTGAGGCCATGGTGGCTGACAAACACACTGACGTAGCACTCTGCTTCTTTCTTTCTCCCTCCTCCTCCTCCTTTTCCTCCTCCCCTCTTATAAGCTTGAGAAGCACTGTCCTCATCACTGTTTGGAAAGCTCTTTTTGCTTTTGGCAAAGCTGATGTATCAGACATCTTGGGTATCTTTCGCACTCTGTTTTTTGCAAAAATGTCCACTCTTACTCAGGCCTAGGCTAAGTAGGCAGATGCCTAAGTGTCCTTCTTGCTAACTTTGTCCACAGGGGCAAGTATTGACCCCGGGGAAAATGTCTGTCCCTAAGTTAATTAAGGGCATATAATTTGTTACTAAAATCAAAATGATAAACCAGGCCTATAGCATTTATTCCTTGAAATTTGAACTCAATACAGAGGGAACTCAATACAGACATAGCCTATTGGCACTGGCTGAGAAGGAACACTTGCCACTAAATTATAATTACACCAATCAAGTTCCGCCTTAAAAAGGATATGGAATCCAGGGTAAGTTATACACACAACCTCAGGGAGGATCCAGGATAAGTCTACATACAGCCTTATAGAGAGGATCAGTTTCACTGATCTTTGTGATTCATTGTCTGTAGACATCTCCTTCCTTGTTCCCTATAACAAGCACCCCTTAGACTCCCTCTAGTTCAGGTAGAGCCCTTCACAGGTAGCTACTTTCCTTATCAGATATGCCTACAAATGGTAGTGAAAATAAATAGAACTTTGAAGGAATTACTGGGCGTGTGTTCTTCCACAGCAGACCTTCCCACAGGAAAGCAGACACTGTTGCCAGGACATTGTCTGACATGTGGGTGAACAGAGACACTCAAGTCTGTTAATGAGTAGAGTGGAGGGCAGCTCTGGGACTGTGGCTTCTGTCTTATCATGGAGAGTCAAGTGTAGCCAAAGGAGAATTGCCAGTGCTTCTCCAGGGTAAGTGACTGGGACCATGTAATGCCTCTTTGCTTATGGATATGATCCTCAGCACACTTTGGGGACCTGTACTAAAAGCTTATATTGATATTTTGTGCTTTGGAGATGTCTTCTCAGGATAGAAATTTCATCCATCTGGGATCCTGCTGGGTTCCCATTAAGAGCATGGAGGCTACAGAGAAATGTTTTCAATAGTCATATTGTCTGTAGAGCCAAGGAACAGGAACATCTCATAGCTAGGGGATGATTTTGGTTGATAAAATAATTTGGAATACAACTGCCATCTTTAATTTATTTTATTTATTTCACCTTTATGTGAGTGTGTAATATATGTGCATGTGTGTATGCAAGGGGGTATGTCCATAGGCACACATTTGGGAGCCAGGGAATGCTGGGTGTGGTATCAATTTCTATCTAATTTCCCCGAGGCAGTGCCTTTCACTAAACCTGGAGCTAGGCTGATAGCCATCAAGCCCCAGTAATGGGTCTTCTTGTCTCCGTCCTTGCAGGCACATGCTGCTACGCCCAGCACTGCCATGCCTGGATTTGGGTGTAGGCACATGTTCTCCTGCCTTACAGCAAGTGCTCTTACCCACTGAGCTATCTCCCCAGTCCCACTAAGGTCATTTGTAAACAATAGCCAAGAACAGTAGACCTTGAAGATTTGTGCCATGCTCCACATGAATTTTGCATGTCTCACAAGATCAGGTATAATCACCCGAGTGTCAACCTTAATTCTGTTTAACATGGAAGCACGAAGTAGTTTTGCTTGGTCTTATTAGTCACTGATAAGTCTAGAAATGCATCATGTCCCAGTTAATTAAAAGGGTGATTGTCTTTTTTTTTTGGTCTGGAAATTTGACAAGAATTCTTCATTTTAGAAAATCATGTTGATAATTGCTTGTTTGAGTTGCCAAGATGCAATGTATTTGTATCAACATGCTTCTGTAGTGGCTACAGACATGATAATTCTCTCTCTCTCTGTTAGTGCAAATACACATATAAACATGTACATGGATAAACTCACACATACATGCAGTTAGTTATATGTGTATTTATTGGTTTGTGTTTGTCATAGAAAGGCCATTATTCAATTTTTCAATGTAGCGGGAGGACAATTATTCAATGTATGTCTCCAGTGCTCTGAACCATCTTGAATAATAAGGAAGCACTAAGGTTCTGACCACAGAGCAATGGTTTTTTTTTTGAAATTTTAAAAATTAATTTATTCATATTACATCTCAATGGTTATCCTATCACTTGTATCCTCCCATTCCTCCCTCCCTCTCATTTTCCCCTTATTCCCCTCCCCTATGACTGTCACTGAGGGGACCTCTTCCCCCTGTATATGCTCATAGGGTATCAAGTCTCTTCTTGGTAACCTGCTGTCCTTCCTCTGAGTGCCACCAGGTCTCCCCATCCAGGGGTCATGGTCAAATATGAGGCACCAGAGTTCATGTGAAAGTCAGACCCCACTCTCCACTCAACTGTGAAGAATGTCCACAGAGCAATGTTTTACGGTGAGGCATTATCACTTCTGACTACTTGATCCACTCCGAATTTACATTTCTTTCTAGGGTATGTCAACCACATCTGGTACCAAAGCAAGGCACTCTTATACCAATGAAGAGGGACAGAGCCTCACCCCCACTCGCTTGGTACAGACAACTCCATGTCCTTCCTCACAGGTGAGGGCATTCACATGTGTTTCTTTTCTCCCCCTCTTCCCATCTTCACCAGAAAGCAGCACACTGCTCATGCCATGGAGAGCATGTTCCCACAGTTCTTACGTTACTCCTTAGGTTAATTCTCTTCGTTTAAAGTCGCTTAAAGTTTATGGCTATCTTCCCCACAGCTCTTGGAGGAGCCGGAGTCCTTTGAGTCCATAGCACAAGGGCCTTTGCCAAGAATGTCATCAATACTTTCTTTATGTCAGGTTCTCAGCCTACTTTTAGTGATGCTAATTGTCAAAATGAAGCCTCCCCGCCCCGCCCACCCCCACCCCCACCCCCGAATTCAGTATTGTCTGTGACTTACAAGTAGAAGGGTCCAAGGAAGATTTGTTTGCCTGACAACTGGAATGACCTTTAATTTCCGTGTTATTAGGAACCTTTCGTTTTATGGGGAACTTCCCTGTATGTCAGGCAGTATTCCAAGTTCCATCTGTGCTTCGTGTCATCTGATCCTCATACGTGGCTGTGGGTGGTCGATCCTATTATCGCCTCCATTTCATAGACGAGGAAGCTTGGAGAGGTTAAATAACTTGCGTGAGATTCCACAATTAATAAGTGTCCTTCTCTGTCCATCACACCTGAGTCATTTAATACCCTAAACAGAAGAGCATCCCGGAGAAAAATAGAGAGAGCAGAAGACGAAATCCATCACCGAGACAGTCTATCAGATTGTGCTGTGATATGCCTAGCTTTCCCCTAAACATCGGCTCGCAATCACATTCTCATTACTCATATCTGAACTATATATAGTAACACTGTGTCACCCACAGAAGAATGGCTAGAGCTGTTGGTGCTAACACATTTCAGCCCATGTCTCTGTTGCTGCCTTGACTGGTGTCTTATTTAATTGGTAAATTATTCCCAGTCAGACGACTAAGAGGAATATATTTAAAAGCAGGTTACTTAGCCTGACTATCCTTTCATAAACATACAACTCCTGGTTCCTGTGTGTTCAAGGGCTAGAGGACAGAAAGGAGAAGATGGATGGCTGTTGCTAGAACTAACAAGGGCAGAGAAGGCCATTGTTTTAAACTCATTCCTGCAAACTGTGTTTCCTCCGTGCTTACCACAAATTATGCTCTTATTGCTGGTCCTGAAGCATTATCTTGAGAGAAACCAGGGCGTGGTATGAGCTCTTGGCCTCTATTAAAATGTAAGACCTTGGCCTCTATTGAAATGTGAACTGCTGGTTGATTGGCATTCAGTTGTCATTGTGTCCTCTTGTATTCCTGCCTACCACAAGGCTCAGACCCTCTAGCCAAACTAGTTCCATTAGTTCAACCAGCAAATAGATACCCAGGTAAGCTTGCGAGATGGAAAGAAAGCAGACAGGGCTCTGCTCCAGACAGCTGTGTGGATGCAAATATGGCATCATGGTTGTTTGCTTAATAGAGGGAAGCAACAGCCACCGCCATGAAAAAGCTGACTGACTAGGAGTCACAAAGCTCCCTCCTTTCATTTCTTCTGTCCTAGTGTGTTCATAGTTAGCAATCTTTGGATAACCATTCACCGCCCATTATTTTCTCTTATAGTCTATTTCCTGGTGTAAACATCACCTAATAGGTCAGGTCCCTTTTTATGTATATAGATAAAATACAAATTTGATCTGTTGAATGATTTTATTCCAAAATGAGATTATTATTGAAGGTTTCTGGTAGAGGAGAGACTCCGTCTTAGCCAGGCACACATAAAGATCTCTCTGGCTCTAATGAATGAAGGTCTAAGAACAAAATGGACTGAACAGAAACAAACCAAACCAAACAACTGCAGGTAGAAGTCTTGATATTGTATTCTAAGATTCTTCTAGACGATTACATAGTAAGCCATATATGAATATGTATGTTAGTGTTACTCCATATGGGCCAGATTAACTATCATTAGAAGTCACAACTGTATTGAATTGTAGAACAATACACAAAGTACGTGAAATTATAATAATAACAATGGCTGGTCACCTTTGGAGGTTCTCGAAGCACTAACTCATTATTTGGAAACTGTTAAACACAGATGACAAATCATTCTTTTTTCTGTCTTTCTTACATGAGCTGTATCTCAGGGTAATCAAATAATTGGTAAGTGGATGTCTTCTCTGTAAAAGTATGCCAGATACTGCGGGAGGAAAAGCAGACTTTGAAGATTATAATTCTATAATCCTTAATAAATCAATGGATCTGGGCCCCAGTTGCTAACACCACATAGAGAGCATTAAGTAGATAGTGTGGCAGCATGCACAACACCGTCTATATTATAACTACTGGCCAAAAGTGTAATTTGAGTAATTGTTAGAACATCTAAAAAATTACAGAGAAGAGAGGAAAACATTAAAAACAACAGACCAAGTCAACAAAATTCAGATGGTAGATTTAAACATAAACTTTATGAAGAAAACAGTTGATAAAGGGCTCACATATTAAGAGAGCCTTGAAACATCAAACAAGTATAATGTAGGGTCCTCATATGAAAACTGAGGCAAACAAGATCATGAAACAATTGGAGATATTTCAACCTTGGCTGCATAATTGATCGCATAAGATACTATTAGTATTAATTTTCTTTTGGTTCAATAGCATTTTATGGTCATGTTTTAAAAAGAGCCATTATCTTTTATGGCTGCATATTGAAGTGTTTGTGGAGAAATGATGGCTTGAATTTGCTTCAAAATAACCTGGGGAGCAATGGGGATACTGAATGATGAAAACCAGCCATGATTGGTCATTGTTGAAGATAGGTAATAGGTACACAAGGCCTTGTGCTGCTTTTCTCCTCAGTTGTGCACTTTCTAGAAGCTTCCTCTAATAGAAAAAGAGGGAGAAAGAGAAAGGCATACAGAGAACCTATCAGCACTCTGGTTCTGGGCAGTTAGATGCTCTCAGTTCCCACTCATGGCTACTTTCTCAGCTCCTCGGATACACCCAAGTGCAGAGGCTCTAAACCAGAGCTTAGCTTTTAGAACCAAATGTGAGCTCTTCAGGTTGAATGATAAGCAGATCTGGAAGGAATTGGAATACTCAAAAAGATCATGCCTCTGTTGGCTGCTGAAATACCACATACTGTACAACTCAAAATGAGCTAAACTTATTGTCTTGCAAGCCATGAAAGCACGGTGTCAGGAGGATGCATTTTCAGTTTGTTTTCCGGAAACTCTAGGCAAACCTTCTTCTTACCTTCCCATCTCTGAGTGGTCTCCAGTTTTCCTCAAGTATTCTTTACAGCTTTGTCCCATGAATTAGGCCAATACCGATGAGAAGAAACACTGCACTAGATTCCTTCAAGCTTCTGGTCTTAAACCAACCAGCACATTGTCTTGTTTCTATTTTTATTCCTTAAAGAGAACCCAGTAATTTCCAGTGCTGATTCATTAGCATTGACTTCCGGGCTCCAGCACTACCACCCATGCCCGAACCAAGAGTATCTTAGAAACTTCTTTCTCACAAGACACACTCCAACTATTTTGCCCTTAAGAATATTAGGCACCGCTTCAGCATGATATGGGTGGAGTGTTTTAAACAGTGAATTCAGCTATGACAACAAAAAAGTACACACGAAAGGCAGATGTGACAACATGCCACCCCCAAAACCTTTGTTTATACTGAGAGCTTAAGCTGGAAGGTACAACGTGGCTGTGTGTAACTTCCTCTAGGAATATGGACACTGGGCCTCTCCGTCCTGTGCGTGTCAGAGAAGGAGCGTGTAAGAACCAGATGAGCTGATCTCGAGAACACAAATACGTCTTAATAAACAGACAATGCTACAAACACAGAGGTTGTAATCATCACGGAGATCAGTAACTTCCTTGATCAGGGACACATGGCTTCTGTCCCTCTCTAGTCCCCTCTCACAGGGATTCTCTTGGCTAAGTCAGATGAAAGAGAGTCTGGGAAACACATCTGGAAGAAGAAAGATGGGAAACACATCTGGCTAGAGAGTCCACACGCAACAGGTTTAAAGGCCCAAGACTTGACGGTAAATGCAATAGGAGAAAGCTTTGGAGGGAAAGAGCCTGGAGACATGCAGGTGTTAGTGAAGACGGAATGGTGAAGGGCTTTTCTTCCCCCACAGAGCCAGCGCCAACTGATTTCAATGGAACAAACTATACAAGGAAGGTGTGCATCAATTCTTCTACACGTACGGGTGGAAAGATCTGAGAACATTTTAGAAGGGATGGATGTGGGCAACGGTCTCCATTTCTTTGCTGCCGTTGGTGGTAGACCACCTGCAGGAAGGCGCTGCTGTGTGGGCTGTGCTGGCCCCACCCTGCCGTTCTGTTTATGGTTAATATAACCTTGAACTCCGGAGGGTAGCACATGCCACCACAGCGGCCTATAGTCTCGGACTTCAGAGAGAGAGAGAGAGGGAGGGAGGGAGGGGGAAAAAACAACAAAACTTGTGACAAGGGGGGGGGGTGAACGTAAAGCAAATCAGCGAATAGTTCATCTAAGCATTGGTGGCTCACTAGAGTAAGTTAGTGATTTACGACATAATGCTTTTATTTGATTTGGCATTATGGGGATAAATTATTGAGTGTTAATTGTATGTTGATAAGCTGTTCCTGCTTAAATTTATTCCCTCCTCGGTTTGTGTTAATTGGGGCGTATTGGAACAGAAGGGGATTGCCCACTTATGCCTGGCTTGGCTTAGGTTGTTGGTAATAAGCACGGTTTTAATTGTGTCTTTGCTTTTATTTATGCTAAGAGAAAAAAGGAAAAAAGAAAAAAAGAATTCCTATGGCAGGATTCTCTCCTGGACATTAATGCATTAAAAAAAAAATAAGTGAATTGTTAAAAAGGTGCCATACTCCTGTTTACTTGTTCAAGTTTACGTAAGTTGCAGCAGAAGGTGGGGTCAGAGGTGGACTGGCAGAAGGCTGGGGACATTTAAACGCATATTTTACCATTTGAAATTTAAATCCTCTTTAGATAAAGCTATCAAGGGGCTGAGAGTGGCTTTACATCTGACTCCTATTTCTCTTCTCAAGCAGGAAAGGACTTGAGTGAGGACGGATCCTGAGGGGCAGCATGGAGAGCCTGTGTATAGAGGTGTGCAGGGGTGGGGGGGGGAGGGGGGTGGGGGATGGGGGGAGGAATGGCAGGCAGTGAGGATTATGTTTCTCATGGGTCTAGGGGGAGCAGTTGATTTGCCTTCATGTGATGACGCAAAACCTGAAATGCTCCAAGATGCAAAATTGCTTTGACCTTAGGATTTTATTTTTTAATTATGTTTATATATTTTATACCCACATGGCAGGCGTGGGCATATGAATGCAGTTTCAACGGAGGCCAGAGCTGTAGGAACCCCTATAACTTGTGAGGCACTAGGAACCAAACCCAGGTCCTCTCACCCCAATATCCATTTAAGCACTGACCTAACAATTCAAACAGAAAATTCCACACCATGAAATACTGTTTCATATATGAAAATATGTAAAACTGCCTTGAGGACATCTATTTATCTATGAATCAAGGATTCTGTGCTTAGGTTTGGGTCCTATCCCCAAGGTATCTCATTTTCTGGACACACACACACACACACACACACACACACACACACACACACACAAATTCAAAGTATGTCTGGCCTCAAGTGCTTTGAATAAGGAGTATTTGATCTGTGTTTTGATGTCCAACAAGGCCAAGTGCAGACACAAGGCCGAGCATGTTGGCGCACACTGTGATGCCAGCCATCCAGGAGACCAAGACGGCAGGGAAATCACAAGATTGCGACTGCCCTGAGCGAGAGGCCAGCTATATAACTTAGGAAGACTTAGTCTCAGAACAAAGAATAAAAGGTTGCCTGGCCACGTAGCTCATCAGTACAGCCCCTGACTAGCATGCATCCTAAATTCAATCCATAGTCCTAGGGCAGGAAGAGTAAAAATAAACACAAAATAGCCCAGGTTGCAGGTGAACAAGTCCGGTTAAAATGAAAGGAAGTGAGCAAGAGGAAAGGGTAGTACAGGAGCCACGTCAGACTGGGGGCAAAAACAGCCACGGGGGGGGGGGGTACGCCACGTAGCCCACAGCAGGGGTTCTAAACAGCGCCCTGTCTTAGAGGCACATCCTCCCAGGGCTTAATGGATCCTGCTAGACTCAGCAGGTGTGGACCTGACTATAAAGCAGCAAGGAGGAGGCCCTGCAGGTTGCCAGGGCTCTTGGGCAAGGAGCGGATCTGAATGGCAGTGGCAGCTGTTCCTCAGTCCTCTTCCTGGGACTCAGTGAGACTTTCCTCTTCTCTATGGACTCCTGCAACTTTCCTCCACCAGCTCAGCCCTGCTTTTAGCTGGCATGTGGGGTCTTTTCCCAAGAAGGTCCTCCGAAGCCACTGTTCATAAAGCTTACCTAGTCAAAGAGGAAAGAACATCCCTGGCTTCTGAAAGGAGAGCAGAACGGAAGATCAGAACATGTGTTGGTCCACACCACGCGGTAAACACCAGAACATCTTAGTAACTGGGAATTTTTGCTTGTGAACGTGCCCTAGCGTGCATGCGCATGCGTGTATGCGTGCGTGCGTGCAGGTCAGAGGACAGATTGTGAGAATCAG
This sequence comes from Acomys minous, assembly GCF_964271855.1. NCBI lineage: Eukaryota > Metazoa > Chordata > Mammalia > Rodentia > Muridae > Acomys > Acomys minous. The sequence goes on along the minus strand of NC_140491.1, from coordinate 109,145,951 downwards.
TTCTCTCCTTCCGCAATGTGGATTCTAGCCTGGAACTCAGTTCACCAGGCTTGGGGACAACGCTTTCACCCAGTGAGTCACCTTGCAGGCCCACAGGGCCATTTTGGCTGTTGGCTAGTTATTTCAAAGCGGGGTCCTAGCTGGAGGAAGGTTAGCTAGCGCACCCCCTTTAACTGAAGTACTGCTTCCTGGAAGAGTGAGAGCAGCTGAGTGAAGACGACCCTGGTGTCCCTTTGTTCAGCTTGTTCCCCGTTGCTTTTTCCTTTTCAGGTATGTCCAGCTGGCCAAGGGTAGCTGGGAGTGATCCCTACACAAAACGGTAAAAACCTACTTAAAATATTATGAGAGAGTTTCGCGGCTTGCGGCGGTTGGTGGTGGGAGTAGTGATGTGGTTGGGTAGTTCTTGAGTGGAAACGTTGTAGAGGACTGTCCTTGAGTCAAGTTATAGGACAATGCTGTGTCATGATGCCAAGAGGCTGAACATGCTGCATGTCTTAGAGCCGACTGAGTTGTTGTGTCCTTATATCCTCCTGAAAATAGAGTAAGAGAGGAGAGGGGAATGCTGTTCCGAGATTAGGCCTGCTATGGACAAAGAGGGCGTTCGAAGTGAAGAGGGTTCCCTCAGGAGTTTCCCATTCCCTGGGCATGTTGAGATCTGGAACTGAAACTAAGGCAACACACAGAGAGAAGCACTTTCTAGTCCCATGCTTAGGAGGAACACCAAACCCCTGGGCTGGGGTAAAAACATTGATGTTGGCTCAGTGTACTTATTGCCAACTTTGAGGCCTGGATACTGAGAGTAGCCAATGGCTACCCATAGTTTGAAGTTGAAAGTAGAAGGCTAGCCCTAGAGAGGCCAGAGCCCAGACAATTGAACTCCAAGAGGTGGATGGCCTCATTCAAGGACTGCAGCAGACTGGTGATTAGATTCATGTGTGTAAACTTCCGGGAATGATTTGGTGTTATAGCCCTCAGCCTGCCTAGAATACCTAGGTCCTTTCTGACATTAGGGGAAAGAAATGGATGCTGAAAACACGCCTGATCAATGGAACAGGAAGACCAGTAACTAAAATGGAGTTCCAATGAACTCTTTCTTAATTTTTTTTAAAACTTGGTTTGGTAAGAATTATAGATGATGGATTGGGAAGATAGCCCAGTGGATAAAGTGCTTGCTGTACAAGCATGAGAGTTGCCATTTGGATCTGCAGAATTAACGTGAAGCTGGACATGACAACATGTATCTGTAATCTCCGTGCACCTACAGGGAAGGGAGAGGTGAAGAAGAGAGTCCTGGAAAGCTTTTGGGAAAGCAACAAACACCAGAAGGCCCTGTGAAAGTAGAAGGCAAGACTGACATGGAAGTTATTTTCTGACCTCCATGCATGTTTTATGGTACTTACATGACTGTGCGTGCACTCACACACACACACACACACACACACACACACACACACACACACACCACAATACATGCACAAATCATACATACATAAAAAAGAATTATAGTTGACATCAATAAAAAAAAACTGAGGGAGGAGCTGGAGAGAGGGTTCAATGGTCAAGAGCACTGGCTGCTCTTCCAGAGGGTTCTGTGCTGATTTTCCAGCACCCACATGGTGGCTCACATGCAACGATAATGGGAACTTGAAGGAGAGATGAACCTGTTTCCCAAGTGTGGAATCAGAACGGTCTTGTGAGAGAACAGGTGATGTTAATCCACTAGAAGACCAGCCACCTCGTGCGGGAGCTTGATTGTTGTCAGCTGAAAAGATCCCGTGAACAGACTCTGGGAGGAGATATGTAAATGAGCCCAGAACTGGAGGCGGGGCCTTTGGAGATAGTTTTGGCTGTTCATCTCTGCACTTCGAGACGCTCCTGAGAGAACTGCTCGAGGGAAGGCTTCAGGGCTCTGGCTCCTGCTGAAGTTCCGTGTTCTGATTACTCCAGGTTCCAGCAGAAGAAATCCTTCTGATCACGCCAGGAGAATCGTTCCTCGGAACTGATAATCCTTACGGTTTTGTTATTGTGTTCCCTAATCTTCTTCTCCTATTGTTTTGGTTAATCAGGTTATAAGTGACATGCACTCAGTTAATAAGTTGTAATAAAATATATTGGTTAAGAAAATTGAGCCTACAGGAACTGGTGCCCTCTTCTGTTATGCAGGCACACATGCAAATAGAACACTCAAATACATGTATAAATAGATTGTTTTAAAACATTGAAGGGGGAAAAAGCATATATATGTTGGGGAGGTCACAGGTAATGATAAGTAAATGCAGAGAGAAGAGTGTGGACAAAGAAGGGTGAAGCGATGTAGTCTTGGGCAGGGCTCATCATCTTCTGTGCTACACTGGGCAGACTCCATACAACTTAAGGTCAGCATCAATACAAACTCCTTTAGTTTCTTGGGAATTTTGACCTTGATTTGATTTCTTTCTTGTAGTTTGTTAGAGGTGATATCTGACAGCTATAAGCTGTCCCTATCTTGTCTCTCAGAGTGTGGTGCCCAGGTCCGTGGCATCAACTTTACTGGAGAACTGATGAAAATTCAAATTTGTGGTTCCATCCCAGTCCTAAAGAACCAGAATCTCTGGGGATGAGCTCAAGGTTCTGTATTTCAACAAGGCTTCCAGGTGGCCCTATTGCATATTCACATTTGAGAATGCCTAAACTAAAACAAAACTACAGCTAGGAATAAGATAGCATGAGAAGAAACAGGAAGTAGGGTTCAAACCCTGACTCTGCCAGATGCCAATTAGGAGGTCTCAGACAAGTGACAACCTCTGTGACCCTGAACGCTTGGCTCATAGAGTTTCTGTGTGACAGTATGAGGAAAGTCTGTGTGTATAATCCTGCCAATATTCTGTGGGCATTCGCCCCTGTTGTTCCTATGATGATTAGAGCCTTGACTTCATGCAATCCTCACACATCTCAACACCCCCACTCCCGCCTCTCTTACTGTGCTCTCACTTTGGTTGAACTACAGAAGTTGGGTAGGGTAACCTTGTGAGCACCATTGATTGCAGACATGCTCATTCCTGAGCTCCACCTCAAGATAACAAGCCAGAATTAAACCACACTTGTTCTTGCTTTGTGCTTTGAGAACCACGTGGCTCTAGGTTTCTATCGCTGTGATAACACATCAACAAAAGCAGCTTGGAGAAGGAAGGAAGACAGCTCTCAGTCACCCTCTGTGACCAGGGGAGGTTGGGCAGGGACTCAAGGCAGGAACCTAGAAGCTGAGGTCATGGAGGAATGTTGTTATTGGCTTACTCCTCATGATTAGTTTAGCTTGCTTTCTTATGAAACTTAAGACTATTAGGTGGCACTGGTTATAATGATCTGGGTCCTCCCATATCAACCATTGATCTTCCCCCACCAAAAACAAAAACAAAAAAGAAAGGAAAGAAGGAAGGAAGGTAAAGGAAGAATTGAACGAAGGAAGAAGGAACGAAGGAAGGAAGGGAGAAAGAAAATGCCCATATATTTACCTACAGGCAATGTGATGGACATATTATCTTAATTAGGATTTTCTCTTCTCAGATATGTATAGGCTATGTCAAGTTGACAAAAACCAATCAAAACTCTGATCTCAGTAAGCCTGGATAATTGGCTAGGTTTCTAGTACCAGGCATGATTTCCTCCTTGTTGACCCTTCTGAGTCAAAGGTCAAGTCACAATCATATGAGCTTCCTTAGTTGGTGAGAAAGTCTATATCTGTTCAGAGGGAATGGCCCTCAGGCATCCAAAATATCTGGCCATACCGGGTCATACGGCTCTACCTAGGGGTTCTTTTTTTGGTTACTGTCATCAGGGTCCATGTAGATACTCTGAACAAGAAGTGGTCCCTATTCCTGAGCTGTTCGTGGGCCCTTTCTCCGGCCTCTGTGTGGAATACATAGGCGGAGTGGCAGGTTGGAGCAGCAGCTGCTGCCACCTCCCTCTGGGCCACCATAATGCGTCCCAGGGGGCCAGCCCAAGCTTGGATGAGCTGCAGAAAATTATCAAGCCATTCCAACTTGTTTAATTTTTCTCTTCTAAGAACTTGAACGGCATGTCCTCTTAATCATCCTGCGAGAGCAAGCACAAAAGAAGAGAAAGACATTCAGGAAAACAGAGCAATTAATCTGTTCGTTCATGTTCGGCGAATGTCTCTGTGCTCCGAATGCACTCACCCCTCTATTCCACGAACCTCCGGTGGGCACACAGAGCTGGCACGCAGCACTGGAGACGCTGGATGAATAAGGACACAGCTGCCTGCACTTAAGAATGTGGGAAGCCAGTGGGGAAAAGGAGAGATGGCTTTTGTGTTGGTGGGCAGCTCCTGTGTGCCAGGCTCTGGGCTAAGAGAGTAACACGTGAGCTTTGTGAGATCCATCGTCCTTAAAACATTAAGAAAAAAATTTGAAGATTGTATATAATTATTTTAATATTTTTCTTTTTCAAAATTAAAATATAATTACACCATCTCCCCCTTTTTCTTCCACCAACCCTTCTTGTAACCCTTTTGTTCTCACTTAAATTCATGGCCTATTTTTCTTTAATTGTTGACATATATAATACATAAATTACATTGTAAATTACAAATATATAAATATTACCCACTCGGTCTGTATAATGTTATTTGCATATAGATGGTTTCAGGGCTGACCACTTGGTAGTTGGATAAGCAGTTGAGGGGGAAATCTTCCCTTGGGGAGATGATCTCTCCTACTCTTGGCATCCCTTAGTTGCCTGTAGATTTTTGCCTAGGGTTGGGGACTCATCAGATTTCTCCCTTTCATGGTAGCCTCTCTATTGATTTGGCCTTGTTTAGGCAGCTATGTTGATGAGACTTTATGGGTGTAGATTTTCTGACATTTCTGGGAGATAAAATCTCACAGCAGACTCCTGTTTTTACAATCCTCCTGGCTCTCCTTCCTCTGTGTTCTCGAAGCTTTACGTATAGAAGTTGTGTTGTAAAATGACAGTTTGGTTGGGGCACCACAGGACCACTTGTTCTCTGCAATTTGATCCATTGTAGTTTTCAGTAGTGGTGTCTGTCTTTTCTAAAAAGAAGTTTCTTTGATGAGGGGTGAGAACTACACTTCTCTGTGGATATAAGGATAAATATTTATAATGCAGGTTAAGAGTTATGCTGGTTTAGTAAAGTGATAGTAATAGACTCTTCTTCAATACCCATGACATAACTAAACCAGATAGTTGGCTAGGTTTATGGGTCCTACAGTACCAGGTATGATTTATCTCTTGTTTTGTGGGCCTTAAGTCCAGTTAGAGTGCTGGTGGTTACCACCAAGTCACAAGTACCACTACTGTACCTGAGGGTTAGTGCTCCATGCTGGTCATTGCTGTAGGTCATAGGTATCATGGACAGGACTATTGGTTGCTTCCCTCTTTTAGAAATCTGCATGGCATATTCTGATACCGTGAAAGCTAGTTTTCAGAGAGGAGGCTGTCAGCTAGATCCAGTTCAGGCCTTCCGTGTCCTGTGTCCTAGTGTTTAGTGGCTTTAGATATAAGGACTCACCTTCCACCTCTGGGAGACAACCAAAGCAACAGCAATAGCCTGTAATGTTTTGAGAGCCTCTTGTATTCCTCTAACAACTCAAAAGGAGGCTGGGGGAGGGGCGGTGTTAGATAGTTCATGGCTCTTTGAGAGAAGCATTGCCGGTACAAGTGGGAAGTTCTCATTCAAACTATATTTGAATACACCTAGACTTATATGTGTTTTATACAATCATAGGTAAATAATAATATCATTCCTATAGCCTTTTCTTGCATGCTGCCATTTTCCTCTTCTCTGTGTTGATATCCCTTCTCCATCTCCAGTTAAGGACCCCCTCCTCCCACCTGTCTTCCTGTCTCCCTTTGCAAATCACCTGGACCCAGCTGTTTCCATCTATACTGTCCAGCCCATTGTCCCTTTTTACTTTCCTGGTTTCTGTCGTCACTCCAGGTTGTATGCACACATCTGAAGATTTGGAGTTAGAGGTTGCAGACGAGAGAAGCATACCTTACTCGATATGATCTTTTCTAGACAATTCCAATTTCCCCCCAAAATTTCATTTAATTTACCCCTGAATAGTATTCCATAGTGTAGAAGTACTACATCTTCATTATCTTGTTTGTCAGTTGAAGGGCGTTTAGGTTGTTTCCATCTCCTAGTTATTGTGAGAAGAGCAGCAATGAACACGGTTGAGCAGGTGTCTGTGGAGTCAAGCCCTTTGGGTACGCCAAGGAGTGATGTACCCGAGTCATACGGTAGCTTTATTTTTGTCTTTTTGAGGGGTCTCCACACTGATTTCCAGTGGGCCAGTTTGAAATCCCACCAAGGGCGAATGAGAGCTGCTTTTCCCCTGCATCCTCTCCACCTACAAGGGGCGGCGTTCACGCTTAGAGAGAGGAAGTAACTGACTTTGAGTAGCAGGCCTCTGTGACGCAAAACCCCACCCCTCCTTTGTCACTTTGGTACTCTGTGGGGACACTCATCTATCCCCTCTGTAATATGCTATGAAGGACCCAGACTCATTGCCCATTCAGGGCACACTGGCTGATGAGAAGACAGAAGCGTAGCTCTTTTCCTGCCATGTGAGTGTTGAAGGACAGCCCAAGGGTGAGTGTAGGCCTGATGTGGTCCATGGTGTAAAGCCCATTACTAGTGTTAGAGAGAGGCATGGTGGATGGGATAGGATGGAGGGGGACCTTGAGTGATATGTGTACCCCGAATGTGGCTATGAGGCGCCTGTGATGAAGCAGAAGGCTCACTTAATATCTCAGTCTGGCCTTAGCCTTGGGCTGAAACTGGCCAGTGCTGACTTCCAGCGGGGTCAAAAGCACGAGGAGAAAGCCTGACACATGTTTTGCCCACCCAGATAAGACTACGATAAGACCACATCCACATGTTATACTTGGCTTCCTTTGTGTCATGTCACCTCCCCACTCACATGTATCTACAGTTGTGTGCACACACAAAGCCACTGGCGTTAGTTCTTGACATGCTTGAGGAGAGATGATAGCTCTAGTGAGAGACTCCATGCATGGGGAGCCACAATATAGAAGGGACCTGGGTCTCTGAGTGACTGAATAGAGGAGAACCATGCCACTCCACAGCCTGCACTGAACTGCCAGTGAGACATAAACTCCTCCTGTGCCAAGCCACTGGAATTTGGGACTATTTCAAAAATATTTTAAGCCATTATGAATACTATTTCTAAAATCAGATGCCCTGTGATGTGTATAGTGATGATATGAATGAGATATCTCCCAGTAGTCTCAGGCGTTTGAATATTTGGTCCCCAGTTAGTGGAACTGTTTGGGAAAGATTAGGAGGTGTGGCCTTGTTAGCAGAAGTGTGTAACTGAGGATAGGGTTTCCAAAACCTTCACTATCTCCAGCGCACTCTCTGATTCCAGTCTGTGGTTCAAATTGTGAGCTGCCGGGTGTTGCTCTAGCCTCTTACCTTTTGCTTGTCTGCTAGCTTTGCTCTGCCACTGTGGACTCCGATCATCTGGAACATAAGCCTAAAATAAACCCTTCCTTGTATGAATTGCCTTGGTCATGGTGCTTTATAACGGCTATTAAAAAGTAACTAAGATGACATATCTCTTTATATTTCTGTGATGGCTGCTCTTGGTTTTCAACTTTACTATATCTGGAATGAACTACAACCCAGAAATGGAGAGCACACCTGTGATCTGGATCTTGAGGCTGGAAGAGACATGCTTTTGACCCAGATCAACACACCTGGCCATACCTTCAACTGGAGGCCTGTATACAGACGGTGGGAGACGGGAGGGGTTTGTTCCCTTCCTCTGTGCACTCAGTTTGCCAGCACATCCATTGGAGCCTACTTCTTTGGAATTCCAGCTTATACAGAAGACCAGCTGAAACACTCAGCCTTGTGGGACTGAGAAACTACTAGGTTCTTGGATTTTATATCCACAGTTGGCCATTGGATTAGTTGGACTGCAGCCAGTAAGCCGTTTCAATAAATTATATATATATATAAAATGCTTATCCAATAAATTCTCTCTCTCTCATATGGGTGTGTGTATGTACATAGAGTATAGATAGATAGATAGATAGATAGATAGATAGATAGATAGATAGATAGATGATAGATTCGTTCCATAAGTTCTGTGACACTAGAGACCCCTAATTAATATAGTTTGCATAAATTAATGCATAAGCAAGACTAAAGCAGGACCCTCAGGATGCACTACAGTTTCTGACACATACGCAGTAGAGAATGTCAAGGGCTGGTAACCTGGTGCTTGATCTCAGAATGAGGGATTGGAAAGAAACAGTTTTTAACTTAAAAAAAATTATTATAGTTTATTCAGATCACATCCCGGTTGTTATCCCCCCTCGCTCTTCTCTTCCCATTCTCCACCCTCCCTCCCTCTTCTGCCCTATTCCCCTCCCCTAGACCTCTGACAGAAAGACCCTCCTCCCCCACCATATGACCACAGTCTATCAGGTCTCATCCAGATATCTTACATCCCCTTCCTCTGTGTGTCCACAAGACCTTCCAACAAAAGGGATGTAATCAAATCACGGGCACCAGCGTTCATGTCAGAGACAGTCCCTACTCCCCCCAACAGCCATGGAGAATGAGCTGTCATTGGCTAGATCTGAACAGGGGGTCTAGGTTCAATGAATGTATTGTCCTTCGTTGGTGCAAAAGTTTGTGTAGGCCCCCCTGGGTTCAGACCCAATGGCCTTGATGGTCTTCTTGTGGGGCTCCTGAACCTTCTAGGTCCTTCCATCCCCCCACCCCCAGTTTTCCATACCACTTCAGCACTCCACCCAGAGTCTGGCTGTGAGTCCTAGCATCTGTCCCATTCCCCCACTGGGTGGAGTCTGTCAAAGGATATCTGTGTTGGGCTAATATCCACTTATATGTGAGTATATATCATGTATGCCTTTCTGGGTCTGGGTTACCTCTCTCAGGATGATCTTTTCTAGTTCCATCCATTTGCGCACTGATTTCAAGATTTCCTTGTTTTTAATAGCTGAGTAGTATTCTGAGTGTAAATGTACTATAATTTCTTTATCCATCCTTCAGATGAGGGACATCTAGGTTGTTTCCAGACTCTGGCTATTACGAATAAAGCTGCTATGAACATAGTTGAGCAAATGTCCTTGTTGTGTGGTGGAACATCTTTTGGGTATACTCCAAGAAGTGGCATAGCTAGATCTTGCAGTAACACTATTGCCAATTTTCTGAGAAAGTGCCAGATTGATTTCCAAAGTGGTTGTACAAGTTTAAACTCCCACCAGCAATGGAAGAGTGTTCCCCTTTCTCCACATCCTTGCCAGCATGTGCTGTCACTTGAATTTTTTTATCTTAGCCGTTCCGGTAGGTGTAAGATGGAAAGAATCTCAAGAGTTGCTTTGATTTGCATTTCCCTGATGACTAAGGATGTTGATCCTTTCTTTTAAATGTTTCTCAGCCACTCAATATGCCTCTGCTGAGAATTCTGTTTAGCTCTGCACCTCATTTTTAAATTTGGTTATTTGGTTTGGTGGTATTTAATTTCTTGAGTTCTTTATATGTTTTGGATGTTAGTCCTTTGTCAGATATAGGGTTGGTGAAAGTCTTCTCCCAGTCTCGAGGCTGTCATTTTGTTCTGTTCACAGTGTCCTTTGCCTTATAGAAGCTTCTCAGTTTCATGAGGTCTCATTTATTAATGGTTGATCTTAGAGTCTGAACTATTGGTGTTCTGTTCAGGACATTGTCTCCTGTGACAAAGAGTTCAAGGCTCTTCCCCACCTTTTTTCTAACGAATTTAGTGTGTCTGGTTTTATATTGAGGTCTTTAATCCACTTGGACTTGAGTTTTCTGCAGGGTGATAAATATGGATCTATTTGCATTTTTCCACATATAGACATCCAGTTAGACCAGAACCATTTGTTGAAGATGCTATCTTTTTTCCATTTTATGGATTTGGCTTCTTTGTCAAAAATCAACTGTCTACAGGTGTGTGTGGGGGTTTTTTTTATGGGTCTTCAATTAGATTCCATTGATCAACCAGCCTGCTCCTATGCCAGTACCATGCTGTTTTTATTACTGTTGCTCTGTAGTATAGCTTGAGATCAGGGACAGAGATTCCCCTAACTCTTTTATTGTACAGAATTGTTTTAGATATTGTGTTTTTCATACAAAGTTGACAATTTTTCTTTCAAGGTCTGTAAAGAATTGTGTAGGTATTTTGATAGGGATTGCATTGACCTTGCAGATTGCTTCTGGTAAGATGGCTGTTTTTACTATGTTGATCCTCCTGATCCACGAGCACCTTCTAATGTCCTCTTCAATTTCTTTCTTCAGAGACTTGAAGTTTTTTCCATACAAGTCCTTCACTTGCTCAGTTAGAGTTACAACAAGATACTTTATATAATTTGTGGCTATTGTGGAGGGTGTAGTTTTTATAGTTTCTTTCTCAGCCTGTTTGTCATTTCAATATAGGAGGTCTATTGACTTTTTTGAGTTGATTTTGTATCTGTATCCATCCACTTTGCTGAAGGTGTTTATCGGTTATAGGAGTTTTCTGGTGGAATTTTGGGGGTCACTTATGTACACTATCATATCATCTGTGAATAGGGATACTTTGACTTCCTCCTTTCCAATATGGATCCCTTTGATCTCCTTTTGTTGTCTTATTGCTCTGGCTAGAACTTCAAGTGCTATATTAAAGAGATATGGAGAGAGTGGGCAACCTTGTCTAGTCCCTGATTCTAGTGAATTTCTTTGAGTTTCTCTCCATTTAATTTTATATTGGCTATTGGCTTGCTGTATGTGGCCTTTATTGTGTTTAGGTATGTACCTTGTATCCCTGATCTCTCCAAGACTTTAAACATAAATGGGTGTTGGATTTTCTCAAATGCTTTTCGGCATCTAAGGAGATGATCATGTGTTTTGTTTTGTTTTTCTTTCAGTTTATATGGTGGATTACATTGGTACATTTCCATATATTGCATCATCCCTGCATGCCGGGAATGAAGTCTGCTTGATCATAGTGAATGATATCTTTAATGCATTCTTAGATTCAGCTTGCAAGTATTTTATTGCGTATTTTTGCATCAGTGTTCATAAGAGAAGTTAGTCTGAAATTCTTTTTGTCTTGTCTTTGTGTGGTTTAGGTATCAAGGTAACTGTGGCCTCATAGAATGACTTTGGTAATGTTCCTTCCATTTCTATTTTATAGAATAGTTTGGAGAGTATTGGTATTAGCTCTTCTTTGAAGGTCTGGTAAAATTCTGCATTGAAACCATCTGCCCCTGGACTGTTTTAGTTGGGAGACTTTTGATGACTTTGATAACCTTAAAGCCTGTGCCTGTGCCTGTGCCTGTGCCTGTGCCTGTGCCTGTGCCTGTGCCTGTGCCTGTGCCTGTACCTGTGCCTGTGCCTGTGTGGATCTGGGAACTTTCTGTGGATTGGCGGGTAACCTGGGGTTGGATCCACTTTTGTTCTAGGCTATGGGGTCTACTCTGGGCTAGAAAACCCATAAATTGGTGTTTTATAGTCCCCAGTTCAGTCTGATATCCAGAGCGCAGGTGCCAAGCACATGTAGGTGAGTGGCTAGACTTTGGAGACTCCACACACGCCTGCAGGGACCCAGGACTTTTCTGTGGATTAACTTGGTGGCCTGAGGCCAGACACACCTATGTTTCACATAGTGTGGACCCCTCTCACTTGGGAAATACCCACACTGCTGTTTTGTAGCTCTCAGTTTGGTCCTTAGGTCACTGTGCAGCCACTGCTGTCCTGCTGATCAAACACATCTTGGATCCCCCAGAAATGGACATTCTTGGTCCTGGTCCCAGGTCTACTGGAGAAGAACTCTGAGAGTGGGGCCTGGCTACCTGCCTGTTCAAGCCCTCCAGTGTGCCTGTGTACCAGGCAATCACTCCATAAGGACTGAGAGAAGTAGAGTGGGATCTTGCAGTTCACAGAACAGGACAGAAACCATAGCAACTGTTCCATGAAGCCTGTGGATGTAAGATGCGGGGAAAAGAAGACGCTACCTTTTTCTTTTGATTGATCTTGTTGACTTCTGCACCAAATCTGAGATTTTGGTTTGTTAGTTTGTAGAAGATTGATTGTTACATCAGAATTCTTATACTACTGTATTAATTTTCTAGAATAGCCATAATAACACATCTCTCAGGGTGGGTGAGTTAAACATCAGAGACTTATATTCTTAAATTAGGAAGCATGAGACCCAAGATCTCTGAGGTCCCCATCCTTCACCAGAAGATACACACCCACCTTCTCGCTGCTGGCTTGCCAGGGACCAAACGGCCTGTGACCGACCCCCACCCATTCAGCATCTGCAGCAAACATCCTGCTGGGCCACTCATTAGGCATGCAAGGCATCCGGCTTAGCCCTGAGAAGAGAGCGATCGGATCCTGAGATAACCACAGAGACATCCTGCTTTGCCTCACCTAGGAAAACCCCTCCCCCTGCAGATGTTCCCGGGGCTCAACCCCAGAAGATTTTGTACTTTTCCATTTACCCTCCCCGCTCACCCCCGCCCTCCCTAAAGCAGGTTTTAAAAAGCCTGCCCTCATCTTCAATAAACGGCTCTTGACAAGCTACTGTTCGCTTGAGCCCTGCGTCTCTCTCGCCCATTTCTTTATCCACAGGTTGCGACCCACCTCGGCCCCCCAATAACTGACCAGCTGGACTGGTTATGTGGACTAGTTACGTGGACTAGTTACTGGCTCACTGCTCATAGTTAGCTCTGGGCACCCATGCTCTTGGTGTCCCCTTTTTTCCTTTTGTGTTCTTTATTCTCTATTTCTTCTCTTCCTCCTGCTCCTCCTCTTTATCTTCTCTGGGACGGTCTCATTATTTATCCCTGGCTGTCCTAGAACTTGCTATGTAGACCAGGCTGATCTTAAAATCATAGAAGGTTTTGTTGTTGTTGTTGTTGTTGTTGTTTTTGCCTCTGCCTCCTGAATGCTGAGATTGTCCCACCACACCTGGGCAATTTCTCCATTCTAATAAAGGCAGCACAAGTATGATTGGAATAAGGCCTATCCTGATGCTATATTTTCCATTTAATTACCCTCTTAAAAAACCCTGTCTCAAAATAGTCATATTCTGGGTTCCTAGATGTTAACACTTCAACATTATATATTTGGAAGGAATATTGCACCTAACTTCCTTTACTATAACAAATATCTGAGATAATCAATTTAGAAAGAGAAAAAGGCTTAATCCTATTCATGATTTTGGAGGGTGCAGCCCAGTCCATGGTTTCTTGGTCCCATTGCATTGGGCAAGAAGCTCAACATGGTTAACTTCTGTGGTTGAGCAAACCACTTACCTCATACCTGGGAAGCCAAAGGGAGGAACAAGAAGAAACTAGAGCCCCACTATCTCTTTTGTGACCCAAAGGCCCCCATATGACCTACTGCTTAAATGTTCCACCAGTTCCCAAAAGCCTCACTCTATTGATCAAGCCTTTAGCCTATGAGCCTTTGGGGGACACTTAAGATCTGAACTATAAGTGGACATAATTTTGAATGAAACAACAATAGAATCTGGACTGTAACTGATTTCTTATATTTCTGCCTCTCTTGTAGCTTCTTTGAGTCATTCAGGAACAGAAGATAGTTAAATACTAAATATGACACATAGTTTGAAGATACAGTTTATTCCAGGACTAGTGAAGTTAGAATGAGCTGTATTTTTGGCAGTATGCTAGATCAAAAGCAGAACCACATGACAATGATGCAAAAGTAAGAGGAGCCCACTTGAAGGCATTCCTGTTGCTCTTGGACAGATGGAGACCAGTTTATAAATGAATGTATAGCATTTGGTAATAGGAGTTCTAAAGCAAACTCAAAATCTCAAAGAAAATTACGTTTGGTCCCAAGTTGCCTGGTCAGTGATGCTGTGCACATGAGAAAAACACTCTTTGATACACTGGGGTTTGGTAGTTTCTTTCAGAAGACTAGAAAATGGAAACTCTTCTGAGCTCCTTTAAGTTGGCTTGTCTTGTTAGTGAGCCATGAAGCTAATGTGAGACAGTGACTGAGGAATATATCAGAAGTCAGATACACAGAAAGAACAAGATGTTGTGGAAAGGTGGGAAAAAAAATTTTTTCCCCCGAGACAGGGTTTCTCCGTGACCTGGACTCGCTTTGTAGACCAGGCTGGCCTCGAACTCACAGAGATCTGCCTGCCTCTGCCTCCTGAGTGCTGGGATTAAAGGCTTGCGCCACCACGCCCCGCAAGGTGGGAATTTCTTAAAGCCCTTGTTTTGTAGCTGGCATGTTTTCCCAAGGCGACGCTGTGGGTGTGGAGGGCTGCTAGCTACGTCCTCTATCCCTGTGGGTCTTCTCTTTCTTCCACCCATGTTTCAGTTCATATTAACTAGCAGGGTCATCGGTCGGTGCCTCAGATGCCAGGGTGAGCTTTAATTCAGTGGCTTCAGATAGCCTCAACTTGGGACAATTTGTCTGCCTGTAACATCCCATGGAATGGACTTTTTTTTTATCACTTGTTAACTTCCAGGGCAGAGTTCACTACAAAACATCCTCGCTCTGGATCTGTGAACAGGGAGCTGTGGAAGTCCCATGCATACAAACACGTTAGCCTGTGCTCAAAATATGCTTATGGGGCAGATTTAGATATGATTAATGTCGGCACCGACGAGCATACATTAGTGGGATTTGCATATATATAAATTTGAATAATGCTCAAGGACATCAAATGATTTCAAACTTAATAATTATAATAACAAATATTTATTGAAGTCTCATGTACCTGACAGTGCGGTGGTAGACCTTTCACACACTGATTTAACTACTCTGTAACAGCTATGTGATTTAGATCCCATTGTTGTAGCCATGTTGCAGATAAGGCTACAATAAGGCAAGGCAAGGCATGCAAAGTTAGGTACCCTGTCCAAGTCCACAACATGAGCCCCTAGGAGCAGAGCTGATAGCCTGACTTTAGAGTCTGTGCGCTTACCTTCTGTCATATGTAGCCGTAGATGCTAAGCTCACTGAGGCCTTGCCTTGTTTGTGGAATTGGGAAGTTATATGGGAAACGGAAAGCTCCATAAACACAGTATCTCAGTCTTGCCTTCAGGAGAGTCGGGCTTATTCAGCAGTGCCCTTTGGCAAGGAGGGTGCGAACCAAGTGTGACGCTGTAAGACTTGGGTCTTGGCTCTTTCCTTCTGTGACCTTGAAGGCACTGAAGCAGGTGTGCCAGCAGACGCAGTCCAGGTCAACAAAGGCAACTTTCTGGGTCTCAGAGTTGCGGTGACATGAACAGAGTGGTTGGAGGACACATCTGATAGCCCTGGGGAGTAGAAGCTGGAGTGGGACAGTTGGAAAGGAGCCTGGGGAAGAATCTTCCAGAGAGGAGGCATCAGAACTGATGGTAAATGGCAAGTGGAAATCCCCCTTGAGTAAGGTGGGAAGTGTTGGCCAGGCCACAGAAGAAAGAACACTGCTGCTCCTGGAGGGTGCCTGATGGTATGGAGTGTTGCCTCATAGAGATGTCCTGAGGTAGGAGGCAATGGGTCAGCCGTGAAGACAACCCTTCAGTGACATCTTCGGTTTTTGTTTTGTTTTGTGAGATGGGGCAGGTAGATTTGTTCACCTGGGATGTGGATAGTTGTGAAGAGTGTTTATCATTCTAGGGATGGTGTTTTGCTGACATAGAGAAAGCATCTCTCTTGATGCCACAGCCCCTCCCTACCAATCACACATTTGCTACCTGTTTGCCAACACCTGGAAGCTCTGGAGTTAAAGATTTATATATATATTTTTGTTACATAAAGGATATTAATTTTTATAAAGCTACTTGAACTTGACCACACAAAGTGTCCAGCAGTCTTCCTGAGAAGAAGTTTTGATAGGATATTGAGGGAAATGGGCAAGAATGAGGATCACACAAAGTGAGGGCACATGGAGGAAATGGAGCAGGGGTCCACTGGAGCTTAAGAGCTCATTACACAAAGGGTAATGTGCTTCAGGGTCTAACTGGAAAATATGCAGATAGCCAGAGATACCGTGCACAGAGGTACACCCAGTAGTTGTGGCATATGGGTCAAGATCACTCTGGGGACCCTCATATCAGATATCCTGCATATCAGATATTAATATTGTAATGCATAACAGTAGAAAAGTTACAATTATGGAGTAGCAATGAGATAAGTTTATGGTTGGGGTCATCTCAACATTAGGAACTGTATTGAAGGGTTGTAGCATTAGGAAGGTTAAGAACCACGGTGCACTGTCCATCAAACAAGCTTCATCTTCTCCTGATGCTGCCCAAAGGTTACCCAGGAAAAAAAGAAGCTCAAAGCTATGCCGATAGAACTTTGGCTGGATATTTGAAAAGCACATCTTTTAAATTCTTCCTCCTGTACCAGTCAAAAGCAAACGCATCAAGACAATAAATCACCCAGCCCAAAACAAGGTTTTGGCTTTAGTTTGGAACTTATGAATTTACCCCAGTTGTCCATGTCTGTTTAAAATGCCACTTCTGTCATCTTCTGCAAAGCTGCTTAGAAATAATACAGGCAAGTCTTTCAGAAGCACATTATGTAACAAATCGTCCTAACGACATAGCTGCATAGACATCGGAAAGGGAAGCTGTGGTTATAGCAATGCATTTTGCCTTGATTGCAGTGTGGCTCGGGCAGAGGAGTGTGTCATGTGACCGTGGTGACAGGCATTCATTCATAACTTGATGACTTCTCCACCTAGAATCTGGAAGCCTGGCAGGCAGCACTTGCTCGATGCAAGCAATGGGCAAGGAGTCCCTCCACAGTGAGGGAAGGGTGTGGGCAGAAGGACATGTCGTCTCATTCAATATTCTTTTCATCTTGTCCAAGCATGTAAAATCTAGGCTAAAACCTTTAGGTTGACTATAAAAACGGCTCAAGGACCTCATCATTCTGTGTAAAGCTCCCGGTGTTGCCTGGAGAAGCCATTTATTTTCTGCAGCTTTGCAGAGGGATAAAGATGAATAGGTTGTAAAAAGAAACATTAGCAATTTATTGTTACAGGATCTGTAAAGTTTTCAATGTGCAGATTCACTGCAAAAGTGGAAACATCAGTCTGTAAAGACACAGCCACACACACGTTTATGTCAGTGGTATTTGGAGTGTGTGTTATTTTGGGAGAAAATCTGAACGTTAATAGAGGATGGGTTAGATATGCCCTGGCACATTCTCTCTGCGTGAACTATTATGTATATGTTTCAGAGAAGGTTTAAGAGTTGGGAGATGGCTTGCTACCCAAGCATGTGGACATGAGGTTGGGTCTCTATCATCCATGTAGATGATGTAGTAGCATGTGTCTATAACCCCAGCGCTGGGGAGACAGGCAGATAGACCTTAGAAGCTCACTAGCTAGACAGTCTAGCTGGGTTGGTGAGACCTAGTGAGAGACTCTGTCTTGAGAATTGGTAAAAGGTGACTAAGGAAGTCACTGGGTGTTGACCTCTGATCTCTACACATAAGTGCACACACACCATCACACACAAGTGTGTGCACGTGTGCGTGCATACATATACACATACACGCACACAAATAAAGGCAGGTTTAGATCTGCAAATATTGACCTAGAAGGGCACCTATTCATAGTGTTACATTTTTAAAACCATTGAAAAATTGTGCTGTATAAACTCATCTATATACAAATACATATTTATATATTTGTATTTTCTTTGTGAGACTTGAGACACCTGGGGAGGAGTTCAAGTCAATTTCTCCCTCTTGCTAAAGGCTAACATGAGAAGGATCGTTATTGTGAGCGTGTATGCACGAAATACAATACTGCAGAGGAAAAAACTTACTTAGCAACTTAAGATTTGTGGAGGACTAAATAAGGCAATATTTGTGAATGCTTATTGCAATCACCAATATTTATATGCTTCTAGGAAATGCCGCCAGTATTTGAGTGCTTTGCCCCCCTGTGCTGATGTTGCATGTCAGTCTGGCCTTGCCTTCATTTTCACTGGCTTCTGCATTTTATTTGCCAGATGCCCAGGCATTTTCTGGGTTCAGCATGCTCCCCCACCACACACCCTCAGACCTCAACATGCACGCACCCACACTTCCCTGGCTCATCTGCAGTGCCCTCTCTTTCACCTTCAGGTTTGACTTGCAAGTCAAGGCAAGACTTGTCCCCTCTGGGCAGCCCCCAAATTGTTCCGTTCATCACCCTGCTGGGACAATCCCTCCAGCTGTGTCTCTGCACTCTCAGCCACTAGTCCAGGGGCATTGGATGGGGACTGACTACGATTGGCAGAGTAGCTGCGTGAGGAATGGGAGGAAGGGAAAGAGGCCAGGCCCTGCTCCTCACGGTAGCTGGTAGCCCAGCAAGCATTGAGCGGCTACGCTGTTTGTGTTTCGGTTCTTGATTAGGTCATCTAGGCGTAGCCATTTTGTTTCTCAGGTCTTTGAAAATTGGAAATTGAGTAAGGTGCTAGTGGGTTTTAAATGATTAATTTGTTCATATTACCATATATTGCCCCTCTAATTTGGAAGCTATTAAGTGGTGAGAACAGTTAATAATATTCTATTAGTTCTCTGCATAGGAACAGAAACTCAGTGAAGCCAGTATCAGATAAGGCAACTGAGAAACGCTTTGCAGGCTGCAGACCCTGAGCAGGGCTTTGCTCATGGTGATCACAGCTGCAACGTTAACAAGTGACCCAGCCCTGAACAGCCAAGAGCTTGAAGAGAGGAAAACTAGAATACATGTTGAGAGTTTCCCTAAACTCAACCGTCAGTGAGGAAATGCAGACACATGTTATGACTGGTTTTAAAAGACTCTGAAGAGCACGTGTGTTTCAATGACAAGCTTGGGAGTGAGCGTGAAGAAGGAGAGATACTTCACGTTTTTTTCTCCTGTGGGGTTAGGGTGTGTGATGGTCAACCGATTTGCAAGTGTGCCGACAAGCATCCTTGTATGGTCAGCTTCCCTCAACTCACAGAGCTGTAACTACATAACCTGGGAAGATGTCCTTAGAACCTAACAATTGCTTACTCTATCCAAACAGAAAATGCTGCTACAGTCTGCCTCACTCCCAGCATGCTGTGTTTCTCCTGGTACCACCGATGCCTCCTCGCCACCTAATGCTCTTTGCGTATGATGTCGCTCCATACGCCCAGCCTTCTGGACATTGAGCAGGATATAGGCGTATAGTAGAATTGGCAGCATCAGAGTCACCTAGCCAGCAAGCTCACACTCACCCTCCAGGCCCTTGTCTTTGTCAACTCAGAAACAATGTCTGCTCCCGCTCTGCTGTGCTGCCTCTGTTTCTCCTCCCTGGAGTTTTACTTTCTCTGCCTTGACTGTAGTTTTCTGTCATTTTGTATCGAAGGTGCACACTGCCCATCCCCATACCCTAGAACATTCTGGGATACTTTGTCTTGGCATTGCCCCATCTTTCCGGGAAGAAGGACACTGTATCAGTGTGTACTAGCCACGTTCTGTTCTCCCTGGCAATGGATTCTCTGCCAACAACAGAGAACTCACTGCTGTAATCCCGAAGGATGGGCTGCTGGCTGATCCCACCAGAGAGACACTGGCCTTTCTCCGTTGAGACAGAAAATCCTTTCTCTACAGTGTGGCTTGGTTCTCCCTCTTGTCTGGGGACAGCTGCTCAGTCCTTTTCTGTTTAAGCTTTGCTTCAAGGCTATAAGCATAGAGCTATGGCAGACAGGAGGAAATTGGCGTCTGTGTGTTTTAAAATTTATCATTTGGGAAGCTTTCTCTGGTTATATATATATTTCTTTTTAAAGGATACATGAAAAGAAGTCCCCAAAGTATTGATTTCTAGCATCTTAAGACATAACCAGCTTTATTATTTATATCAGTGGAAGCTGATGAATATAGGAAACTCACCAGAAGTCTAATTTATAAACTCGGTTTGCCTTTGCATGTTTTGATTTAGTGCTTTCCTTCATCCTGAAGGGTGAAAAATGAAGGGGCTGTTGACTGCTGTCTTAACAATGGGTAGGCTCTCTGTAAGAAAGAATAGAGACAGCTACACCAAAGTTCATAAAAACGGGTCCTCTACCTGTGGGAAGTGTGGCCCAGTAACAGGCACTTGCCTGGCATCCATGACACCTTGGGTTCCATCCCCAGCATTTGGGGCTCGGGGATAAAATACCCTGAAAGAGTACTCACTCGGCAGTTAACCGAGCCTCATAGTCCTTGGTTATGGTGTGGTATTCTTTTTCTATTGTTGTTTGGTGCAATTTGCTAAGATTGTATTTAGAATTTTTGTATCTATGCTGGTGGGAGACAGAACTGTTTAAGTTTTCTTAGATTGTTAAATTTTGATAGTAAGGTAATCTTGGTCTCATAGAACGAGAGGGGACGTGTTTTCTCATCTTAGGTTTTCTGTAAGAGTTTGGGACGAATTCATTATTTCCCCTTTAGCTGGTAGAATTTATTAGTGAGGTTATCTGAGCCTCAAAATTTCTTTGTGAGAGGGTCTAATCCTAGATTCAATTTCCGTGACTTATAGACTGTTCAGATAGTCCTTGCCAGTGAACTTTGAAACTCTCATGTTTTAAATTTGTTCATTTTGGGCCTGTAAGATAGCTCGGTGGGTATAGGTGTTTGCTACCAACCCCGAGGATTAAAGATTCTCATAGGGAAAGAGTAGGACCAGCTCCTGCAAGCTGTCCTCTGAGTATCACAGACGTGCTGTGGTCTGTGTGCACATATACATAGACACACACTGAATAAGTAAATGCAGTAAAACTTATAAAATAAAGTTATTTTTATCTAAGTAATTAAATTCATTGTTAAAAAGCTCTTCATCATATTCCTTTATTATTCTTTAAATGTCTGTAGACTTAGGGGCTGGAGAGATGTTTAGTGGCTAAGAGCTCACACTGCTCTTACAGAGGACATATTTCAAATGTCAGTATCCACATGTGGCTCACAGCTACGATAGCTCCAGCTCCCAGCGGTCTGATGCCTCTGGTCTCTGCAGGTACCAGAACACATGTGCACATACAACACACACACACACACACACACACACACACACACACACACACGTATCTATAAAACTTTTAAAGTCTCTAGGTGCTGCACTTATGTTATGTCTCTCTTTTTTTAAATGATATTTTTGTCCCTTGATAATTTCATACACGTATGTGACATATTTCCGTCCTGCCCATCATATCTCTCTCGCGTTTCCCTCCTCTAATTCCTCTGACACCCCCACGATGACCCCAAATGTATGTTCTCTTTTTTTATAAGCCACTAAGTCCACTTAGTGCTGCCCACTCATGCATGGCTCTGGGGCTCTCCGCTGGCACATGGACAGCTTACCAGTGGCCTCCGAAGAAAAACGATTCTCCTCCTCTCGACATCCATCAAACGCCCATAGTTCCTCAGCAATAAGCACGTCGTGCCCAGAAGCTCCTAACTTTCCAAGTTTTGCCTTGTTTGTTTTGTAAATTATAAAAGAAATTCAAACATCCAGTCTATGACTGTAGAAGTCACTAGAACAATCTGCATCATTAGAACATTTTAAGATGGGCAACATCCAGTGAATGCTTATTTAAAAAAAAAAAAAACAAACCAACTCTATCGTTCTTAATTTAAAATTTTTCATTTTTGGTTAGTGTCTGCATGTGGGTTTGGGCATGTGAGTGCAGTGCTCACAGAGGCCAGAGGCCAGAGCCGGATGCCCTGCAGCTAAGCGTACAGGCAACTGTGAGCCACCTAACTGTGGGTGCTGGGAACTGCACTCAGGTCCTCTGTAATAGCAGTATACAATTATAACCATTGAGCCATTGCTCCAGCTCCTATGGCTTAATTTTGCTTCTAACCATACTTTATTATTCTTGACATATTTTTTTTTACCTCAACTCTCGATATATTATTTTTGAGAAATATATAATGGGCCCTTTCCAAACCAATCTTTAGCTAAGAGATTGAATGTTTTTCAACTTCCATATTACAATTATGATTTCAAGCTTCAATCGTACTTCCTAATGTAAAGCTCGGGAAATTGAAAAATAAGCCACCTCATTTCCAGCTTCTACATTTATACCACATCTGTTCCCTTACTTAGGCACATGACATAACATCCAGCTCCTTAAACTTATTATGTATATAATTGATCGGCTTGTGTTCTCCCTGCACACGTGCAAATAGTCACATTTGATCTGAGGTTCAAAATTGCATTTTTAAAATACTTTAGAAGATTCTTGTATTTTATTTTTATAATACCCCATGATTTCTGTAGCTTTATTTTAAAGTTGATATAAAAATGGGTGGATAAAAGATATTGATTACCAGTAATAAAAGTTCATATATTTCACTGTCTGGGAATGCATAAAAGCAGGGTGATTTGCTTGGGTATTTATTTTCATTTTCCACATCCTGAGATTGTTGTGCATGCGTGCATGTGCGCGGGCGCACACACACACACTCACACATGTAAATGCATGTCATATTCCATTCTAATGCTTTTACTCTAAATATAAGATGTCCCCACGTGCAGCAAAGCATCCTGTTACCAATATCACAGCCCTGCGTGCACCTAGCTGAGCCACTCTGCACAGTTCACTTTGAGTTGTGTCTCCGTGGTGCACTGAGCCGTATCCCGTGCATGTCTCTTTGTGCCCAACAGACAAAAGTCCTGAGAGGCCTGACAGCAGAATCATAAGTAGATCAACTTTCCTTACCTTTTCAATTTTGTTGTTGTTCCTCCATCGTCCTTCTGGCCTTCCTCGCCTTCTTCCATCTTCTTCATTTCTTCTTCCTTTGTTCACAGAATGAGACAGTAAGACACTAAGCGGTATCGATACACCATTAAGTGAGATCAGATTTACTGGGTGGAAACCCAACATATTCCTACCGTGTAGGGTACAGATGAGAAAGCGTGTGCGTACGGTTTAGGTAGAGGGTAGTTTCCAAACCTTCTTTCTACTTCGCACCTTGCTGTGGTTTTTCTAAACCTTTGCATCTTGGAAGGTGGCCTAGGACCGCCTAGGGTCAGACTTCCCTAGGGCACGGCACCAGCTTTGACCTGAATTCTTGGTGCCTACAGGAGTTAGGTCCTCACCGTCTCACAAGACAAGGGCCCTCCTGGGTTTGGTTGGTTGTGTGAGGAGATCGTAAGTTGGCTTGGAATTTGCCCCTTTGGTCCCATGTCTGGTAGGACCACGTGGACAAGTTGCACCTCTTCTTGACAAGTGAGAAACTGGACGATGAGGAAATCTACCGCATCTTCCCCAAGCCCTCTTCCCTGTTCTGTTTGGGCAGCTTCGCTGCTGTGTTTATGCCGTGCTTTATCCATAAGCACCTTAGAAGGTACAGTGAAATGAGAGACAACCCCGGCCCGGGAGCAGTAGGACAGTCACAGGGCCTAAACCTGAGGGCTATGGAAGTGGAGACTCTGACGTGTGGACCCTGGGAAAGCCTTGACGTCTTTATCCTGACTCCGTCCTGGATAAGCCACCTACCCCCCCCCCATCCTCTACATCAGTGTTTTGGTTTATAAAATGCTGGCAACAGAAATAAGTGAAACAGTGTGACTTGGAACAGCGCCTGACGTATAAGCCTGCGTGTTATACTTGTCATTACGTTCATGTTCTTGGCAGTCGTGTGACGCCATTGGATCACTCTAAACCTTTATCCAAATAAGGCCATGACCATTTAAACGTGCACTGCGAGAAGTCAATGTCTCCTCCCTCATCCATGTATGTACCCGAAAGAAGGACCCTACCTCCGTTAGAGACCCCCTGACTTACTTTATTGTCTCTTCCAGTGTATTGATGCACTGAATCTTGATGGGGTCAGGCTAGCATCACAAGTCTAGCTTAGGAGTAATGTTTTTTGCTCTTTGAGGTTGGAGAGACACATCTTTTGCAACCTGAGTTTTACTATTGAGAAAATAAGAATGCAAGCAAGGCCAAAACATTTGCAAAGGACTTTAGGTTTATATCATCATCTGACCTGTATTTCTATATCTATCCCAAAGCAGTACAAGGTTAAGTAATCTATTGTCTGAAATTAAGACAGCCCCTTCGCAGAGGTTGTATACTGGCTCAGTTCTGAGAAGACGTGGAGACTAATTTGACATGACTTTCTTATAAAGTAAACTTTGTTGTCTTCTTCTCCTGTCTCCTAAACAAATAATGAATCACATGACATACATGTGACATTGGGCACAGCACGTACAGTTAACCTACCTTCACTGGGCCACCAGAACCCGTCTCACTGTGTAAGGACAAAGGAAAGTCTTTGTTTTCTGGTTTGGCCAAATTTATTACTATGAAACTAACCCTAGGCATTCGTACACATGTGAAAACTATAAAAATACTTTTGTTTCACAACTCTTCTGGTTCTTTGCAGTAAATAATTTCTCATCATTAATAATGCAATAAGCGAGCAAATAAATAAACAAATAAAATGAAAACTACACAGCAAAGCATGTGGGGAAGACTCCTGGCTATTTCCTCGGATGAATACAGAAAGTGGGGAATGAACTGTAAAAGCTGGGTTTACCCTCCCTTGGCCCCCGTGTCCTCCTGATGGTGCAGCATTGCACTACACTCAGCTCCTTTTCTCTCCCAGAGGTGCCCTTCCAGGTGAGTCTTGACCAGAGCCTTCCCTGAGCTTCACGGGAAGCCTCGTGTGTTTGAACTAACCAACCTCCAAGTCTTTGGAGATCTGTCCATCATAAATTTGCAGTAATTGTTTTGACATTGTTGAGCTCTCAAAACATGAAAAGTGCGCAGGAACAGTGAACAGGCTGTAATTTCATTAAGGGTGTGCTACATTTCAAAAGGGAGCACAATTTTTTATGAAAAACAAAAGGAACCTTGTCATAGTCTATTAAAGAAGTCTCTTAACCCTCACTGAGAATTGCCTGAGGACTTACAGGCCTCCTAATTGCACACATTCTACCTCAGATTTTCATGTAATTTAAACGAATGAGGCTTGTACCGAATGTCTCCTGTTTAAATTACTCAATGTCTCTTACTTAAATTGCTCAAACCTAATATTTTGACCTCTTTTCTCAAAGAGTTCAGCTCTGAGAACAGAAGATTCTGGGGAAAGGAAGTTTATGTCTAAGGAAGTTATCAAATGATTCATGTTTAAAGACTAGTTCACATTTCTTTACTAAAAAGACCGTGCTGTTTACATGGAAGGAGGGAAGTGAATGGGTAGGCTTGAAAGGGAATTTTCTTCCCTTACGTATTTCTCAGTGACATAAGAAAATACTTATTACTGCAACCCGGAAATCAGATCCGAGGGCTTATGCACAGCTAGCTGGGTATGAAGGGAGTAAGTTGCCAGATTATAAACGCAACTTGAGTCGCATTCCTCTTGACGTTTGCACTAAACTCAAGTCCCCCTGGGAATCTGACTTGAGTTTCGACAAACTACAGCTTTCTGTTTTGAGAGATGACAAAAAGAATTCACCTTATAATGCCCCCTCGCCAAGGGTATCGCTGTGAAGTTGGTCCTCCTACTGACCTGCGGCATAGAGTTGGGGCGTAGGGGCGACAATGAAGTCAGCCACAACTTTTGGAGGTATTAGTTGATGATGAGCTTCTGGCATTTAGCAAGAGTTCTCTGAGCTTAGTCAGACTGGGATGTGAGCTAGCACGGGGTGGGAGCAGAGAAAGTGCTGGTAGGTGTTGTTTCCTGACTGTTCCTGAAGCTGGGTAAAGAGATTGGAGGGGAAGAGAGAAAAGGAGGGAAGGGAAAGCAGGGGGGGGGGGGGGGCAGGAACCAAGGATGTCAGAGGACAGAAAGGAGTGGGCTGCGAAGAGGAAGTCAAGGATTTCTTCATATCCCAATTTAAATTCTTCTGGTTTGTTGTTGTTGTTTGTTTGTTTTTTTGTTTTTTGTTTTTTTTCGAGACAGGGCTTCTCTGTGTAGCCTTGGCTGTCCTGGACTCACTTTGTAGACCAGGCTGGCCTCGAACTCGCCTGCCTCTGCCTGCAGAGTGCCGGCATTAAAGGTGTGTGCCACCACGCCCAGCATTCTTCTGTATTTTTTAGGGGCTGCTGGCTGATTAATCGTGCAAACCTTTGCTTACACCACCAAGCCCACTTAACATCACAGTGACTCTAACTGAGCTGCACTAGTACAGTGATCCTACCACTGGGGAAACTGAGGCAGGTAGGTCATGAGCTCCAGGCTACCTTGGGTTGCATAGTGAGGTCCCATCTCAGCAGCAAAGAGAGAAAGAGGGAGAGACAGAGACAGAGACAGAGACAGAGACAGAGACAGAGAAGGTTTTGTAACCAGGCACTGTGGCACACACCTGAAATCCCAGTCAAAGCTACACAGAGAAACCATGTCTTGAAAAACAAAACAAACAAAAAATGATTTTGCACGATGTTAGGTCAATGCCAGTGGTAAATAATAAGGATATTTTAAAAGGGGATATTTTAGTAATAACAATATTTCAGTGAGGCTTTAGCATGTGCATGACAAGAGTCTAAATCTCTTACATGTATCAATTAATTTAATCCCCATAGCAATTTCATAAAATAGGTCATATTGTCATTCTCACGTATGCGATGGGGAAACTAAGGCACAGCAAGTGTGCAAACTGGTCTGGCTGACACAGCTTTTAGGTCAGTGGTACTAAAATACTTTGCCCTTTCTGCAGCATGGGTTTGGATTTTTAAAGGCATTTGTGGCCAGTCATTCCCAGGAAAGGAACACCAGTGTCTCCATCCCAGACAGACTCCACTGGAGTCACGTCCTGCTGTGTCGCCTTGGCGGTGACAGTAATTAGCAGTCATGTCTGCATGAAGGACAGTGGGGGAAGACTAGCTTTCTCATTGTCTGTGGAGAACTGAGACAAGAGCAGAAACCACAGGACAGACTGGTGAGAGAGGACTAGAATGTACAGTTTGTCTGCCCGTTGGTTCATTCTTCCAAATACTCACAGACACAGACGTTGCCCTGAGTATCTGGCACCCTCTTCTCTGTGGTGAGGACCCACAGTGAACACAGCAGGGCCTTCCTGCACTGCTTGCGTGGTGTCTCAAACACTTACCTCTCTAGGAAAACTCTTCCCTATCACCCCTCTTATCTTCTGAGGTTAAAAGAAAAAAAAAGCAAAATGTGTTCTAGGTCATCTCCCTGTAAGCCCAGGGGAAGAAAGTTCCTGAAGGTTATTTCAAACCCACACAAAGACATCCAGGCATGAACTGCACAGCCCCGAATGTGCTGATCATGTCCTTAACTACCAACCTGCATAAAGACTCACATTAAAATTATTATAACAAAAAAAAAATGGGGGGAGGGGAAGCAGAGACTGAGCGACACAGTTCTTGAATTCAATCGCTTATCCTCTGGGGAGGGGGGTGCACTTAAGGATGCAATCAGTGCACTGTTTTGGCATCTTTGGGCATCAGAAGTGTATTTCAAGATTAATTATAAAATGAATTCGTTAAAATGGAAAAATACATCCATTTCCTAGTACTCCTGACAGACTAGCTAAGAAAGCCTTGAAGCAGTTCAGTGGCTGGACCGCCACCTACTGTTCATTGTTGGCCACAGCAGAGACATAGCTTGGGAAAAGAAGGTAAGAAAAAAATGCGTCAGGCAAGCCCTCTTCTTAAAGAAACTACTTTAATGCTTGTGCTGTAATGGAAGTAAAGTTTTAAACAATTAAGAGGATGTGATTGGTGTCATTTCAAATTCCTCTACATGTCTCGGTAGTCTGTGGCTGTCACATTAAAAATGCAGATTCCACAATGTTCTGAAAATGTGTATATATGTGGGCTATTTCATCCAGGTCTAACCAGAGTGCCAAAGTGGAAATGTATAAAAATGTGCCCCAAACATAAACCTGAAGGTGTCAGCTCATGACACTGGTGTCTAATCTTTGAACAGAGAGGTCTCTGTCGTTACATTTTTTCCAATTGTGAAGCTTTTGCAGATTTAATATATATGTATAATATATACACATACATACATACATATATTCGTATTATTCGTACGTATTCAAATAGGGAGATCAAGTCAGGAACATCCTCAGTCATTTCAGAAGGACCCTGAACTTTTGGCAGAAACCTGTTCAGTTAACACTGTTTGACATCTGTCAAGTGCTCGCAGTTCAGAAAGAGGTGTGATTTTCCATGTTTCTCTTAAATAACTAAATTCCTCGCTGCCGAGCGATAACTCACTCTTCTTGGATATGGCAATGCTCTCTTCAATGTAGAATCCTGGAGGAAGCTTGACAAACGTTATGAAGTCGCTCAGTTTTAAATGGTACTCCTCCAAGCCTTTGTGCTAAATCATACACGTAAGAGAAAATAGCAAGGTACTCATAATATAATGCATAAATTCATTTGGTTTTGCATTTTCGCATGAGTTTGTAGATTGTTTCACTCATACTAACATGTGCTTTTCTTTATTATATTTTTTAGGGCATAAGAGGAAAAAAAGCCAACCTAGACTATTTTGGCTTTCTTAAACTGTGCGTCCCACTAACATTATGTTATAGTTTTCAGTGTTAAACCATGTCAGTAAATTCTAACAACCCAGGAGTTTTCCGCTAATGTGTCTCTTTCCCTACCAGAGGCAGGAAGGTTTAGAGGAATACCATCTTCATTTGTTAAGATAACCTCCACAAAATTAGACTAAAAATCCATTTAAATTTTTTGTGATAATAGTATTTTTTCTGGACATAAAAAAAATCTGTATTACATTAAAAATCACCGTGATTAGGCCCACCTATGTTCAGTCTTCAGATAAACATATTGTGCTGAATGTTTCCCTTTCTGATGTCAGTAATAAGATATAAAACAAAAGATGCATGTGCCTTTATTTATAGTGATATTGATAGGATTTATAAAGATGATATAAAATGACATTAAGCAACATAAGCAAAGTTGATCATATATTCATTTTATAGTTACAGTTTTTCCCTTATGTGAGTCCATCCAATAACAACATTAAACCAAAGCCAAAGAAAAAATTTAAGTAAAATACTGATGAAGAACCGAAAGAAATAAAATTAAGCTGACCTTTTAATAAATGCCTGTTTACTGTTTTCAATTCATTTTTTCCCCTATTTTTCTGAATCACGCTGACGAGGCATCTTGGAATACAAGCATGTATAATAACTTGGACACACCATTTTTATTTCTTTTGTGTGTCATTACTGAAAGATGGAAGCAAGCTTCACCTAAGTGTAGTGATGCAAAAATAATAGTACCCCAGTCTGGCTGCGCAAGAGCGGAGGCAAACAAGAGCTCCATATTAAAGTGCTCCTAGGTAGCTGACATGACACATCTAGCCAGACGTAAATAATGACAGACGGAAACTATCATAAGGTCTGTGAAGCATCAACATACCGCTATCATTTTCTCCCTAACCTTGCCTTGCTAGCAGCTCTCTGCCTTCCAGGCTGAGAGATCATTTAAAAAACAAATCCTAACGACTCTGCCCGGAGTAGCACCAGTCGGGAGAGTGGCATCAATTTAACTCCGTTTAGGATCTCAGAGTAAAAGCCCTTGTTGACTCAGACACCCTAAACTTCAGTTGCTTTCTACAAACTGATCCCCGCCCCCGCCCCCAGGGTACCCCTTTCCCGGTTGCTATTTCCAAGCCTTAGAAAGAGATCATCCTCTAAGGTGGGGAAATGGTTCGTCCGAGTTATTCACTTGGCATTTCATATGTCATCTCTAAGGTGTCACCTAGGTTTTAGGACCAGTTCATTCGGTACAAAATGCTTCAAGCTTGCCCCTCCTCCCTTTCCTGCCGCACACATTATTTCCTGTATATTATGTATGCACAGGGTAGCAGTGGATAAATAACACCCCTGTGTCCCTGTAGCTTAAGTGTAACACGGTTATGGTTCAAGTAAACACGCCTGTGCATGGCTGCCGTAATCAATGTGGAATGGCAGAACAATTTTGCAGATGCATTCCAGGGAATTAAAACAAAAACAAAACAAAACAAAACAAAAAAACAAGGCTGTCTTGTCCGGATTCAATAGAATAGATTCACCAAGACAACCTGAGCTAAGGCACTCCCATGCTTTATTTGATAAGGCAGGGATGGCTCTGCCAGCGGGAGGGAACTGAAGCCGAGGCACAATAGGATAATAGCATCATCACTTTGCAAATCAGCACGTAGCTGTACTTGGGTACCAGTAGAAGGGGTGCAGGGCTCCGAGAGAGCCTGCTGGCTATTGGGAAAGACGAGGGGCTCAAACTGCCTGGTTGTGAGTGGAAATTGCTGGCAATTTCCTGCTCGTTTAAAAACCAGATAACACATATATGTTTCCGCCGTCATGTGAGGGGCTTGAGCGCATGTGGGTAAGGCGGGGCTGGGAGCTGGGAGGCAGGAACAAGTGGGGCAGTATGCAGCGGCCTGTCTTAATGCAAAGCTGTCGACCTCGTTTCACAACAGTTTAGTCT
Source organism: Acomys minous (assembly GCF_964271855.1). Classification (NCBI taxonomy): domain Eukaryota; kingdom Metazoa; phylum Chordata; class Mammalia; order Rodentia; family Muridae; genus Acomys; species Acomys minous. Next base: position 109,115,539 of record NC_140491.1, on the reverse strand, counting down.
CTAGCTAAATATCTTACTTACCTCATAGAAAAGAGATGCCAAGCTGAAATAAATAATAAACACAATATTTTAAAGACTTGTGAATTTTGCATGGTAATAAATATTAATGCAGTCTGTGACTCCCAAAGAAAATAGAAGGCACTTAATCCTGTTGTGGATATCAGGTAGAGGGAAGGTTGATTTCCCGGGGCGAAAGTGAAAAATGTACTATTTGGACTTAAATTTAGATTTAATAAATAACTAATTTAGGATCTTGTTCTATATGCAAGGATATAATCACAAGGCATTCCGTTTTAAAAGGTTTCATTTATTCTTGTGAGCTTAATTATTGCGAGGAAACTGTGAGCAATTTGTTTTTTACCAGTGTCTGATTTCTGAGAATGGTTATTAAATATTAAATGGATGCATAATTCAGGCAATTAAGAAAGTAATCACACAAAGTAATGTAATGGAAGTTAATTATTACTGCATAAGCAAATAGTTCATTAATGCTAGTAGTTGCTATGGCTGCATTCTTAATACATGCAGAAGTGAGGCATGACTCCTCTGTGTATTCCCGGGGCTGGTAGGGAATGTGAGGCTGCAGAGGCAGAGCAGCACTAATGAAAAGCAGAGGCAGATAAGGCCGCACCGACCCCTGGCTTGTCCAGGTAAGGGAGGGTCATCTTTACTTAAGAGAGTTTTGTTGACACCGGCATGACAGTAGCTGGTTATCATTGTGGGGGGAGCGGGGGGGGGGGGGACGGGTGTGTAACACACACCTCCGTGTAAAGAGAAACCCAGAAGACTTCAGCTTGTTAAAAACAGAAGCCACCGATCTTGTACTCACCCTGCTTAGGTTTTAAATCAACCCTTTTGTTAAACAGCTAGAGCCATCCTCTAGGGCTTTTGAAAGGCTCCAGTGATTTGCTTTCTTTCTTTCTTTCTTTCTTTCTTTCTTTCTTTCTTTTCTTTTCTTTTCTTTTCTTTCTTCTTCCTTCCTTCCTTTCTCTCTTTCTTTCTTTCTTTCTTTCTTTCTTTCTTTCTTTCTTTCTTTCCCATAAGAACGTCGGAGCTGGTGAGGTTGTGTGAAAATTGTGAGGCGTCTTTGCTTGCACTGCCCCTGGAAGCACTGTGCCCTCGAAAGGCTATGTGACAGTAGCTCAATGCATGCTGCCCGGCTAGTCCTTGCACTGTAGTGAGGCCTACGGTGGCTGGGTTGGCCCAGCAGGAAGGAAGGGTGAAACAATGATAGGGACTCAGCCACAGCCTTCGTGATCCACTGACCAGTGCTTTATGGGTTTACTGTTTAACTACCCAGAGCTGCCCGGGGCTCACTCACTCTTGGCCTTCATGCAGGCTGATAGTGTCTGCTCCTCTGATTCTTGAGAATTTCGCTCACACAGAGAGAATTCTCCAATGCCAGGTGCTCTTCCACCATTTCAGTGTTAGTCACACGCACATTGCACTCCTGAGATTATTTGTTGTCACTTGCTAACAGCTCTAGGTTTGGGCTTTGTGTTGGGGGAGGGGGAGCACCAGGGAAGTCAAAAGACACAGTCTCTGGGTCAAGGACAGGCTGCTAGCAATTCAAGGGCAGGCTAAGCTCTGAGGGAAATAGGAATGATGCCCAGGATACCACACCTCTGCCCCAAGACGGAGACAGTGGTCCTTGGAGAGCAGTGGCTTTCTTGACTTCTTTTGAGTTACAGAACTTTGGGTACTCTCATACACTTGAGAATTTGTGTAAAAAAAATTGCATTTAATTTTAGAGGGTTCCTGATCTCCCCAGTGCCACCTTATGGACTCTAATCTAAGTTCCTGCGTTGGGGGAGGTAAGGCTAGTGTTCTTAAAACAGATAATGAGCATTGTACAGATCATCAGCTTGGTGTTGGGACCTGTAGACTCTAGCTAAAGTATTTTGGGAAAGGCTTCATGGAGCAAATAAACTTTGACCTTGACTCTAAAGTCTAGTGAGCACTTTGGGGCAAAAAGCAGAGGGTTTTTTTTTTCAAGTAGAATGGCATGAACAGAGAAAGGTAAGGCTTCTGTGTCTAATTGTTGGCACATCTGTCCACGTAACTAACATTAGACACTTTCTGAACTAGATAGGGAAGCGTGGGCAAAACAGGGTTCCCAGACTGCAAGAATCTGCAGTCCAGAAGACAGAATACAGCAGACATAAGTGATTACACCACAAAGGAAGAATAGAACTGTTCTGAGAAAATTCAAGGCAGTTTATTTAAGGGATTTCAAAGAGATTAAGATAGGAGGCACAGCTGGGCGTGGTGGCGCACGCCTTTAATCCCAGCACTGGGGAGGCAGAGGCAGGTGGATTGCTGTGAGTTCGAGGCCAGCCTGGTCTACAAAACAAGTGCGGGACAGCCAAGGCTACACAGAAAAACCCTGTCTCAAAAAAAAAAAAAATGATAGGCACATTTCAAAAGGGGCATTATTGCAAGAAATCTGTTCAGCACAATGCAGGCAAATATAAAGCATGGATAAGATCAAACCTTTGGTCTGAACAACAAAATGAGAGGGACATAGTGGAGACAAAGACAGGAAGGTAGAGAAATAAATAGCGGATTTGGGTACAGCTTGACTCAAGAACAACAGTTTACAAGCAGGGACCTTGGATGGCCTTGACTGGCAGGTAAGGGAGTTTGGCTGACTGATGGAGACTCGTGGCTTTTCTTCTTCATGTGGTACATCCGGCCACACCACACAGGGAGTACTGGAAAGGGATGTCTTAGTGATGCAAGACGTCCTTACAGGCTTACAAGACACCCTTACAGGCTGTTGCAATAATATTGACCCTTCATACGTATGTGAAGAAATTAGCACAGTGAACAAAACAGTATGGAGAGTTGACAAGGCAACTGTGGGAATTTATACCTACCTGGTAGGTCCAGAGCTGAGATGTGACATGGGGCTCAGTTTCAAAAAAAAAAAAAAAAAAAAAAAGATGTTTTTATTCACCAGGAATGGAGTGGACGCGCCTCTCAGATGGCAGTGGTCCTGTGTGCCGCTGTCTCTCGTCCTCTGAGGAAATCTCTGAGCACAGTTCTTGCTTTAGGAATTGGCTGTGTCAGACAGTTGCCCTCTCAGCTCCTTCGCAGTGCATCTTAGGGTCTCCCCAGAGACGTGTTTGCCACACAGCCCCTTGTGCATAAGGTCAGACTGGTTTTTAATCAACCCTTCAGCTTTAAAACAAGTCTTTTTTCCCCAATGATATCTTTTTTATTTTATTTTTATTTTTTTATTAACTTATTCATATTACATCTCAATTGTTAACCCATCCCTTGTATCCTCCCATTCCTCCCTCCCTCCCGCTTCCTCCCCTACTCCCTTCCCCTATGTCTGTGACTGAGGGGGACCTCCTCCCCCTGTATATGCTCATAGGGTATCGAGTCTCTTCTTGGTGACCTATTATCCTTCCTCTGAGTGCCACCAGGCCTCCCCATCCAAGGGGCATGGTCCAATATGGGGCACCAGAGTTTGTGTGAAAGTCAGATCTCCTTCTCCACTTAACAGTGGAGAATGTCCTGTCCATCGGCCTGACTGGGTAGGGGTTCGAAGTTTACTGCCTATATTTTCCTTGGCTGGTGCCATAGTTTGAGGAGGACCCCAGGGCCCAGACCTGCCTATAGTTTTCCAGGACCCTCTGGATCCTTCTATTTCCTCATTCTCCCAGGGTTCTCACACCTAAAGTCTCAATAGGATGTCCTCCCCTCTGACACACTTTCCTGGTAGGTAAAGTTTTTCATGGGGACCTACCTCTTGAACTAGTATCTCCATATAAGTGGGTATATACCATTTGACTCTTTTTGTTTCTGGGTGAACTCACTCATTATGATAATTTCTAGTTCAATCCATTTGTCCACAAATTTCGGAAATTCCTTGTTTTTAATAGCTGAGTAGTATTCCATAGTGTAAATGTACCACAGTTTCTTTATTCATTCTTCTACTGAGGGACACGTAGGCTGTTTCCATGTTCTGGCTATTATGAATAAGGCGGCTATGAACATGGTTGAGCATATAGCCCTGTTGTGTGGTAGTGCATCCTCTGGGTATATTCCAAGGAGTGGAATAGCTGGGTCTTGAGGAAGCCCTATTCCCATTTTTCTGAGAAAGAGCCAGATAAGTCTTTATGAGGCATGAGAGTGATTCAGTGTCTAAGAGTGCTCACTGCTCTTCTAGAGGACCAGGGTTTGGCTCTCAGGACCTGGTGGCTCGTAACAGCCTGTGTCTCCAGTTCCAGGGCCTCAGACCCCTTTTCTCCATGGGCACTGAGTGAGAAATGTCCTTTATAGGCTCAAGGACTTGATCACTTGGTCCCCAGATGATGGTGGTACAGGGAGAGGTTACGGGGAGGTGCAGTCTTGCTGGAGGAATTATGTCACTGTGGGCGGGCTCTAAGAGTTAAACCATCAGTCCACATGCCGTTTACTCTCTCTGCTCTGTACTTGCAGGGAGATGTTGGCTCCCTGCTCCTGTGCTCCGTGCTCTTTGTTGCTGTGCCTCCCGGTCAGGATGGACTCTTTTTTTTTTTAATGATTTTATTTATTTATTGTGTATACAGTGTTTCACCTGCATGTATGCCTGCAGGCCAGAAGAGGGCACCAGATCTCATTACTGATGGTTGTGAGCCACCATGTGGTTGCTGGGAATTGAACTCAAAACCTTTGGAAGAACAGCCAGTGCTCTTAACCTCTGAGCCATCTCTCCAGGTCCAGGATGGACTCTTACTACCTGGAACTGTCAGCCAAAATAAACTCTTTCTTCCAGAAGTCACTTTTGGTCATGGTGTTTTGTCAAGGCAACAGAAAAATAAATTTATATAGGCACTAGATGACTAGTGTTCAAATGCACACCCAGACACCCACATGTAAAAAAGATCACACCAGCTTTGTACTCTGCAGAGCTGGGCCATTGTTCTGGGCAGGATGTGAAGACTTGAGATGCACGCCGCTCTTGTGAGCAGTGGGCTGTGCTTTCAGGCTTATAAGTAAATTATCTTCTGTTTCCTTGTACAACCTCCATACTCCAGGAGGTAAAGTAAGAGGTTGTTTCCATTTTCTTGGTGAGAATAAAAAGAGACAATATTCTTAGCTTAAGAAAACACAGCTAGTGAAACAAGACCCCGAGGTTAAAACTAGCCTTTCCCATCCCAAAAGGCTACTGATGTCCAAGAAAGGCCCGCAGCGTAGCAAGAGCCTTTCTTTTTCTCTACGATTTCTTCCAAGCTCCACAGCCCTGTATGGGTGTCAGCAGGCCAAATACCAGCCCAGACCACGTAGGACGCTTGAAATGGACACTGTGCCTTCACTGTGGGGTCCTTTCCACTTCCCATCATTCTTGGACTTCTTCTTTGCCCCTTCGAGACTCCTGATCAGCAAGATGGCGTTGTAACTTGCTCTCCACTGAGATGCCCGTCTCCCTCTCAGTAAGTTACAGCCCCTCCCGCCCCCTTTCCCTCCCCGAGAGCAGTTCTTCCATTCCCTTCCAAGCCATGGCTGACTTTCCACAAAACACGGACTCTCTGCTTGCTTGACTATACATCTAACTTCCGTTTTCAGTCCCAAGGCCGTTGGGATACTTGGTAAATTCTAGAAATTTCTGCCAAATTCCCAAAGACTTCCGAGGGTTGCCCACCGCCCCTCATTAACGAGGGGTGAAGTCCGATGTCTTTTCCGAAGGTGTGCTCAGTTAGCTATGAACCAGCTTCTTTCATTTGATATTATAATTTTACATGCTGGAGACATACAGCAGGTGCAAGCAGGCAGAAGACGTGCATTGGAGGGGCTCGCTTCGCGTCTCAAATGGGCCCATCCCGCCTCATGTTAGGGCTGCATTCTGATTCTCTTCAGCGACCATCATTGTGATGGGGTGGCAGATGGAGGCAGGGTTGAGGCGACCATTGCCATCCCATGTGAACTCGAGGCTGGCTGCTGAGCTCTCATTAGACAGCATCTGAGCTGACAGAGAATGGCTGAGCTCTCACACTGGCGCTCTTGTGTTAAACCCTCCGTATCACCACAGTGAGGGGAAAAAAACGCCGCTGTATGGGGACTAATGACTAACTCCCCTACATCATGTGTAATGTGCCCCAGGGTGCTAACTTCAGCACACCTGCCTCCATCGCCGGTAAGGTAATGAGAGTGCTCGTGAGTTACCGGTCACTGACAACATTCATAATATTCTTCAACCTAACATTATTGCATAGGTCAGTGTACAGTGTTCGCTGGAAGGAAGTGCATTTTGTCACCTTGGGAGCCCCAGTTTTATGAGGAAGTTGGTCAGCGAAGTGTTTCGAAACCCTTTATAAATGAGGTGGATGCATTTGGAAAGGTTCTAGGTGTCCCGTGATACCCTTTTAAATTTTGTTACTAATTACATCATCAAGAGGTAATTATAGCACTCTGAGGCCAGAGATTTTTAAATCATAACCATCTAGGAAATTTAGCTCATTAAAAAAAAAAAAGGTATGCATTGGTTCAGATAGCTAGGATGGTTGAGGGGAAGTGTAAGGGGTGGTGCAAGGAAGGAGCTCGGAAATCCAGATTGTTTGAGTTTAGTTCTCGTCAAGATCTGTGGCTGCATGTCAACTTTAGGCAGCGCTGCGGGGTTTGAGCACACCTGCAATAGAGAGATAGTTATCAAATCTAGAGACTTAGAAGTGCCCAATTCATTGAAGAATGCGTCTGGAAAAGCTACTTTACCCCACCCCTACCCCCAAAGCTGAATGGAGAAGGAAAAAAAAATTAAACTTCCTGTGAACAATCCTAAGATTATGGGTTTTTTTTTTCTCCTTCTGTTTGTTTGTTTTTAGAGTCACAGCAAAATTCAACCCAGCAAGACACAAGTAAATCAGGCTCTTGATAGTGTCTCTATCGCCTTCTACATTTTTTTTTCCATGCCAGGACTGCAGGGAAAAGACTTTCCTTTCCCAGAGGCCCTTGCTCAGCAGTTAAGAAGGCTTTGAGGGGGTTATAATGGCTTGATTTTCTTTCTGGCTCTTTGAGAGTAATCTTATATATTAGGATAACCCTGATCACTGTATCAAATAGATTCTGAATTATGGGTTTGTTTGTTTTTCATAACACAGCAGAATTGTATTCTCTTTTGCATATCAATTAAATGTTTGTGTTCCTCCAGAGTAATCGCCCTCTGATCTGGTTGAGGAAAGAGGCTCCTTTGTCTTTCTGCTGGTTCTCAGTCTCCTGGAAGCTCTGTGTTTTCTGCATCCAACCCACTGATGATTTGAGTGACTTTATTAAGGTGCAAAGAAAGCTGGGAAATGTAGTTCTGAGATGGGCAACTGTTCCTTGAGTCATGCTTGCCTTGAGTCTATGGAAGGGATGACAAAAAATTTTCCTTAAAAGTAAGGCATCCTGTCCATACTTGTGCAAGGTAATTCAGTTTGTACTTCATTTTAGCTCTTTTATCTATAATAAAAGCAGATTTTAAAAATAAAATACCTAATTTTAGAATTGGTATATGTGTTAAATGAGTACAGAAAGTACTCAATAAAAGTTAACCCTTATTTCATCTTGTTGTTTTTTGTTGATTATTTTATGCCTACTCAACAGATATTCATAGTTTATGTATTACTCTGACTAGAATCACTAGACAAATAACTTGTGATAAGACACATACAAAGAGACTGCCTTTGGTAGGATGTGAAACTGCACAACGTGACTGACAGACAGCCCTGAAGGATTGGAAACCTGTCATCAAAAATCCCAGTCCCTGCTTCTTCTGGAGTGTGTTCTGCACTCAGACAATATTCAGAAGTTGAGGTAAACTTGACTTCTTGGAGGAGGTGGCAGAACATGCCATGATTTCATTAGCTACTGCAAAGTTTAGGATTTATCTCCATACTATTTCCACTAAGAGTCTGAAGCATTTGTCCTGGGCTCTGTATCTGTATGTACTTAAAGGACTCCAAAACCATCTCAGCTCTCACCGTAACCCAGCTTCATACCAAGAAAACTGCCCCCCTGAAGAGTGAGCAATACAGGAAGCTATGGTTTTTCCTGTTTCAGGCTGCTGAGAAATACCGTGGTCCGTAAGAATCCGGGAAAGAAAAAAAGCAAGAACAAATGAAGACAGACAAAGCCCTGTCCACTTTGGGGGAGGCCACTCTGCTCATTGGGGTGTTTGGTGTTTTACTTTCAGAACCTGACCTGCTTTTATCCACTTCCATGAACCAAGGACACCTGGGCCAAAGCACAGCACACCCGACCCACCCCACAGTCAGTACAGTGGAGGAGAGTTCAGGTGACAGGGCTCCATTTATGCACTGGACTTTCAGCTTTGCTCCTCAATGCACGTACCCAACCTTAGGCAGTTTACCTTATATTTTAAAGCCTCAGTTGTTCATGTTTAGGCAAAAACTGAAAATGACACTTGAACTGTAGCTTTAGTTGAGAGAGCTAATGCAGCATGCTGATCCCAGCACAGGGCTTGGTGCTGGTGCATTAACACAAAGGAGCACTGCATACCTACTCAGTTTTAGAAACTTTTTTTGTATTTGTGTGATTCTTACACAAATCATCTGGACATAGAGAGTCCTAGTTTTAAATTGGAACGGAGGCTTGGGGCTGAGTGGTCTCCCAGCATCTAAGTGAAGTGTCAGATTCGAGCCCATCACCCAGGTCTGTCATCTTAACCCCTGTATCACACTGCTTCTTGTTAGAGCCCAGGAATGGTGTCCTTACTTGCAATCTTATTAAAAATGTGAAGGTTCAGAATTCAGTTCAGAAATGTTTGATGATGTGGCTCTAAAATCAGGGACATTCTAGATTGAGGGCCTAAAAAGCTTGGCTCATTGGTAGACCAGGCGTGGAGTGGATGGAGTGGATGGAGTGGATGGAGTGGATGGATGGATGGATGGATGAATAACTGAATGCATAGATGGAAAGTTTTGTTTGATCTACATCCAGGAATGTATCCCAGACCAACGTCTAGAGAACAGCACCGGGGTCTGACTTTACCACGATATCACACTAAGCATGACATGATCATTCTGAGGCACTAGCCACATCTGAGTCATCGAGATTGTCTACAGAGTCCCATACCTCCGATGGTAGAAGGTTTAGATTGCCCAGGAAGCAATCCTGCATGGTGGCCTGGGTTAGCCATGGGTGTGCAAAGGAAGCTTACCAGAATCCACCACTGATCTCTGTAAAACACGTCATTGTCTGATGCTACTTTTGATGTGGCCTCAGCAGCATGTAAGAGCCTAAGTGTTCTCTGCACCACGCTAAGTTTTAAATGTTTGTGTATTCATTTAAATGAGTGTGCTGTCTGCATGTACACCTGAATGCTAGTAGAGGGCATCAGATCCCATTACAGATGGTTGTGAACCACCATGTGGATATTGGGAAATGAACTCAGCACCTCTGGAAAAGCAGCCAGTGCTCTTCACCACTGAGCCATCTCTCCAGCTCCCTACACTAACTGTTTAAGCATGACAGGTCATGGCTTCAATCAGAGGGTACTGTAGATTGATGGGGGGGCATGTAAGGCATTAACATAATTTTATAGTTTTTGAGAAGCAATTATAAATAGATGAGAAGCCACAAAAATCTTAGATGAGGGATGGTTTATCTGGAGACTGGAAAGGCCACTGGGACCAGTGAGCCAAACGAAGGAGGGGCTCACAGCTGACAAGGCTACAGCAGAGGTTTAAAAATAGCCATGGTAATTTTGCAGCAAAACAGAACAATGAAGACAGGAATCATAATGCTCAAAAAAGACACTGGCCCAACACAATGCTCTTTCATTGGCTACGCTATTTTCATAGCAAACCCAAATTTCAAGATGTCAGCCTGATAAATAGGAGGAGAGATCAGAGAGGATAAAGTCAAGGTGGATTTTTTTTTAATACTTTAAGAATAATAAAAAGAAACATACTCTTGTTTCTAACAATCTTTTAAAGCTTTAGGGGGTGGGAAGATATGCTTCAAAGAGGCCCAGTTATGTCTTATCTAGATGCTATTTTAATATACACAACTATTAAGTAGGTTTAGACCATATTACAAGGCTCATTTTTTTTCTCTGTAACATTCTCTAGAATATTGGTTAGAATTCAATAACCATGAAGAGCTATAAAAGTTTAAAACATAATACCTTACTCTATTTTCCATTTTCTTCTGCATGTGAGCACTGTCCTGGCAGCTCAGAGCCTACCAGCATCTCCTCAGATTTGACAGGCAGCTGGTTCTGTGTGTGTTCGCTCCCGAGTTATGCTGTCCTATATTTGAAAGTTGTCTCTGCTGGTTTTCAAAACCATTGATTAGTAAATCATGGGCAATGTTTAATATCCTAACGTTTTCCTTTCTTCCTCTCGAAACAGAGACTAACTACTGTTCACTCCGTAGGATTGCTTTGTGGCTTGAATTGAAGAGTGTAAAGTGTTTAATTGGAACCAGATTGACAGGAGCTGGCTGCTGTGGCTGATTTCATTGTCACCGCCTTCAGTCTTGGGCAAGCTGGGTGATGTTTAGTGGGTCATTTGGTTTGTTTGACTCCCAAATCTCTCCTCCAGGAAAGATGCTAGGTAGCTCTGAGGTTCTTCAAAGTCTTGGGAGCTGATACAAATGATGTAACTCTTTATAGAAATTTGTGTAGTGTATGGAAAATATGCATATAGTAAGTTTGACATATTCCCACATATGGCATCTTTTAAAAATTAAAAAGACAAAAAAATGTTCTGTAAAGTTTATATCCTATATCCACAAAAGGTTTTCAAAGTAAAGCATCTTCCTCAGGAGACAGATTTTTCACTTCAACAGTTTCTTCTGTGAGAGGAAGATTCTCACAGTACTAAATCTGAGATTAGAAATGAAGCCATTACTGTTTTCAGGGACCAGGCAATGAGTATGGCTGGAAAGAGCAACAAGACTTTCCACAGAACTGTGTCTTGGAGGTATATTTCTATCCACTCGTCATTTAAATACAAAGGAAAGATGTGTCAGCTGCCATCTGGTTTGCTCTAAGTCAAAATTGAACCCAAAGAAGATCTGGGCAGAGCCCTGCTTGACCTCTTCAACACTGTTATTTCTTCTGGGGTAGGTGAGAGAAAAGTTGACCATGAACTAACTGCCAGGTTTGTTCACACACAGAACACAGCACAGCACAGCAGTGGAAGCACAGGGTCCATCCCAGACTATTCTGATACTGGTTGTCCCTCACTTTGTTACTAGTAGAAGCTGGTCAATGGGATGACAGTATGCAGTATCAGCTGGCCAATGGGATGACAGTATGCAGTAGAAGCTAGCCAATGGAATGACAGTATGCAGTAGAAGCTAGCCAATGGGATGACAGTATGCATTTGAAGGCAGCACACCGAGACAAATGGTGCACAGAAGCATAAACTCTGTAGTAAAAGGAAATACTCAAGAAAACCTAACCTGGTATAGACCTTGAGGTCGAAGGGTCAGGATGGAATTCCTGCTAGGAAGTGCCAGGCAACTCCCCCTGGACCGATCTAGTAGCCACAGGAAAACAAAGATCGACTTCCTATCTTCCATCTTGGTAGCATTATGTTGGGGTATCGCTAGTTGAATTGGAGATTATTTTGTTTGGAGAAAAAAAGTTCACGAGGCTATGGAAGACAGAGAAGCCAGGCCTTAGAGACTGATCCCATCAGTGTGTTGGCTTCATGCCCTCCTTGGTACTGCCTGACTCGTGCCTGTGTATTCCGTTTCCCTGGGTCCTTCGGGTCCTCTTGAGGGTATGGTCATCTCCGAGCCTATTAGCAGGACTGCAACTCAAGGTGTCCTTGCCACATCAGTGCATTGCTTTAGCTCAGAGCTGAGGGCAGATTTTAGAGTTGGGTGATTATTCAGTGACACAGTTTTATCCTTCATCCTCTGGGTGCTAGAACAGCTGCAGCAGTCCCAGCCATCACAGCAAAGCCAAAACTTCCCAGGGCCACAGGAGGGATTGTTTTCCTTCCGTGGCTCACTCTCTTGAGGATGAGAATCTCCACCCAGCCAGCCCTTGCCGGGAGCCCTCTTGAGGATTTGCATGCATGTCTCATTGGCCAGATTGGCATCTCTCGTAAAGAAATCAGGATTACTTCAGACGGATCAGTCTCATTTCTTGGGCAGGGTATCCTGAGACATAACAGTCACAGCGGGGAGAGGTGGGGGAATATTAGAACACCTGAGATTTATGACTTAAAGGAGAAGTAGCAGGCAGATCCAGGATGGGCAAACAGGCTCAGAAGTGCTGGGCACAGTGGTGCGTGAGTGTAACTTCAGCACTCGGGAGATAGAGGCAGGAGGGTTGCTGAAGGGTTGAGGCCAGCGCGCTCTCTGGAGTGAGAGACAGGCTAGGCAGAGCTATGAGAACAAGACAAAACAAGAACGGCGACGGGATCAACGGATGCCGCAGAACTCTGGTTGATGAAGGCGGTTTCGTAGCATAGAGAAGTAGTCTCAGAACAGACGTGGCGGCTGAGAGAGCTGCTCAAGGTCGTCAAGTCCCGCCCTTCAGCTGCTTATCATTCTTTGAGAACATGGTCGGCCGCAGCACCCGCTCCTCACACAAAAGAGCTTCTGATGTCCACCCCTGGCTTGAACTTGCCTCCAGATCTGTTGACCTTCCCTCTGAGGCTTAGCATGTGAAAAATTTGCATGTAGGAAACTAGGCTGGGGCAGGGATGGGGGCAGAAAGATGGGAGGGAGGGAAGGGGAAGAGAGGAGGGAAAAGGAGGAGGAGGGGGAGAGAGAAAGAAGGGGACCAGATTCCCTCACACTGTCACACCAGTCTTACCATCCGCCTCCATGGCCTCTGTGTCTCTCCTCTCTTTTTCCTGCGGTTCTTCCGCCTTCAGGGCAGCCCTCCACGGGTTTGGCATTTTTCTCTGGGCACTCAGCTTTACCTGGCTTTTCCTGCAGAACACGGAGGAGGAGTTGGAGACGCTTACCACTTCCACGAGGAGGAGGTCAAAGCAGTAGCATTGCATATTTGAGCCTGAGGTCAGGCATCTTCGAGATGCGATCATGTCTGCAAAAGCGGACTGAACATCCTCGGCCTGAGGCTGGCGTGTTAGTATGCTAGCCGAGTCTTTGTCTCTTTGCTGAACCGTATCAAATATTCTTAAGATTGTCTACCTTTTAGCATAATTGGAGAACATCTTAATGCTTCACAAGTCACTTTCCCCCAACCTTATCAAGGACATTTTCATGCAAACTTGGCAGGGGCCAGAGTGGGGGACTCTCCTCGTCACCGAGGCTGCCGCACACTGTCAGGGCTGTTGGCCACAGCGTCAGTGGCTGGGCTACCACCACTGCCTTTTCTTTCTTGTCCACCCTCTGTCTGCAGGCCTCTTGTGTGCAGGCCAAAGTCTAGGTAGGAGTGTCTAGCTGAGCAAGGGCCAAATGTTCTTGATCTAGACTATGTGTGTACAAAAGCATGTATGTCCACGTGTGGACTCACAGAGTGAGGTGCAGCCAGCCTGAGAGAGAGTGGTATATTCTGCTTCTGCCTCTAGAGTTAGAAGAATGCTTGCTCTGAGGTGGATCTAATATAAAAGTGAGATGTTGCAGGTTCAAAAGCTAGGCAGTGGTCACAAATGGCAAGTGATCATGACACTAAAGTAGAGCTACCTGAATTTGGGGAGTGGAAGAAGAGACTCAGTGGTGACCAAAACAGAAAAGGTTATCAGCTAAAAGAAGACCGAATAACTCCCCCTGTTCACACCACAACTTAGCGGATGTGCTTTCCAGACCATCAGTGGCTGTGGGTCTCTGACCATGGGGTACAGGAGAGCCGGGGGGCTGGGGGAGATGTTTTCTAAGAATATCTCCTTCTGAAACTCTCCCCAGAGACACTGAATGAGCCCATGCTGGGGATGGGGACCAGAAACCCAGATTGTATATAAACTATCCAGATGATTCTGAAGCAACTGATGGTCTGAGAAACACATTCCTCTGCGAGCGGACAGGGTGAGCAGCGATGACCGTAAAGACAGTGGGAAGGCGCATTCAGTAGCGCTCAGTTAGACAGATGATCTTGTTTTATCCCTCATAGTCTTGGCAGCTAGTGCTGGATTGCTCACTGACTATGGGTCACACAGAGACTGTCGGTACCTATGAGAGGTCACAAAGCTGGTAAATCGCATGGAATTTCCACCCCACGGCGACTGCAAGTTCACTCTTGAGCACAGGGGTAAGTGAGTTCACAAAGTGAAACGCGAACATAGTCTCAGTCACAAATACTGTTATGCCTTTGATCGAATGCTCATCTCAGATTTGATCTAGTCATCTTGAAATGAGAAAAGAGTGAGTGAGGGGATGGATTTTTTTTTTCATAGCACTGCAAAGTAGCGTTAGCTTGGTTTCTTTAGTTAAGAACTGCATTGGGTTTCTTTTTTGCATATGTGTGTGATGTATGTTTGTATGAGAGACACCCGTGTGTTCAGGTAGATGGGCACGCGTGTGCATGCAGAGGCCTGAGGTTGACACTGGATGTCTCTCTTGATGGCTCTCTACCTTACGTATTGAGGCAATGTCTTTTGCTGGACACTGACATTTCTACTACTTGAGCTAGCCAGCGTGCTCCTGAGCGAATTCCTTGAGCTGGGGTTACAGACATGCTGCGACACCTATCTATGTGGCCCCAGGGTCCTAACTCTGGCCTTCACACTTTGATGACAAGAGCTTCAAACCCTGAGACATCTTCCTAACCTGTTTTGTTTTTTTTTAATTTTATAGGAAGAAAATTGTGTGCCCAAAATTTTAGACTCCAACCTTGAGTTTAACTAATAACAACCCCAGGCAACCAAATGTATCTCCTGCTTTTATCTAGGGGGCAAAGTGACAAATGATAATCAGAGAGTGGGGATTTTGTTGAATTTTATATTAAACAACTGAGCTCAGCATCCTTCCCCTTCTTTGCCTGTGTTCAGAACTTGCCCAGTGAGACCCGATGCTTTTTGAAAGATAACCTGAAAAGTCTACATGGATGCACATGTATGTGTGAGTGTGTGAGTGTGTGAGTGCGTGTGTGTGGGGGAGGCTGTGTGAGTGTCCTCAGCATTCTGAATGGGAGAACTTAAAACTCAAAGGCTTACTTTTAATTAGCCAGAAAACTCAACTAATTGAGGAACCTCAATTTAAAAAATTAATATCATGGAGGAAGGATGGGAAGGGTGATCTCTCTGATGCATGTGCTTTTGAAACTGAAAGAGTAATTAAATGAATATATATATATTTCAAACACTGGGATGTGTTTGAATCCATCATAATAATAGGCAAGTATCATTGGGCTAGTCTGAGCAATGGCTCCCATCAGGAGGCCAAAAAGAAAGAAAGAAAGAAAGAAAGAAAGAAAGAAAGAAAGAAAGAAAGAAAGAAAGAAAAGAAAAGGGAAAAAAACTCCATCTCTTTCTTTTTTAAAAATTTTTATTAATTTATTCAGATTACAACTCAATTGTATCATGGCTTGTATCCTCCCATTCCTCCCTCCCTCCCACTTTCCCCTATTCCCCTCCCTTAGGTCTATGACTGAGGGGGACCTCCTTCCCCACTATATGGTAATAGGCTATCAAGTCTCATCTTGGTAGCCTGCTTATTCTTTCTTTGAATGCCATCAGGCCTCCCCACCAAGGGGAGATGGTCAAATATGGAGCACCAGGGTTCATGTCAGAGTCAGTCCCCACTCTCCACATAACTGTGGAGAATGTCCTGTCCATTGGGTAGATCAGAATAGGGGTTCGATGTTTACTATTGTATTGTCCTTGGTTAGTGCAATAGTTTGAGCAGACACGCCTTGGTCCCGATCCACCCATCATGATGTTGTTGTTGTAGGTTTCTAGGACCCTATGGGTCCTTCTATTTCCCCATCTATATTTCTCATACCTAGAGTCTCAGTAGGATGTCCTCACATCTATCCCAATCTCCTGGTAAGTGCCAACTTTCGTGAGACATGCCTTTTGGGCTAGTGCCAAATTATAAATGAGTATATACCATGTGAGTCTTTCCGCTTCTGGTTAACTCACTCAGTATGATCATCTCTAGTCCCATCCATTTGTCCACAAATTTTGGGATTTCCTTGTTTTTAATAGCTGAGTAGTATTCCATAGTGTAAATGTACCACAGTTTCTTTATCCATTCTTCAACTGAGGGGCATTTAGGCTGTTTCCAGGCTCTGACTATTATGAATAAGGCTGCTATGGACATGGTTGAGCATATGTCCTTGTTGTGTGGTGGAGCATTTTCTGGGTACATTCCAAGGAGTGGAATAGCTGGGTCTTGAGGAATCCCTATTCCCAGTTTTCTGAGAAAGCACCAGAGAGATTTCCAGAGTGGTTGTACAAGTTTGCATTTCCACCAGCAATGAAGGAGTGTTCCCCTTTCTCCACATCCTCGCCAGCATGTGCTGTCACATGAGATTTTGATCTTAGTCATTCTGATGGGTGTAAGATGGAATCTCAGAGTTGTTTTGATTTGCATTTCTCTGATGACTAAGGGCATTGAGCATCTCTTTAAGTGTTTCTCAGCCATTCAATATTCCTCTGTTGAGAATTCTCTGTTTAGTTCTGAGCCCCATTTCTCAATTGGGTTATTTGGTTTGGTAGTGTTTAATTTCTTGAGTTCTTTATATATTTTGCATATTAGACCTTTGCCAGATGTAGGGTGGTGAAGATCTTTTCCCAGTCTGTAGGCTGTCGCTTTGTTCTATTGACAGTGTTTCCTGCCTTACAGAAGCTTCTCAGCCTCATGAGGTCCCATTTATTAATTGTTGACCTTAAGGCCTATTGGTGTTCTGTTCAGGAAGTTGCCTCCTGTGCCAATGTGTTCCAGGATCTTCCCCACTTTTTCTTCTAACCGATTTAGTGTCTCTGGTTTTATGTTAAGGTCTTTAATCCACTTGGACTTGAGTTCTGTGCATGGTGACAAATATGGGTCCAATTGCATTTTTCTACATGTAGACATCCAGTTAGACCAGCACTATTTGTTGAATAAGCTATCGTTTTTTCCATTGAATAGATTTGGCTTCTTTGTCAAAAATCAAGTGACCATATGTGTGTGGATTAATTTCTGGATCTTCAATTCGAATCCATTGATCAACCAGCCTATTGCTGTGCCAGTACCATGCTGTTTTAATTACTGTTGCTCTATAGTACAGCTTGAGATAGGGTATGGAAATTCTTCTGTTATTGTATAGGATTGTTTTCACTATTCTGGGTTTTTTGTTTTTCCATATGAAGTTGAGAATTGATCTTTCAATGTCTTTTAAAAATTGTGTAGTTATTTCGATAGGGATTGCATTGAATCTGTAAATTGTTTTTGGTAAAATGGCCATTTTTACTATGTTAATTCTCCTAATCCATGAACAAGGGAGATCTTTCCATCTTCTGATTTCATCTTCAATTTCCTTCTTCAGAGATTTGAAATTTTTTTTTTAAAAATTGAAACTCCATCTCTTTCTTTTTTAAAAAACTAATTTATTTATTTATTTTTTATTTTCATCCCAACTGCAGTTTCCCCTCCTTCCTCTCCTCCCAGTCCTCCCCCACCTCCCCTACCCCATCCTTTCCTCTTTTGTTTCTCTTCAGAAAAAGGCAGGGATCCCATAGATATCAACCAGCCCTGGCATATTAAGCTGCAGTAAGACTAGGAGCATCCTCTCCTATTAAGGCTAGACAAGGCAATTCAGTAGGAGGAAAGGGTCCCAAACACGGGCAACAGAGTCAGAGACAGCCCCTGCTCCCACTGTTAGGCGTCCACAAGAAGATCAAGCTACACACTGTAACGTGTGTGTGTGGTAGGCCTACACCAATCCTCGTGTAGGCTCCATGGTTGGTGGTTCAGTCTCTGTGAGCTCCTATGGGCCCAGGCTAGTTGATTCCATGGTTTTCTTGTGCAGTTCTGGACTCTTCTGGCTCCTACAATCCTTCCTTCCCCTCTTCTGTGAGATTTCCCCAAGTTCCATCTAATGTTTGGCTGTGGGTCTCTGCATCTGTTTCCATCAGTTGCTGGGTGAAGCCTCTTTGCTGACAATTGGGCTGGGTGCCAATCTATGAGTATGGCAGAATATCATTAGGAATCATTTTATTGGCTTTTTTCCCCATTTGTGTTTGATTCAACCTGGATATCCCTCAACTGAACAATGGATAAAGAAAATGTGGTACATTTACACAATGGAGTATTACTAAGCTACTAAAAACAATGATAGCATGAACTTTGCTGCCTAATGGATGGAACTAGAAAAGACATCCTGAGTGAGGTAACCCAGTCTCAGAAAGCCAAGAATGGTATGTAGTCACTTTTAAGTGCCTATGAGGGCAATGGAAACTCCTAGGAATGTATGAGGGTGATCTAGCTAAGACTCCTAGCAATAAGGGATGTGGAGCCTGAACCAGCCATTTCCTGTAACCAGGTGAGACTTCCAATGGCAGGACTAGGAGACCAACCCAGCCACAAAACCTTCCACATACAATTTGCTCTGCTTACAAGATGCGGTAGGGTAAAGGTGTTGTAGAAATTGAGGGAATGGCTATCCAATGCTGGTCCAGCTTCAGTTCCATGCCATGAAAGAGAGCTCACCTTTGACCCTGCCCCGGGGGCCAGGAACAAGAGGCTGGATAACCCAGAGACCTAGTACAGACTCGCTCTTTCTTTTTTAAGACAGTGATCCACTTTGTTGCCAGGCTATCCTGAAGCTCCCTGTAGCCCATGCTGCTCTGAGTCCCTTGGTGGTCTTCCTGTCTCAGCTCCGCAAGTCCTAGAACTAAAGATGTGAACAAGCACCCCATGCAGAAAAGGTCATAACCTCAGAAAGGAGCTGTAAAGAGAAGTAATTCTCCTTTAGATGTCAAGTTCCCACTGAAGGGGGAAAGATGAATATGGACATTTTTTTGTGTGGTGAGTGCTCTATATCTGCCCTGCTCTGTGTGTCTCAGAACCTCCATTGGATCCTCCCTTCTACCTCAATGGAGGTTTTTTGAGATGTGCAGAGCAAGAGATGTGCTGACCTTTAAAGAGCACTGGGCCATTTGGGTATCTACTGTCAGTTGTGCAGGGACTTGAGTATTCCAATGGGGTTACAGGCCACACATTTATCTCTACCTGGCTATTGGAAGTAACTGTATTTACCACACCAGAGATATTATTCATGATCTTTAGGGTCACTTTACTACGTGGAAATCAAATAACAGAATTTATCTTGAGTGGGGGCCAGGAATGGCTACACTGTAAGAACTACTTGATAGGAAACAAAGGATCTTGTTTTTAAAAAAATTAGCTTTTCTGTGGAGTTAAAATAGACATGGGAGCCAGTGGATTTATAGGCCATTACTATCTAAGAACAGTCACCTTTCACTTGGGGGGGGACAGATAAAGGTCAATGTCGTGATGAAGAGTTTTGTGTCTCCTTGGCTGGGATAAAAGTTGTCTCGCTCTGAGTCTGTGGAGATGAAAATAAAAAGACTCTGCATAGAGTTTTACTTTCGGCACTCTGGTTTCAGTGATGTAATACATGGGATTTCTGGGGTATGCCAAGAAGTCCACATGGGATGGTGAAAGGGGATTGTTCACATACATGCCTCTATGCCCCTTCCAGATGCTGGGAGAAAGGTCCCTTGTGAGATACATGGCTTTGCGATTATTGCGGAAGGAGTGTTAGAAAAACCTTGAGAAGCCATTACCGTAATCACCCAAGGAAGGCACAGTCAAAATCCAAGCCAAAGAAGGAACCAGTAGAACTGCTTGTAGGAACAACTGTAGGGCTTGGAGAGAGGCCGGAAGGTGAGGCGTGAAGACCATTGGCAGGAGGTAACAACAGCCAGGGAATCTGTTACTTTCTTTTAAGGTGAGGATCAGCGACTTTTATCTGAAGCAGCCAAAAATTGCCAAGTGTGATTATAAAACGATGAGGAAAGGTTTGCTGGTAATTATGATTCACTCAGCCAAGTCTCGAAAACGAAGCAACACAACAAACAAAAAAACCATAAGAAACAAAAGAGACCAAAAAGAGTTGTGGGGTCTCTGTGTCCCTGATCTGTTTGCATAGCAGTCGCAGCTGTTAACAGAGTAGGTTTCTATATGGAGCGTCTGGGTTGGGAGTCAGGGAAATGCCCAGGCACAGAGGACGTTAGACAGCTGAGCAGCACAGTGCACTTCCTAGCTGCTTGCCAAAGATGTAGTGAAAGAGGAACAGAGTAGCATAATGCTAGCTGACAAATATAGTTTTAAATAGATCAAGCCAATAATTAATAACTGCATGGATGACAAGACTTCAACGTATAAGTGTTTTGTGAAAAACATTTTTTTTATAAAGTGTATTTTTTATACATTTTACCTCCCAACCACAGCCCCTTCTCTCCTCCTGGTCCCATTCTTCCACCCTCTTCCCCCTTTCTCGCCTCCACTTCTTCTCAGAAAAGGGGAGCTCCTCACCCCCATAATAACCCACCCCAGCACATCAAGTCTCATCAGAACTGAGTGCATGCTCTTCCCCTAGGCTGCAAAGCAGTCCCTCTAAGGGGAAGTGATCCAGTCGCAGCCAACAGGGTCCATGTCAGAAACAGCTTCTACTCCACTTGCTGGGGGACCCCCAGGAAGACCAAGCTGCCCATCAGTTACCTATGTGTCGGGGGCCTAGGTCCAGTCCATCTGTGCTCTTTGGTTGGTGCTTTGGTCTCTGCGCCTCGTGGACCTAGATTAGTTGACTCTGTTGCTCATCTTGTGGAGTTCTTCTCCTCTCTAGGACCTTGTATCCTTACCCCCACTCTTCTACAAGACTCCCTGAGCTCTACCCAGTGTTTGGCTGTGAGTCTCAGCATCTGTTTCCATCCCCTGCTTGGTGGAGCCTCTCAGAGGACAGTTATGCTAGGCTCCTATCTGCAAGCATAGTGAAGTACCGTTAATAGTGTCAGGGGCTGGCTGGCTCTACTGTGGGTATGTCTCAGGTTGGGTCAGGCATTGGCTGGACATTCCCTCAATCTCTGTTCCCTCTTTATCCCTGCACATATTATTTTGAACCCAGGCTGTTAATAAAGCATCCTAGGAGACTTTTTCTCTATTGCCAAAAAAGAAAATGTTCTTCAACTTTGTTCATTCACTACAAAGGATACTGGCTTTACATATTAAAATAATAAATGTGAGAAGGTGCCAGCACACTTCTTAGCATAAAGTTAATACTTTACAAATGTGAATATGTTGAATCTAAAACTAAGTTATTCCCGCACACATTGAATTTTATTGCTAAGCTATTTTATCCCTTTGGTTGAGTTTGTATAATATATATCAGTCTCCAACTACCTCTATTCCTATTTTAGCTTCCTAAAAAGAATCCTCTAGCTTTTTTGTTCCAGTTCCTCATTTCCTTCAAATCACCTGGCTATGTCCCCTGCACGGTCACTATGCACTCACTCACTTAGAAGTTATGAATTGTCAAAAGTCATTAATATTTCAGTTGTTGTTTCTATCTCTTTCTGGGAGCTCTCACTGTCTCTGTCTCCCTCTCTCCCTCCCTCCCTCTGCCACACACACACTCACGTACACACATGTGCTCATGCACACAGAGAGAGACAGAGACAGAGGGAGAGAGAGACAGAGAGAGACAGAGAGAGAGAGAGAGACATAGACACACACACACACACACACACACACACACAGAGAGAGAGAGAGAGAGAGAGAGAGAGAGAGAGAGAGAGAGAGAGAGAGAGACATAGACAGATACACACACACACACACACACACACACACAGAGAGAGAGAGAGAGAGAGAGAGAGAGAGAGAGAGAGAGAGAGATGTATTTTCTTGCATCTGCATTCACCTTTGCCTCCTATCTGTATCTGGCTTCGGTTTTGCCTTAGCCTTTCTGTGTTGGTTTTTCCCCGTGTCTCCTCTCAGTTGTCCTGCTTTCGGTCCCCTAAAGGCTATAGTTCTTTCAGAGCTCATCCTTGCATCCTAAAACAGTTTTGGCTTGTGTTTAACCATATTTTTGGAATGATAAAGATATATTCAGCTGGACTTAACCTTAATAAATAAGACTCATAAGGTCTTGAACAAAGCAAACTTCTCTTACAGCTCCAAAGTCACCTTGTCTTATGGCCCAGGTAAGCACGGGAGCCCTTCTATTTTCTGTCTCTCTTTCTTTCCAAGGGGACACACACACACACACACACACACACACACACACACACACACACACCTCTGTTGCTTCTTCTGCTGATAATTTTCTCTTGCTTTATCATCTTATCTTTTATCTTAATTCTATTTTTTCTGATGTCATCTCTTCAAGGAGGCTCCTTCACTATCCTTTCC
Source organism: Acomys minous (assembly GCF_964271855.1). Taxonomy (NCBI): domain Eukaryota; kingdom Metazoa; phylum Chordata; class Mammalia; order Rodentia; family Muridae; genus Acomys; species Acomys minous. Next base: position 109,093,267 of record NC_140491.1, on the reverse strand, counting down.
AAGCACAGATTAGGGGTTTAGTGTCCCGCTTGACACATAATCTTTGTCCCACACCTCACATACAGTCAACAGATGCCACCAGACTGCAACCTCCTTGAGAGCAGGCTTACTAGGCGCTGCTCAGATGAACAGCTCTCACTGTTATTTCATTGACAATTTCATATCTAGGCAACAGAAGACATTTAAACCAACAGGATTTGATTATTTGACCAGGCTTGGTGTTAGAATTAATTCGCCTACCTTCCCTTTACCTTTTGCCCTCACACATGCACATGTGTTGGAGATCTGGGTGAATGAAGCTTTTTAAAGCCAGAAGGGGTTTCATCTGAGGGAACAGGGGGAGCCCAGGATGTGACTCAGAGGGAGAGGGAGTGCTTGCTTAGCAGGCGTGAAGGCCTGCCATACCCAACCATTAACAGGCACAATGAACTCTGCTCCCCATTTTTGATGATTTGACAACTGTAGGCTCAATTTTCCTAACAATTATATTTTACTACGAACTTATCAAATGAGCATACCTCCCTTATAACCCGACTAGCATAAACCTGAGGAAAAGAAGATTAAAGAACACAAAAATGAAACCTTCTGGGTATTAGTTCCTAGGAGCAACCCTCCTGGCACCGTCAGCAGGATTTCTTCTGCTGGAACCTGGAGCAACTGGAACCTGAACCTCAGCCAGAGCCCAGAGCAGCAGCTGAAGCCTGGAGCCCTGAAGCCTTCACTGGAGCGGTTCTCTCGAGGAGCATCTCAAAAGCCAGCGACGAACAGCCACTCAATCCCAAGTCTCCAAAGACCACCTCTCCTGTTTTTGGCTCACATTTATATCTCCTCTCAGAATTTGTTGAAGGATGTTTTTCAGCTGGTAACAGCCAAGCTCCTCCACGAAGTGGTTCAACTTCTAAGGGGATAAACATCACCTGCTCTCTCACAAGTCTGTTCCTCATCCCATACTGGGGATCTAAACAAAAACATGTTTTTCTCCTCTTCCGAGAACTCTAGACCTATATATAACATGCTGTGATCACTTCCTACCCCTTCTCTCTAATCCTTCCCTATCCTCTTCACCACTCTCCCTCCTAACTCCATGAGCTCTTTATTTAACCTGTGAGTCCATTTGGTGCTCTGTGTGTGTGTGTGCGTGTGTGCGTGTGCCTGTGCATGGTCATGAACTCTACCACCCCCATTTCCTCTGACATGCTGAGGTGCATATTCACAGCAGAGGGCAACTGCCTGCATGGCGACTATACTAGGCTCCTGGATCACCTTGAAGTCCCGCACTGATCGTTTCATTCTTTGTTCATTATCCTACGGGGCTCTTCAAGCTCCAAGCTTGTCTGCCTTTCTTAGAGTAGTTTGGGGTGGCATGTGTAAAAAAGTGCATAATTGCCTCACCTTGACACCTTCAGACCTTTTCTCTTATAGTTTCAGCCTAAATTGAAAAAAAAAATGCCTCCATAAGATCAGGGCTAGGCGAGTATGTAGGATATTTTCTTAATTACTTATTAATGTGGGAGGGCCAGCCCTTTGTGGGAGGGGCGACCCCTGGGCTTTTGGTCCTGGTTTCTATAGGAAATCAGGCTGAACAAGCACAGGCTTATGAGCAAGCCCGTAAGCATCACTCCTCCATGGCCTCTGCATCAGCTCTTACCTCCAGGTTCCTGCCCTGTTAAGGTTCCCACCTTTACTGATTTTGATGGGGAACTGTTACATGGCACTGTGAGTGAAATGAATCCTTTCTTCTCCAAGTTGCTGTTGGTCCTTGTGGTGCTTTGAGTGAAAACAGCCTCATAGGTTCACAGGGAGTAGGTACTATGAGGAGCTGTGGCTTTGCTGGAGAAAGTATGACAGCAGGGTGGGCTTTGAGGTCTCGGAAGCTCAAGCGAGGCCAGGGGCTCACTCCCTCTTCCTGCTGCCTGCAGAGCCAGATGCAGCGCTCTCAGCTACCTCTCCAGCACCATGTCTGCCTGCCTGTCACCATGTCTGCCTGCCTGTCACCATGTCTGCCTGCCTGTCACCATGTCTGCCTGCCTGTCACCATGTCTGCCTGCCTGTCACCATGTCTGCCTGCCTGTCACCATGTCTGCCTGCCTGTCACTATGCTTCCTATCACAAAGAGAACGGACTACCCCTCTGAACTGTAAGCCAGCTTCCAGTGAAACGTTTCTCTGGTTGTGGCCATGGTGTCTCATCCCAACAACAACCTAACTAAGACAAGCTAGGTCAACTTACTGTACTTCTCTTGAAGTTCCCTCACCTACTTGTCCTTACGTTAACCCCTTCAATGCCAAGGATGGATGTTTTCTGTCTTTGAATCCTCTTAATGCCTGGCATATGAAAGAGACCCAAAAGTACTTTACTGAATTAGTAAACGGCAAAAGCAGGTGTTCTTGGGACCATGTAGGTGACTTTCTTTCCCCAGGGACCTGCTCAAGAGTCTTCCTTTGCACATTTCTGAGATGGGGCTGATGCTGTCAGCTCAGGTAAGAGTTTAAAGGTGAGCTTCAGAGACTACCAGTGTTGGAGAAGATAAGACTATAAATCTATTTATCTAGGTGGAAGGTTTGGGTAATAAATGTGACCCTCCACTGCCCCCCTCCCTGTTCTGTGCAAGGCATGAGCTCCTATGAGACATCACATCACAGAGAGCCTTTAACGTGCTTGCTGAGGCTCCAGTGTTACCATCTTGCTTAGAGAGTCATCTGATTGCGGGAAAAAAGCCATCCCAATTAACAGCTTATTGACTTTCCTGTGGAAGAATTAGAAATCCAAGAAAGTGGGGTCCCAGTCAATTCTGATAGAAAGTCCTCTAAAAATCACTGCAAGATTAGACACACAGCTTAACCTCTCTGTTAAGTGGAGAAGAATAGGAGGCCTTAAGTTCTCCACAGCTGCCATGCCAGTGCACAGGTCAGCGCGTTGTTGGAAAATTAAATTAGATGAACTGTATAAAGTATTTTGCAGAAAGCAAGGCCCATGGCAACTGCTTAATAATGTCCACTGTACTGTTAGTTAAGTACGATCTGGATTATCGAGTCTGTAGATAACCAAACTTAAAACACAGAGAGAAGAGCTAGGAGAGTTGTCTCAGTGGACTGAGTGCTTGCTGAACTAACATAAGGATCAGGGTTCAAATCTCCATCATGCACGTTAAAAACTGGGAATGGCTGCAAAGCTCTGTAAGCCCAGCAGTATGGGGGGTGGAGACAGGAACATCACTGGGGATTATTGGCCGCCAGCCTGGGTTCAGTGAGAAGCCGTGCCTCAAGGCAACAAGGCAGAGAGTCATAAAACAGAACCCCTGCCATCCTGTGGCCTCTGCACATGTGCATATAAACACATCCCCACACGCACACAAGTGCACACACACCACACACATAACATACTCACAAGTGCACACACACACACACACACACACACACACACACACACACACACACACCAAAGTTTTAAAAAATTACACAGAGAAAAATATCCCAGAGGGAAAGTGAGATGAAGTTGTAAATCATAAATCATCTCACTAATTAAAGAAGACTGTCTTTTGATGCCATAGAGCAGACAAAAAATATTCCCGGAGTTTGCATGAAAATTTTTGAATCTGTTTTCATGTTGAGAGATTACTACAGATTTTCCCATCTCTCCCCCTTTTTGTGCTGTCACTGAGTTCCTGTACAAAGTCTCCTCCTTGGGTCCCTCATGTCGATTTGCCTCAATTATCCCTCAGCACTGTTCTGACCTACTTATTTATGGGAAGTGGCTGGAGCCGGATGCTTTCTCCAGGGACTTCCCTCCTCCAGTCTCAAAGAAGGTCTGACAGGGACCAGATCTTATTTCTCTTAAGAGCCAAGCTCTCTTGCCTAACTTCATAATTTGTGGCAGCCATCATCTTTCTGGACAAAGGACTACGTTTTCTACCAGTGTAGATTAAGATGGAGCAAAGGACAGAGGAGTGCAGGGTGGCAACACACAAAGTCAGGCCATCTCCCGGGACTGCAGGCAGCTCAACAGGACAGTATCCGGATTCCCAGCTGCAGTGAACTGATAGTCACAGCAGACTTACTTTTACGTGCTAGGGGTCTGGCGTTGCTCCAATCTCCCTGCCTGCTTTCCCTCTGTTTACTTTTCTGGCTTCTCTCTCTCAGTTGTCTTTCAATGGTGATGGGCCTTGGGGCTCTTTGTACTACTTTGAACTCTTCGCTTTTCCTGAGTGATCTCAGTCATCCCAGGGCCACAGGAAGCAGATATCTCTCTCTCTCTCTCTCTCTCTCTCTCTCTCTCTCTCTCTCTCTCTCTCTCTCTCCAGCTGCAGAACAGTAACCCCAACGGGCTGCTGCTTCCAGTTTGCACATTTCCACACCTCCATGGGGCTGATGGCATCAGGTCAGGTAAGACTTTAAAAGATGAATTTCAGGAACTGTCCCAACGTTCAAAGATAAGACTGCAAATCCATTTATTTAGGCAGAGGGGTTTGGTATACTAATTGTAGCATTTATTTCCCCCTCTCCTCCAGTTCTCAGTTTGGCTGTTCAAGTGCATTAGGACTAAATTCACACCCGTAACCTCCCTCTGTCCTCAAACTTGCCTCTCCTCCAGCACTCCTCCTAGAAAATGGTATCACCGCCAAAATTGTTGCCCTAGGAGAGATAATGACTTCAGCTTTTTACTTTCTCCCTCTGAGGCTATCTAATGAATCAGTAAACTTACTCTTCTATAGCACCTATGATACTCCACTCCCCTTTCCCCTGGGAATGCTATCAGATGAACGCTAGCGAAGAGTCAAAGAAAGACATCTCCAGTCTGGTGTCAGTGTGTTTCTTACAAGGATGTCTGTCATCAGACTTAGACATGCCCCAGTAATCCCAATGATGCTCTTATCTCGAGATCTGTAATTACATTTTCAAATGTTCTGTTTCCAAGCCCGGTAACATTCAAAGGGTCTAAGGATTAGGGCTTGAACAGCGCTGTGTGTGGGGGGGGGTGGGGGGGGATGGAAGTAATCCTGCTGTAGATGCCAAGATTGAGATAGCATAGGTTAGAATTATCAGACAAGATTTTAAAGTAGTCACTGCAAAAGCTCTTCAACGAGCAATTATGAACATTCTTCAAGTAAATGAAATAGCAGAAAACATTAATAAGGAAACATAAAATATCTCCAGAGAATTAGAAGATACCAGAAGAACCATGTGGAAAATTTAGAATACATAATATAGAAAGTAAATCTTGGGGCTCAACAGCAGAATAATGGAATATAGGCGGTAATCTGGGAAAAAAACCAGAAATCATCCAATTTGAGCAATAGAGGAAAATATATTAGAAAGTAATGAGGGGGAAATAGACCCTCAGAGACCTTGAGACCACTACAGAGATCTAACATCTTTGTCACCTAGTTCAATAAGGAAATGGAAAAGAGGACGAGACGTGACATGCTGGCCAACAGTTCAAGAAGCCTTAGCCCATCGCTAGTGCTGGGCCTTTTTATTGGTAGCATGTAATGTCTAGCTGGGTATTAATTTCCTCTAGAACTTTCCACCATGATGTTTCTCAATCATTGGAAGAGAAATTTCATTCAGTTCAGAATTCTTACCCCATGAAGAGAACCTTCAGGAATGCAAGAGATTCTTAGATGAGGGTAAAGCAAGAGGTAAAGGCCTGCAGCAGACCTGTCTATAAAAAATGACAAAGGAAAGTCCCCTAAGCAGAAAGGAACAATGAGGAGCCAGGCATCAGGAAGGGAGGAGGAGCCCAGGATCTATAAACTTCTCTTGAGAGTTCTAAATTGTTTGATAATTTGAAGCTAAAATTTGACCTGTCGTGTTGTTCAAGTATATGTGAGACACAAAGACAACTATATCATAATTTTATGAAGTCTTAGCAAATTATGCAGCAGTAGGCTGTGATAAGTATGCTTACTTATTGAAATATATAGGGCAACCACTGGGGAAAGTACATAAGAGATACACACAAGAACACAATGTACAAATGAAATGGAATTCTTGGGTTAGAGAAAGGGCTCTGTGGGTAAAAATGCTTGCTGTGCAACCGTGAGTAGTTGATTACCAGTCCCCAGACTCCACATTAAAAACTGGAGATAAAGGGCAAGTGTGGTGGTTTGAATAAGAAGTGGCCCCTAGGCTCATATATTTGAATGTTTAGTCACTAGGGAGTGGAACTGTTTGAAAGAATTAGAAGGACTAGGAGGTGTGGCCTTGTTGGAGGAGGTGTGTCACTGGGGTGAGCGTTGAAGTTTCTAAAATCCATGCCAAACCCCTTTCTTTCTTCTCTCTCTCTCTCTCTCTCTCTCTCTCTCTCTCTCTCTCTCTCTCTCTCTCTCTTTCTCTTTCTCTCTCTGTGTGTCTGTCTCTCTGTCTTTTCTCTGTCTCTGTCTCTCTCTCTCACTCTCTCTGTCTCTCTCTCTTTTCTGTGTCTCTGTCTCTGTCTCTCTCTCTCTCTCTCTCTCTCTCTCTCTCTCTCTCTCTCTCTGCCTGTGGATCAGGATGTAGCTCTTAACTACTCCTCCAGCCCCATGCCTACCATGCCTGGTGCTGTGCTCCCCACCATGATGATAATGGACTAAAGCTCTGAAATTATAAGCCAGCCCCAGCTAAATGCTTTCTTTCATAAGAATTGCCTTGATCGTGTGTCTCTTCACAGCAGTAGGACACTGACTAGGACAGCGAGCACCGACAATTGCAGAATTCCTATAGAGAGATGGAGAGGTAGAGACAAGCAGACCCCCCGAAGTTTCTTGGCCAGCAAGCATGGCATTTGCAGCAACAAACAACAAGAGACTGTCTCAAGCCAGGTGGAAGGTGAAGCTGAGCACCTGGGATTATTCTCTGACCCCCGACATGTGTGCGCCTATCCACACACATGAATGTGCACACACACATAGATACAAAATGCTCATTGACACATACACACAAAATTGAACTATAAAAATAAATTCAAGTATGAAAGATCAGAAAAATAAATCCAATAAACCAAAAGACACACAAAACCAATAATACTAAAAAGAAAAAAAAAGATTTATTTATGCCTTAGCATGCTAATAATTACATTAAATGTAAGTAGACTAAATCTACCAATCAAAATAATGTGAGAGTGAATAAAAAGGAGTGATCCAACTATGTCCTGTGCTCAAGAATAACTCCAGATATGATGTAGATAACCCGAACATGCAAAAGTGGTTTAAAAAAATACTTCATGAAAGCACTAATCCAAAACCAGCAGGAATAGCTATAGTAACAAGTAGATCGCAGAGCAAAGAACATTATTAGAGGTTGAGATAAACAGTTCACAAGATAGAAGGATCAACACACCAAGAACGCGCAGAAACCCAAGCATGTGGTAACTCACCAAACAGCAAAGCTTCAAGTCATGTGAACCAAAACTGGTGAAACGGAATGACGAAATGGAAAACCTACAAATTTAGTTAGAAAGGATAACAGCCTGTTCTCAACCATCCATGGAACAATTAGGAAGGCAATCAAAAAAGAAAACAGAAGAAACTGAGAAAACACATTGAAGCAAGCAACTGCCTGCAAAAGAGTCTACTAAATAATATAAATATTCTCTCAAATGTCTTTATAATACACACCAAAGTCATACCCAGAGTTATTAAAAAGCTTCAATTTAGTAAAGAGAAATCCTTCAGAGTGCATCCTCTGACTATCCTGCAATAGAATTGAAAGTAAATAATACAAGATCGCAGGATAATGTATAGTACTAAATGCACATACAAGGAGAACAGGGAAGTTACTTGTCCATAATCTAAATTCCCTCCACCCAAGAACCTAGGAAAAGGATACAGTAATACCAAAGGGAGGTGGTATGCAGCAGAAATCAATAAAAGGAAAAAATACAATAGAAAAGACAGGTACAAAGAGCTGGCTTTTTGCTAAGTTCAAGATTAACAAACTTTTAACAAGACTGACATAAACAAAAGAAAAAGCTGCAAATAAATTACCGACATTAGGAGTGAAACAAGGACCCTCACTGCAGACTCTACAAACATCAAAAGAATCACAAGACAATATGAACATCTCTATACACAAATAATTGTCAGCCAAAATGAAACACACCATTCCATTGAAAGTCATAAAATACTGCTACTCACCCATTATGAAACGGATACTTTGGATGTCCCCACACCTACTAAGATTTATTATAACCAAGACAGTTCTCTGAACTTTTCTTCCAAGCCATGTGTGGTTTCCCCTAACTCTGCAACATAAGTGTAATATAAGTCAAATAGAGGCCAGCTACAACTTGAATTATTAAAGTGTAAATTGTTGTATATTCTTTGTTATTGTTGGTTTCTTTTTCGAAACAGTGTTTCTCTGTGTAACCTTGGCTGTCCTGGACTCTCTTTGTAGACCAAGCTGGCCTTGAACTCACAGAGATCTGCTTGTCTCTGCCTCCCTGAGTGCTGGGATTACAGGTGTGAGCCACTGTGCCCAGCTGTTGTGTATTCTTGAAGACATGCATCCTCAAAAACAACAAGCAAAAACAAAACAAACAAACAAACAAAAACAAAAACAGAAATAAATAAAAACAAACATAACTAGGAATTCATATCATGAAAAATACAGATGAGCACTGAAAACTTCTGCCCTGCAAAATAAAGCATCAAGAAATATTTGGTAAAGCACTGGTGATATCCTGCTGAAGACACCACATGCTTTGGTTGCAGGATATGGAGAAAGGACATGGAGACCTTCCCCTTCCCATGCCCTGCACAGCTTGGTCCTGGAGACCTGACCAGAGTGAGTTAGGAAGACAGACAAACACAAGTTCCCGCCGACCCCCACCTGCCTCCCTGACATATGCTGACCGAGTTGGTGGAGGAATTTTCACATGCTTGCTGGGTAATTATAATAATCCAGGTGGTCGGTGTCCTGGTCCCATTAAGGAAACCATACAATTTAGTTGATAGACCTGTAATCATGTCTAGTGTCCTACTGTAAAGGGACAGTCAAATAAAGTAAAAACTGGTGATGGCTGAGGTGAAATTGTCATCTTCAGCATCTTTCAAAAGGTCTCCTTTATCACTAAGGTGCCAGGCAGTTATTAGAAATCTAATCAAAACTTACTTTTCAGGAGTTAATTAACACGTTTTATGTCCTAGTCATCAGAGCCAAAGCTATATATGTGCATGCTGTCTTTTTGGCTGTAACTTTCCTTGTGACGAGGAAATAGAAAGGCAATAACATGCCCACTGGGCATTAAACTACATGCATTTTCCTGCAGCAAGGCGTTACTTTATCAAGATCCTGCACTGCATAACGTGTGACATCTGGCTTCATCTGATACCTAAACTCATCTCTCGGTTAAACATTCCCTATCTTTAGCTGGTATGATTTAGGGCAAAAGCTTGGGACCAACATCAAAAACATATGTTTTCTCAGAGTTCTGTCTCTAACATATGTGTTTTTAAAATTAGGAAGTAATAAGAAAACAAGAATTACTGTAAAAGTCATAATGGCCATCCAACATAGGTGAGGACAACCACCAAAGCGAGCAACAGTCACAATGGCCGTCCAGCATAGGTAAGGACAACCATCAAACTGAATAATTTTGATGTCTTTTCCTCCTTCTGATAATACTTATAAAATCACTTCTTAATGTATGAACTATCAAAAATAAGACATGACATGAGTTTATCAAGAAACCACAGTCCCGTTGACACATCATCTGCATGTCCTGGAACTTAGAGGAAATCCAGGTCCCTGACACCACTGTGGAAGCCACAGCGAAACAGAAAGAGCCAGCCACTTGTTGCCGCATCTACTGAAGGCCCATTTGGAACATTTCCTATCCTGAGAAAATGGGGGGAAATGCAAACGGGTTTGTGTGTGTGTGTGTGTGTGTGTGTGTGTGTGTGTGTGTGTGTGTTGGGGGAGGCAGGAGATCCCTTGAATTCTTAGATCTTGAGTCTACTGTACATATAATCCAATGTCTGAAGTAACTAGAGTAATTACTAAGATAAAGGGTAAAAGTCACAAAGTGCTGGCTGGGACATTCCAGAGCAGGCACAACCTTGGCGCCATTTTTATAGTTATGCCTGTTAAGATTTAATAGATGCAAAGTTTCATTAGTGAGCTGCGCTGCAATTAACTTCAAGGAGGTTACAGACTACTGTGTGCTGCCATTCCAAAAACCTGTTTGGATTCCCTCCTAAAAAGCTAATAAGAAAAAGCATCTTATATATATTATATATATGCATATATATTATATATATCATGCAGCCTCGTCTTTTCTTATCACATAGCACATGATAAGAAGGACCTTTTACTCCTCAATGGACATTCCAACTATTGACTAGAGGTGGGTTGCTGGTATGTATATTGTTATTATGTGCAACATTTACATATCTCCTGCCATCTCATAAAAGCCTATCCTGATGGAACTGTAGTGACGTTAGAAGTGGTTTCTCTGTACCAAGATTTTCCCAGATCCACATACTATTTTTACTATAAAATGCTCGCTGTAGCAAAGTTGGCAAACACTACAGAATCCAGTGACTGGCTGTTCCCCTGAGTCCGGTCGAGCTCACAGATAAAGGGGACAATCCACAGGCTCTACCTTGGTAAAGATGAAGCCGTGGTCCCCTGGGCCTGTGCCATCTGAAGTGACCCATCCTCTCCCAGTCAGGTGTCCTGGCTAGAAGTCTCTACCATGCGCTGGCTGTAATTTCTGCATCCGGCTATGATACAGCTGAACTGTTATGGTCCTTGTTGTTGAGTTTTACTGTATTAAACCGCAGACTGGCATGTTTTCTTTTTAATGACTTGAAGAACAAAACCTGCATTTTATGACTTTTTAAATCTGTCTTGATACTTTTTCCTCCCGTTACAACCCCCTCCCACTTATTCTACACATGTTTCCTTTAATAGGCTGCAGACTGTATGTGCAGTAGGCGCGTAACCATGATAAGCTCTCTCAGAGACATGTGCTGGCTTTTTCAGACCAGAGGCTACACTTGGTGTCTGGGAACAATGGTTTAGTTTGACCAACTGTACCTAAAACACTAGAGTTTGGGGCCGCGGGAGCTGTCTTCTGGACCAATATGTTTGCTGCCGATTAAGCAGCACAAACGAATCCATTCTTCTCTACCTGAGTGTGAAATCTGATTTTATCCACAAGTATCTTGTGTCACGTGGTAACACTTCCTTGCCAGATGGTGGAAGTGAAGGCTAAACTCCACCAGCACACTGCCTCTTCCACAGGAGATGATTTCTCTGTGAAGTTCTGGATGACTTTATGTTCTTCATCCTTCTAAAACTCATCTGACATCATGTCACCAAATGTGACTGGTACAGGGAGAACGGGAACAGTGTCATGGCGGGAAGCCAGGCTTAGACTCCCTGAAAACTGCCTTCCTTCTGTCCAAGGAAGTTTACTCTGGCAAGTCCAACAGAAGGCGTGCATCAGGGCAGTACCCGCATCTCTCCAACTGCTGTAGTTATTCTGCACTGTGATGGACTTGGATGTTTTAGTCAAGTTGGTCCTATTTCTCGGAGAACTTTTGCGTCAGTTCTAGGAAAACTACTAACACCTAGGTAAAGACTGGGTAAGAGCTCCGCAGATCAGGACATCTATTTGAGTGTTTGTATTTGTGATCGGCTTTAGTTTCTGCTCTCAAATGCCAGCATTACCTTCTAGAGGTTCGTGGAACATTGCATGGCATTTCTGCCATCTCCCCGGGACCTGGTGTTTGGAAGAGGGAGCCAGACCTCATCATACTGAAGAGCTGACCTCTGACCCCAGGTGCCTCTCTAAATGACTCACACTTCTGGACATCCGCTTGTCAGCCTGCTTTCTTGTATCTGTTCTCCCACAGGAAGGGAGGATGCTTAATTCATCTTTAGACTGTTGCTCTGTAGATGGCTACATTGTGCAACCTTGGCTATATGTAGTGGTCTGGGATTTCATTTGAAGAAACATTTGGCTTCTTATAAGCAATGGCAGTATAATATACAATACTACTAAGCCTGGTGTTCAGGAATGTTTTTGCATATGGCTTAGTATTAATTAGAGAGCAGTTCTTGTTTGACATGTTTACTTTTAATTCTTAATGGGTTTCCAAGTGGGGTAATGCAATAAGTCCCCAGAAAAACTAACAGTTATCTAGCCTAAGGAGCTTTGTATTTCACTGTAAAATTAAGATTGTAGGGAAATTGTGTTTTCGTTCTCCTTATATTAACCTTTTCTTATCCATATTAGCTAAAGGTTAACTTGTTCTTGGCATTTTTATGAAGTGAGAAGCAGGAACCGTATCTTTTTTATGGAAGGAAACACAGGAGTGGCGAGCACTCATTAAGAGATCGGAATTAGAAGCCACTGTGATAGTAAGTTAGAATGTAGCTCATTGTAGAAGCCCAATTGGAACTTTCGTAAGTGCTCCTGTCAAGGAGAGCGAGTGTAAGCGCTTGGTAAGAGCTACCTTCGTTTTGCTCTGTGCAGAGCCGGTGTGTGTTGGAGAAGCAGCGGCGCCCCAGGACTTCTGGAAGGTAAATGCGTCCCCACAGGGGGATATTCCCACCCGGGCACCAGGACAGGGCAATCTATTTAAAACGCTGTCCAGTGGTTGTGAAGAGGATCCCTGCTTCTCTTATGTAACTGTTCTCTGGCTTCGCCGCTGCAGGACTGGGTAGCTGACTCGGTTCCTTTCTCTGCCTTCACACAATGGCTCCCTGCAGCCAAGATGGCTGCTGTCCTTGCAACCTGGAAGAAAGAAAGGCCACTACTGGGTTTCCGGATCTCAGGTTACAATTATTTGGGGGAGGAACAGAAAAACTGATTGGTTTTCTGAGGTTTGAAAAGTAAGGTTTTCCATAATGCTACCTTCTACCAGGAGTCTGAGGAAACAAAAATGGCAAATAACCATTTTCATTTATTTTTACAGTTGATTAGAAACATTTTAATCACTTCTAAATAACAATAGTAATTGTAAAAACAATTAAGAATACAATGTTTTTTTTTTTTAACACAAACAAGTCTCTGGCCTATTAAGTGAAACTTTTGCTAGAATTTGCCCCATAATTTCTATCTGAATGAGCAGAAATAAGAAAGGTATTATACTATTTTACACTGAATTAACCACGCTACATACTGCTTAAGATCTATCTCTGGAGACAGGTCATAAAAACCAAGCACTTTTTACCACTGTGGCAGTATCAGAGAGTATTTTATAGTTTACCATTTGAGTGTAAAATTGCTAATCAAGGGTGGGAAATGGCCAGAAGAAAACCAGAGAAGAAACTTACCTGAAGCACTGGCCAGGCTCTTACTGGTCACTTTCCCTTCTGCGTCCTTCCTTGAGAGCCACTATTAGTATTTTTTAAATGGCTGTTGAGAATATGGGGAGATGTGCAGGAAAACGGCGGCTGCAAGTGAACAAGTGCTCTCTTGCCCAATACCCAAAACTTCTATTTACTTTCTACTTACCTACTTACTTATTTATTTATCATTTTTTCTTTTGGGTTCTGGGGCTTGAAGCCAGGGCCTTGCACATACTAGGCAAGCACTCAGCCACTCAGCTGCATTTTCAGTTCTGAGTTTTTGTAAAAGTATCATATAACCCATTGAAGGCCAAGCCTCTTTTAGGACGTAGACTGCTTCGTTATTGAAAAATAGCTCCCTGCCACACAAAACACACTATCCAGGACTTGATCGATGTGAATGGGTTCATGCCCAATTTTTAATAAATACAAAGAATAAAACAGGAAGCACGTGTGGCCATCTAGTTCGTAGGCCATCACCTGGAGGACATTCCACAGGTCCTTGTGACCTTCCAGTGTACATAAGGCCACCTAAGTTTGCTCTCTACTGCCTCAATAAACACCACAAGCAAAAATCAAGCTGAGGAAGAAAGGATGTGTCCACTTTCCAAGCCCAGCGTCATAGTCTATCACCATCTACTGAAGCCAGGCCAGGACCTCAAGGCAGGAGCCTGGAGCAGAAGCCGACGCAGAGGCCATGCAGGAACACTGCTTACTGGCTTGCCCCCCATGCCTTGCGCAGCCTGCTTTTCTTATTCTGTAGACCAGGCTGGCCTGGAACCCACAGAGATCTGCCTGTCTCTGCATCTCAAGTACTGGGATTAAAGGTGTGCGCCTCCATGCCTTCAGCCTGCTTTCTCATACAACCCAGGAGGTCGTGGCTCTCACATTGCATTTTTAATTCCTTTTTGCTATGCATAGCAAACCTCAAACACCTTATGACCATTCACGTTCCCCTCCACCGCTGATGCCTTTCCTTCACGTGGTAAGGGGGCCGTGGGAGGTGTGGGCACCAGCTCTAGACTCCTTCTTCACCATAAAGGGCAACCTAGGCTCTGGAGGCAGAGACTCACGTTTGGCTCTCAGTCCTTCCACTTGCGGTGCCTGTTTTCTCAGCTGAGCATAATTTACAGATTAATAAGAACACCTAGCAAAAGTAAGCACTAAAGAAATGCTGATGTTGGTGTGATTATTGCTCTTTGTTAAAATATATTTTTAATTTGTGTGTGTGTGTGTGTGTGTGTGTGTGTGTGAGAGAGAGAGAGAGAGAGAGAGAGAGAGAGAGAGAGAGAGAGAGGCTGTTGATTATATTTTAGCATCTTTCCGCATGGTTCCAAATATTCAAACTGCACATTGGCATGTTCTTGATGTTCACGTAACTACACACAGAAAGAGAATTCAGACAGATGTGGCCCAGCCTCCTCTGCACCTGCCTCCTCATCAGGGCTCACATATGCTCTCCTCGTCTTTAGAGCAGTGTTGGTATAAACTACTTATCGTCATGATGCCTCGGCGTTCCAAACTCTAGTTGGGCCACAGTAACTGTAGGTTTGAACACTCAGGCTACATTGCACAATGCACATAAAGATGTGTTCCATATGCAGGAGGAAAACCTCAGTAGACTTGCTGGTTGTAGCAGTTGTTAATCTGGTACCAAGCTGTGCACTAGCAGCTGGGTTTTACACAGCTTTGGAAACAGCCACATAGTTACGTCAGATTTCATAACATCCTCCCGAAGTCTGGGCTGGAGGTGAGGTCTCTCCGCAGATGAGGTCTCTTCGCAGAGGAAGTGTGTTCCTCCGGGGAAGGGTGGTGTGCATATGGGCTTGTGGTCCGGACTATTCGTAACTGATGAGGTCTCGTGTTAGACCAGGGCTTGCAGAGAGAATCGCCCCGACGGTCTTAAAAGAATGTCATGTAACATTTATTAGAGTCATTGCAACAGGGACACCTCCTACTCACTTTGATTTAGTGACATTACTTCTGGTTAAAAGCCTTAGGTAAGGCCACACACAGTGGCTGGTGATTTGGATAATTAGAAGGAATGGCAGAGGCCTGTCTCTTTACAAGGAAGTTAGCGGTGACACGCAATTAAAGCAACCGTTGGGGGGTGGGGGGGGGTGGGGGGGGAGGCTGTAGCCATAAGGACTAGTGTGGATTGGGTCAAATCAAACATTTATAAAATCCCCTGTCCTCACAAAGGATTTCTGCTTCTCTATTTAACAAATGACCGTTGGAATGGCTGCTAATTTACACAAGCAGAATAACAATTCATCACCGTGGTCATTTTTTCCCCCTCATAATTTGTGGGAGCACCCAGGCCTGCCACTACAGACGCTTACGCTCTCAGGCAACCGAAGCTTTTTCCTGTGGGGTGCTCGGCTTTAAAATGTGGGGACTTTCCTACCCATTACCTGTTACGATTCTGAGGATTGCACGAGAGAGGGAGGCAAGAGCTTGGTACTAAGTCTGTTTCCAAACGACGAAACGAAGCTGAGGTCTGAGAACGCGTTTTAAGTTTGCTTACGGAGGAGGCAAGAGTGAGACTCAAGCCACACGTGGAAATGGCATAATGGTAAAAGCACGTTCCTCCGGGAGCCGTTTTCTCTTCCTGAAACATGGAAGTGGTTGGGGGTGTCTTTAGAGGAAATAGGCTGAAGGCGACAGGCCTTCACTTGAGAAAGACGGACACACAGATCCCTCCATGGTTGAACTTTGCGTTCACCATGAGGCCACCTCCTCAAGTCTGTCTGGGTAGTGAATGCAACAGAAAATGCAAAAAGATCCTAGCCTGGCCTTGACCTCAGCTGTGTGTGGGTACCTGGAACTCCGGGAGGAACAAGGAAGAAAACACGCCCCACCGATACCGTTAACACGCATTTAGCTCTTAGTGAGGGCCAGGGGCCAAAGTGCGGCCATTGTGTGACACCATAGCAACCCCGAAGGTAAATGTTTGTATCTGAGATGCTGAGTGGATAGAGATACTCAAAATACCTCACTCACCCTAGACACACACTGTCCGCCCTAAGCTGCATGGCCTCCCTGAAACGTAAACTATGTGTTGCTGAAGAGCTGTTTCCCTATTAATTGGCCAAACCTGTGTGGGGTGGCTCTGCAAGGAAGGGGGGGTGCTTTCTACAAGTGCTTTCAGCAACAAGGAAGGGTCCCTTGCGGGGCTCGGGGTGGAGGGTTGGAACTGTTCACAACAGTAGAAATGTGAAGTGTCAAAGTGTTCAGGTACAAGACTAGAAGAGACCGTGGCAGCATCCGTTGGGTGGTCCATTTCCCTTGAGATGCCTGTTGGATACCCAGCTGTGGTATTAATTTTTAATGTCTTCCATGCTGTTTCCTTGCTGACTTGGCAAATGACTCACTACGTTACTGAAATGGGTTGGGGAGATTCCTCATGGGTGTTGCTGGGATTGGGGGAAAAGAGAAGAGGACCCCTACATTTGGAGTTTCCTGGACCATAAATAATGGCTGCGCTGCCATTCCTGGCTATATGCTTCTGTCATTAATTAACTTTTATGGAAAGCTATGATGTTCATGACTCTGGCCTCTCCCAGCTCTTGATCTATGTGGTGTTATGTGGTGCAGACAGCAGCGCTCACAGGTGGGATTTGTCTGACAGGGGGATCTGAATTATTCTGTTGTGAAAAACCTGCTAATATATGGCATGTCTCTGGATGGGGTGGGTGGGAAGGGAGAGAGCACAGCAATGCCCAGCCCAGGTTTTCTGATTGTTTTCCCAGCATCTGCACAGGGGACCGGAATCTCTTGTTTTTTCCCTTAGATTCATTTTTAAGATTTATTTTTACTATTTTTAATTATGTGCCGTGTGTGTGTGTGTGTGTGTGTGTGTGTGTGTGTGTGTGTGTGTGTAAGTGACCTCAGAGGTCAGAGGAGTTGGGTTTTCTGAAGCTGAAAGTTACAGGCTGTGGGCCACCTGATATGGATAGTAGGATTCGAACTCTGGTCCTCTGGAAGATCTTAGGTTAAAGTTTAAGTATCCAGAAAGGCTTTTTTCAAGTTTCCCAATTCACTGGAAGGTCAAAGGTCTTAGTCTAAGACTCCATGGCGCTCTTCATTCAAGTTTGGAAGGACCGAGGAACAGAGGAGCCAGCCCCCCATTCATCGAGGCCAAACAAAGGGCTCCAGCTGAGGATAGCTAAGTCCATCTTTTTGAAATAGATCACATCTGTGTTAACAATCTTGCCAGAAAACTACCTATTACCTTTGACCTAAAGTTCCCCTGTGTGGTTTTCAGACAGGATTAAAACAAAACTAAACTAAAAAGTTAGTATCCATTAGAATTACCGCAGGACTTTATTATTATAATGATCCACATGAAATATTTGTTGACAACCATGAAGCCAAGTAAAAAGATTTTGTTCTTGTTTTTGTCGTTTGTTTGTTTGGTTGGTTGGTTGGCTGGTTGGCTTTTGTTTCTTCAAGACAGGATTTCTCTGTGTAGCCTTGGCTACCCTGGTCTTGCTTTGTAGATCAGGCTGGTCTTGAACTCAGAGATCTGTCTGCTTCTGCCTCCCTGAGTGCTGGGATTACAGGCATGCACCACCACGCCCTGCAAACATTTTAAGTACTTTTTATTGATGGTCAGACCGAGAGTGGGTTTGAGCATCCAAAATGTCTCAAAGGGCAAAACTCACAACGATAATCTAAGTTAGGGTTGGAGTAACCTTGAAATGTTTATTCCTGGCAGAGCACAGTAGTTATTTTAGACATAACTTCTCAATTAGTTTGACTATACTTCTAGACCATACTCCAGACTACGGAAATCTCAAATATGTTGACAAGGCAGGTATGACTTTTGTGGGGGAGGGGAATAGAGGGCAGGAACTAACTAAGCAGACACAAAATGGAGTTATAACAAGATGGTATTACCTGAGTCGGTTCATGACTGAACCCAGTGCCCTGCCCTAGGGGTTTCTGATTTGTTAGGTCTAAGTGGGGCCTGAGAATGTGCACTGGAAACAAGGTCCCAACATGGTGATGCACCCAGTTCAGGAGAAAAAAAAAATGTTAGAAGAGGCCTGGGCTTGGCAGTCAGAAAACTGGGGTTGGAATCCTGTGGCGTTGCTAGGAATATTTGGAAACGTTACCAAGCTTGGGCTTCCTTGCCCATAGAAAGGGGGTGGAGAGAGGGACAGCAAACACTTTGTTTTGTCTGCTTTGATGTGGTTTGGTGAAGAGTAAAGAAAAGAAGAACCTGTGTAAAAGTGCTTGCCCATACCAGGCACACACAGGTAACACAACAGATATGGCATCACCCTGGTGACAAATTATGCCTCTTTGTGCTAAATCACCAGAGTGGCTGGCCCTTGTTTTAGAGCAAAGACTCCTCTCAGAGTTAAAAGGTTAAGGGGAATGTGGGTGAAATTAATCTGCCAGAGACCTGGGACTACATCCCAGAAGACTTTCTGATGTGTTACGAAAAAGCAAAACCAAAGTTCTGTGCCACTCTCAAGAGTGGACAATGTGACTCACACAAACGTGAAGACTGTATCTTGGTCCTAATCCTTGGCAACAAGAAGAATTTGTGAAATACTGTTGTTTAAAGTGTCTTATCCATTTTAAGGTACCCATTTGAACCATTGACTTACAGTTGTAGTTTGGCCGCTCCTATTTCCTAATTAGCCAGAGCTCTTTTTCCTTGACCTAAAAATACGACACCATTTCTAGATGATGCTGTCATGGTGCCAGGTGGTGAGAACTCCTTCTCAGCTTCATTTTAACAGGTGTAAAGAGAGCATGACCTGACCTCCTTTAGAATCTGCAGGGTGGGATGTTGAATTTGTAAGCAAAACACCCATGAAACCTTGGCAGCATGAACAAAAGTTAGCCTGCCTGCAGTGATGCTCAGGCTTTCTAGGGGAGTGTTTCTTTGGGGTGTTAGGTAACCACCTCATCTGTTGAAGGCTTTGGAAAGACGATGAGAACTTTTGTTAACAATCCAATGTGTTATCAAAGGTCCTCACTTCCAGTGAAACAAAAATAGAGAGATGCTTTAGAAGACTCCATGTGGACCTTCAAAGATGCTCACAGATACAGCTGACACAAATGTTAAAGGCAAAAGCATCCATTTTATCAACAGCAAGGGCTCTTGTTCACAAATAATAAAAAGCAACCTCCAGAAGGCAGGAGCAAGGTTCTCCCCCTTTCTCTCTGAGTTATAGCCTTATCCCTTTTCTTCTTGTGCCCAAGGACTTCCTCCTTTCTCAGAGTCAGCTTTGGGATTATACCATCAGTTCAACAATCCCACAAAGGACAGAAAGATGTTTGCTCTCAGGATTGTCTATGAAAACCTAAAGGGCTCTAATTGTCCCAGGAGTGTCCTAAGCTTATCACAAGACCATTACATCAAGAAACGATTAATACATTGATGCAGCCAGTATGTAGAAATAAAGAAAAGAAATGAAAGGTGCTTGGTCTCCTTTGAAATGGTAGAAGGTGTATCACATGAACAGATATTATATAATTAGGGGTGATATATGATATTGAGATGAGAGGCATTTAAAATCGTGACTGAAATGAGACAGGTCAGTTGAATGTAGCTCAGGCTGTTTCATAAAGAAGCACCTGACACCCATTTGTAGAATAATAGATTTGACGATCCATGAGTTGACTGAACATGGAAAGACACCTGACACAAAGCTCTGCTTTCTTACCCAATTTCAGATCCATCAGCTAGCTCAGTGGTTCTCAACCTGTGGGCAGTGACCCCTTTGGGGTTGAGTGACCCTTTCACAGGGGTCACCCACAATCATCTGCATATCAAGCATTTACACTATGATTCACAATAATAGCAAAATTACAGTTAGGAAGTGTAACAGGCTAGCTCATAGTGGCACATGCCTTTAATCCAAGCACTTGAGAGGCAGAGGTAGGCGAATCTTTGTGAGTTCTAGGCCAGCCTGGTCTACAAAAGCAAGTCCAGGACAGTCAGGGCTACACAGAGAAACCCTGTCTCGAAAAAACAAGAAAAAAATAATTTTATGGTTGGAGGTCCACAGCATGAGGAACTGTATTAAGGTATGGCAGCACTCGGAAGGTTGAGAAGCACTGAGCTAGATACTTCTATGTGTGCCCCATAAATATTCAAGGCTTCCTCGCCTATCTTCGTGGAAGCATAATTTCCCCCCAGCATTTCAGGGATAGCCATTTTTAGGAATAGGTAGCAACTTGGGTGAGTCACAATGATCTCACTGAATCCCATTTTAATGTGGAAAAACAAACTGAGAGAGCAATAGAAACATACAAGAAATGAGAGTGTGGCCTTCAGGTCCTATGAGCAAAGGAGCAGGGGGACATAACTCTCTATGCAAAGTGAATCCGGTGAAGCAAACCAAGTTACAGACAGAGTGGCAGAAATGATCCCTGGGTATTTTGAGCATCAGTAAGGCTGTCATCTGTCACCTTGAATAGCTGAGCCTTGAGGACAAATTTAAGTATAACATGGCTCAGAAGCCCTAAAAGGCTGGGGCCTGAGAGATGTTCGATGCATTCTTACAGTGCAAGTACAACATCCTGAGTTCAGATCTGCTGTGATCATGAAAAGCTGGGTGTGTAGTGAATGCCTGGAATCCTGGTGCTGGATAGGTGGAGATAGCAGGGTCCGTGGGACTTGATGGCTGGCTGGTGTTAGCAAACCAATGAGTTCTCACTTCATTAAGAGGCCCTGTCTCAACAAAAAAAATGAGGAAGAATAGAGGAAGTTGATGTTAACCTATAGGCTTCACACGCATGCCCGTGCACACACACACACACACACACACACACACACACACACACACATGTGTGCGCACACACATGCACACACACATGCACATGCACACAGGCTTGAACACTTGCAAGCACATATATTCACACACATACATAGAAATACACTCACACATGTGGACATGCACATAAATGACATGACACTCACAAAGTTATAAAAATAAAAAAATTTTAAAGGGTTTTTATCTGAATCCAAGTGTGTTGACTTAATTAGAGATCATCTATACCTAAGACACTAAAATACCAGTGAGTTATATAGGCCTTACTGTTCTTATGCAATCACAGGAACATGAGTAGACACGGCCTCTCATGGTGTCAGCAGAACTTAAGTTCTGAAACCCACAGACGCATGTGTGGTGGTCTGAGTGAGAGTGGCTCCCAGAGGCTCATGTGTTTGAATGCTTGGTTACAGTTGGTGGAATTGTTTTGGAAGGACTAGGAGGCGTGGCCTTGTTGGAGGAGTTGTGTCAATGCGGTGGGCTATGAGGTTTCAAAAGCTCCAGCTCTTAGCTACTGCTCCAGCAACAGGCCCGCCCGCCTGCCTGCCCGCCCGCCCTCTCACCCACCCGCCTGCCTGCCTGCCTGCCTGCCTGCCATCACCCCCTTCACACACACACACCATGGTCAATTAAACGCTTCCTTTTGTAAGCTGCCTTGCTCATGATGTCTCTTCACAGCAAGAAGACAGTAAGACCTCATGTCTAACTGTAACGGCAGACTGAAGAAAGACCATAGAAGGGCGTAATCGAGGGGTTGTAGACATTACTGCACATCCCAATGGTCACCACTGCCTCTTCTTCAGTCCAGAGATTTCTTTTCAAACATTACACAGAGCTAGAGATGCTAGAACCATGTGCTCACCTAATCAAAATAGCTACGTGTTTTCACACGCTGCTTTCTGGGATCCAAGAACCGTTCTGTTCTGGGAGCCTTATGCACATTTACTATCAACAATGCTGGAAGGTCGGTTCTTCTATTATCCTCATATTCCAGATGGGGAGAAGGAGGAAGAGAGAAGCCGAGTAACTCACACGAGGTCATCAGAAAATAACTGATGGAGGTAAAAAAAAAAAAAAAAAAAAAAAAAAGAAATCAATCCAATTCCCATAGGTTGGTGGTAAAATGTATAATTCTGCAATGTTGATTCTGGGTCCTTCTCTTAAAGAAATTAATGTGAAGGTAAACATTTGGGGGGCATGGTTATCGTGACTGTATCACCCAGAATCCATAGTCACCATACATAGAGATGGCTCTAGCCTTTGGGAACCTCCCACTCGTTGCATTCTTCTCTCTAGCCTTCTGGTCCATTGTAGGTATCAGCCCTACAGAAATGGCCCACTAGGTAACTGCTGGCCTGACCTCCAAGCATCCAGCTTTTTCACACTCCAGCCTTCCCTACAGTTTCCAGACAAATTTCCCTCACATGCTACTTTCATCATGCTATGCCTGTCCCTATCCACCCCACCCCCCAAGAGACCAGAAGGATAAGTACAACTTATAGATTAACTTTCTTTTGCTAAGTGTGGCCGTCTAGGTCCTTCGCAATTGGGTTCCAACTTTACATTCCAAACCTACGTAACCTTCCACGAAGCTCACCGCATCTTCTCTGCACCTGCCACCCGGTTCTGTTGCACTGTGTGTGCTTCTGTAGGGCTGGATGGAAAAGGAAGAGCCAGTTATATCTAGACAGAGGGTCCTTGCTCAGGTCCTCTGACCACTGACAATGGCTGTGCCTCTGGAAGACTTCCTGCCAAAATACCACTCTAGTTTGAGTCTTGTCTGCCTGGTGATTAACTCAAAATTCCACACCATGTACCCTGGCTCTGATCACTCAGCTCACTCATGATACCTGTTCTGGCCTCTGGCCTCATTTACCCTGTTGGCTAACCAATAGCATCAATGCTATGTATGCTGCCTTTCACCTCCTGGGAGACAGAGGCCAAGTTTTATGCAATTGTAATCCTCTATGGTATGGTGGTGCTCACTATACTTTGTTGATTGGATAATGGTTCTTAGCAATAAGTTTTGCTTCCCTATCCTTGGAGATGTCTCTACATAACACAGAAATTCTCCTGGCTCATGTCCTACGGTGGGCAGAAATACTGCTCAGCCTGTAGGATTTCTCAATGTCAAATGTAAAGGAAATAAGACACTTTTTCCTTTGTCATGGGCATGTGTTGTCTGCCCACCCGCCCTTAAACTGATCAGAAAAGGCAGACACGGATCTGTGAGAATATGTGATTCCCAAATGAACCCCTTTCTGTGTTTTGCAATAAGAACGCATGACTGCCAAGCTGTTTGCAGATGGCATTTTGCTGAAGCTGAGTCCTAGCCATCTCTAGAGCAGCCTTAAGATATGGGGAAGAAAGTCAGGGCCACTAAGGTGAGAGAATTGCTTCTGAAGGGATGGGATCGCATACCCCAGGTGGAGAGAGGAAGGCTGTCCTTGGTGGAGCAGTGCCTTGCAGAATCCTTTGTGCTGTTGGCCCTAGAGGAAGAGGGAAGAGGCAGTGGTCACAAGGATCTAGTTTAAAGCCAGGGCGTTGTAAGCTTGCCCTAGACTTCTGAGCTTTCAGAGTGTTTGCTCAGGAGGCAGTTTCCAAGGTTTTACAGCTTTGCTAAAAACATTTGGTCTCCTCTTTAGATCTGCCCGGCTGATATCATTTTTAGTGACTTCCGAGACAGCATTGTGGCCGAATTGAACAGCAATGAATCTTTACTGGTCCCCATCAACTCTAGACTTTTGTATCTCACATTCTGCTTTGATTATTTTTCATCTCTTCCTGAATGAGGTCCCCTGGAAACCAGCTTTGTCTTGTCAACTGCATAACAAGCATGGGATTTTTATAATCACGGTCTTGTCACAGCAGAGCGGATTTGCATCTTTTAGTGAAATGCAAATTGTCCATCCTAGAGTTCAGCGACATTTGCCTCTCTTTAAAACAGCTGCACTAAAGTGACTGGTAGACACAACTGTTTGTTTAGCTTGGCTTCCGACTTTGATCTCATGTTAACATACCTTAATGGCAGGTAATGATTGATAATAGAGTATTGTAAAGTTCAGGTAATAAATACTGCTTAACTCATAATAATTCTGAATAATGTACTTTTTATGACTTGGTTTGATGGAAAATTTCCTTGTCAGCTTGGTCTAATTGTCCAAACAAACCCACCCATTACTTGAAGAAATGCATGTCCGTCCTAGACACATTAATTAGGGTCATGGCTGGGCTGCACAAAGGAATATAGTAACACTTCAGTTATCTTTAAATGTAATCTTTGGACGATCTTACTAATGCTAAACTCAGCTTTAATGAGAAGCTTTTGTTTACACTTGCCCTTTGAGGCTGTCAGGCCTCCATTGAAATCTGTGGAGATGGCTGGGCCACATGTACACTTACCCTGGTCTTTCCCCGGAGGCTTCTAGGGCCACCAAGTACAGAGGTTTGGACACTGAAAGTCACAACGGGACATTATCTTTTTCTTAACATGGGGGTTAAGGCAACAACATATGAGGAGAAAATTAATTAAACATTTTAAACATTTGAAAAAATATCACTGGGTATCTGAGGTCAGCAAATTTCAGATAGCATTGGGATTAGAACAAAAGCAGAGTTTGGTGACTTGGTGCTGACAAGCTTGAGTGCCGTACATCACACCGTCCACCAGAAGTCTGCTTGTGAGAGCATGGCATCCTAGGTTCTAGCAATGGCGTTTACAGTAGCACTGAGCAAGTAAAACACTCAAGAAAGATTAAGAACGTGAAATATCCTGCCCTGAAAACTCTAAGACACTCATGTAAGATGCTGAAGGCAACAGTGGAAGGAAAGATGCCCCATGATCACTCATGGGAAGAATTAGAGTCAGAGAATGTCCAAGCTGCCTAAAGCGATCTCCAAATTCAATTCAATCATATCAAAATTCCAATAAGATTAACCCAGAATTGAAAAAACAAAACCCTGACATACATAAAGAACCAGAAAACTACCCTCCAGCAATCAAAACAATCTTGTGTAGACATAGCCTATCTGGGCAGATATACTTAAATATCTCATCTCAACTTCAGAGGCTATAACTCAAACAGCAAGGGACTGTACAAACAGACATATCAAGCAAAGGGGCAGAAAAAAAAAAAAAGCCCAGGAAAGATCCACACAGCTGCCGTCACTGGTAACCAAGGTGCCCAAACATGCAGTGGGGGAAAGACAGTCTTTTCAATAAACACTGAAAGAAATGTTACCAGGCCACATGCAAAAGAATGAAATTGGTTCTTTACATCACTAAGCATACACATTCAACTCTAAATGAATTAAAGGTTCAGATACAATACCTGAAACTATGAAACTTAGAAGAAAACATAGAGAGGTTCTCTGTCATATTGGTCTGGCCACAGATTAAAAAAAAAAATAGAATCCCTAAAACACAGTCAATGAAAACATGGTTGCACGAAATGAAAACCCTGAGCTTAGTGTAGCAAACAAACAAACAAACAAACAACAAAACAATCAGCAGAATGAATTGACAACCTATGGGGTGAGAGAAAAATCTGAACAGCATACATCTGATAAGGGGTTAATAATACACGCACACACACACATGCACACACAAAGATATTTGTACACACACATTCATGTGCACACATACTTCAAACAACTCAATAGCAAAAATCAAAAAGTAACTCAAATCTTTTAAGAAAGGACAAAGGATCTAAACAGACATATCTGAAGGAAGACATACAAATGAGCAATAGATGCATGAAAAATTGTTCAGCATTCCAAACATCAGGGAAATGCAAATTAAAAGCACAATAAATATCACCTCCCCCCTTGTTAGAATGGCTTCTGTCAGAAAGATGAAAGACAAACCTTAGCAAGCACGTAAGAACAAGAAACCTTTGTACGCTGTTGCTGAGAATGCAAATTTGTATCGCTATTATGGGAAACAGCTTGGGAGTCTACCAAAAATTAAAAATACAATTACCATATAATCCAATCTACTTCTGGCACATTTCAAAAAGAAATGAAGTCAGTATGTTGAGGAGAACTTAGTACACCCATATTTTTGCAGCATCCACATGACAGCCAAGATCCAAAGCAAGGTAAGACTATATAGACTAATAATAGTGTATATACACAGTGGAATAATGGTCTCCAAAAAGAAGGAAGCCTTGTCGGTTGCAATAGCATGGCATGTAATTGGAGGACATTATGCTAAGTGAAAGAAGCTAGACACGGAAAGAAAAATATTGCATGCTCACATTTCTATGTGGAATCTAAAAATGTCACGCTAAGGAGCAGCGAGTGCAAACGATATCAGACCAACTGCCTACCCAGGGGTAAAGGAGACATTGGTCAAAGGTCAATGTCTCAATTAACTAAGAGTGCTAACTTTTGGATACCACGATGATTACAGTTAATAATACTGTCTTATATGTTTGAAAATATCTAAAAGGCTAGAAGGGCCATGCTTTTGCCTATAACCCCAATACTCAGGAGGCAGAGGCAGGAGGACTGCTGTGAGTTAAAGACCAAACCTTGTTTACAAATCAAGGCTACACCTTGAAAAACCCTGCCTAAAAAAAAAAAAAAGAAAGAAAGAAAGAAAAGAAAAAAAATATATAGATGGGGTGGGGCGCCATGCTGGGGATTGAACACAGGGCCTTGCACATAGGCAAGCGAACATCTTACCACTGGGCTACATTTCCAACCCAAGGGAATTCATTTTAAATGTTCTCAACACATCTGTGTGTGTGTGTGTGTGAGAGAGAGAGTGTGTGTGTGTGTGTGTGCACGCGCGCACACACACGCGCGCACGCAGGGGCTCACAAAGGATTTATGTAAGCCAATAATGGACATATTAGTAAATTTGATTTAATCATCTTATAATGAATACCTTTTTCAAAATTCACACTGTATCCAATAAGTATAATAATAAAAAATAATAAAAAGAGTGAATGAAGGAGGGAAGGAAGGAGGGAGGGGAAATGAAGAGAAAAGAAAATCCAGGAAATGACCACGTGGCCTTTAGAAAAATGATCGTTGTAACACCTCCTGTTTGGCTTCGAAGCATAACTCTAATAAATCCAAAACCATGTTTTTGAAAAATGTGCTTGGCTTAAAGTTTAGAATTTACTCTATTCAAGGTTCCAAAAGTGGCTATTACTACACTCAATTCAGGAGGTTGGTGACAGGTTTGCATGTCATTTAAAGCTCAGATCCATAAGGAAACCAACAAGAATCTCACACTGGGAAACAATTTTATCCCCATGTTTGTGTGTTTCCCGAAAAATCTCTATAAATGGCTATTCCTTAGATGATATACATTTACGATTGTCATGGCTAACAGACACCTGCAACAGTGGATTTCAATGAACAATATTGTTTACTTCACATATTGCTAACTACTTGGAATCTTGTAAAACCTGCATAAATAGAGTGCTTCTCTTTTTCAAATTTTTACGTGTATTTATTTATGTAAATATTTGTTTATTTATGTGAATGTGCCTGCATGTGCATGCACACGTGTGGGCATGTGCCATGGCACACATATGGAGGTCAAAGGACAACTTGTGGGAGTTAGTTCTCTTTTTCTACTATGTGGATCATGAGGTCACTGGGTTAAGTGACAAGTGCCTTAACCTACTGAGCCAGTTGGCCTGCCCTAGCCATAGGGCATTTAATGTAGGCTTAAATAGCTATAAAAATCTGTTCATCCTCAACAATTTTGCCATCCTCAACAAACTTGACCATTCATTCATACCACAGTTTAGTTCCATTTTGGATGGAATTCTTGGATGCAGTGAAATAAACAACAATATTCCTTAGACATTAGTTTATAAATTTATGCAGATATTTGTGTCTATGGAATTTATCTGCATGCTTCTTTCCATTAAGAGTATAAGAATTTTTATCCTTAAATATGTAAATACCTCTTATAGCAGTGACATGTGTCTTAGAGTAGTGATACACCACAGCTTCCGGAAATACTCAAACAGCAGGTGTGCTGGAGGTCAGCGGTCCTCCCTTTGTGGCTGGAAGTGCCCGTGACTGTCGCAATTCTCCAGTTGATGTCTGTCTAGCAAGCTTGTAAGTCAAACTAGTGTAACTTGAATTAAAACTCATCTTTTATAACCTTTTAGTCATTTGGAAGACAAATATTTAGGAAGCTTATTGTTACATATATGTTTTTCAGGAGGACTCCATTTTGTTGTGTCCCAGTGCCATTTGGTAAATAGATTTAACATCTCAGGAGGTGGGGGGGGGGGTGGCAGTCAGTGCAGATATTCTCAGTGCTGGCCTCTTGGTTAGAGTCAGTTCCCAGAGAAGGAATTGTAAAGATCTTGCTTTTAGAAAGACCTGCCTGAGAAACCTTGGGATTGGCAGTCCGGCTCTATCAGGAACTTTATTATTATTATTTTTTTAAATCACCCTGGGTATCCTAATGTGCAGACTGGGGACCAGAAAGCCAGGTTTGGGAGCTGTGTCTCTAAACTCACAGTTGAAGAGAGGCCCTATGCAGAGTGCCCTGGGGCGTGTGTTAGCCGCACACTCAACAGCTCCAGGGAGAGCTTCTGAAACCACACCTAGAATCTGCATTTGAACTTGACCATAACATAGATCCCAACACTACCACATGCCGGGGCAACCATTGTTCTTCTAGAAAATTCCTATCTGCCTTTTATTTTTATTTTTTTATTTTTTTATTTTTTATTTTTGTCTGCTGGCGCATTTAAATGGTCACATCATTGATGTCATTGAAAGCCCTCACAGATCACTTTACCCTCACTGAGGCTCGTCTGTGCTGGTTTGTATTCTATACATTTGAAGTTCCCCAAGATTATTCGTTCAATAAGCTTTACCAAGTGTCCTCTCTGTGCCTAGCACTGAATGCCTAGAGTACAGATGCAATCACCAGCAAGACAGAGCATTCGCCCTCAGGGAACTTGTAGTGTAATCCAGAGACCCACCCAAACCTAATTATTACAATGCGCTGTGGGAAACATGGTAGCAATAAGCGCAGGGCTTTAAGGGGATGAGCGGAGGCTAAAGCCAAGCTTCCCCTACTTCTTGATGCCTCTGGGCAAAGAGGGAAGCTGAGCTTCTGAAGCCCCGGGCTAATGTCCTGCTTAAGGAGACCTGTAGACTTGCAAGCCCACTCCTTTTCATCCTTTTGCATAAATTGGTCTGACTCAGGCACCTTGTCACTCATTGCCTATTCTAAGTCTTAATATTTTAGATGGGTATCCTCTTGCTGTTTTGCCACTAATCATTGATTAGGATAACTCTGTTCCTGTTGGTTTGTTCTACTTCTAAAGCCAACACTCTAGCAATACGCTGTGGGCTTCTGACAGCTGCTAGAGCCCAAAAGGTATGCTTCGTGCCACTGGCAGTGACTCTAAGCTGTGCTCTGTTTTCATTCTCAAGTGGCTCTGATGGGACACCAATAAGTTACGAATATATACAAAAGCATAGGTTACAGTAACCTCCCTTTCACAAAGTAATGTGATAATGCTAAGTAAAATAGCCTTGTACCATCTCCTTTGTACAGGGAATGTGATAAAGACACTCATCAAAACAGTGGGAGCGGGAAAAGAGGACAGGACATTGGAAACTTGCAATTACAACACACACACAAGTTCTAGGGGACTAAAATACAGAGTGAAAGAGATGAGCAAATTGGCTCGTGGTCATCGCTTCACAATGCGGACAAGTACCAAGTTATCATTTGCCATGTTGTGTGCCATAGTGTGTGTGTGCACACGTGTGTGTGTGCACACATGCATGTGTGCACATGCCACATACGTGTATATATACATATATACATAATGAAATATATTAAACTCATAACGTTTCCTTTTTGAGTATTAGTTTTTCTTCTTTCAAGACAGTTTCCCAAATTATGCTCCAAGACCAAGTTCACAAGATATTTTGGACACTATATTAATAATCAGATTTCTTTACTCAAGAAATCCTTGGGAGCTTTAATGTGTCAACACATTGTGATTCTATAGATCATTGGCTGTGGTGATTCTCACACCCATCTGACTGTGAAAACTAGTTCTTCTGGGTTT
Source organism: Acomys minous (assembly GCF_964271855.1). Lineage (NCBI taxonomy): Eukaryota > Metazoa > Chordata > Mammalia > Rodentia > Muridae > Acomys > Acomys minous. The sequence goes on along the minus strand of NC_140491.1, from coordinate 109,063,120 downwards.
TGTTTTCTTTTTACTATTTTTTAAAAATAAAACTATTTTCATTTGGGGCATTCAGTTTTGTAGGATGCGTTGTAGTGACTACTGTAATAGATTATTCAAGTGTGTCTTAGGGTTTCTACTGCTGCAATGAAACCCCACCTCCTATGCTCCCCAAAAGCCACTTGGGGAGGGAAAGGTTTGTTTGGCTTACACTTACATATCATTGTTTATCATCCAAGGAAGCCAGGACAGGATCTTGGCAGCAGGAGCTGATGCAGAGGCCATGGAGGTGTGCTGCTTACTGACTTACTGCCCATGGCTTGCTCAGCCTGCTTTCTCACAGAACCCAGCACCACACTGGACTGGACACCTCCTCAAAGAATCACTAAAAAAAAAATGCCCTACAGATTTGCCTACAGCCCAATCCTATAGTGACATTTTTTTTTTCAGTTTAGGCTCTTTTCTCTCTCATGACTCTCGATTGTGTCAAGCTAGCCACACATAAACTAGCCCAACATAATAGGTAGGGCTCCAGCTCAGTTCTTCATCAGATGAGGAAAATACCCTTGAAAGTAAGCATTTATAGAGATGGTTTACGAACCACATCTGTGCACCTGAATGGTTGCTTATGCCCTGCGTGGAGGTGGAATGAACTGAGGGACCCACTCGGATGTATCCTGAGTCCTGCGCGGGCTCTTCCATCTCCCGGGTCTCACTGAGGAGGAGCCACCCTGGGCCTCGTCTCCTGATTCCCCTTTTCAACCTTTGGTTTTTTGCTGCCCCTCCATTTCCTGTTCTTAACCTGCTCCTGTCTTTGGACTGGTATGAACACACACAGCTGTGAAGAAGACAAAAGCAAGGTAAATGGAAACAGACTGGGAAAGCGAGACAGAGAGTGAGGACAGAGGGGTGAGCAGGACCTCAGGCATCTTTATGACATGACATTTACCCATGTGGTTGGATGAGGCACCCTTGGCCTGCAAACCACTTCAAAGGCAGACGTCACGACTGCGCCTGTGTTGCAGAGGACAGTTTGGCAACAAGGAGCCTTGCTGATGTGCAGGGACAGTAATCCCACTTCAGAAGCTTCAAGGGAAGACCCAGCCAAGCAAGCATTTGCTTTGTCGCCTCCGCCACCGTCAAACTGTGCATCGCCGTCATAGTTTACAGTCCTGGAAAGAATAAAGCTGTATCGGACCTCTTTCTGCGGGCAGCCTCGTTGCATTGTTAGGATTGAGAAAACAGCAGTGAAGGGAAGAAATGGCTCAGAGGCTTAGAGCATAGCTGAAGGATGAGTGGAACGCAAGAAGCTGCGGGCAGAGTGGGCGTCAAAAGACACACGAACGCTAGTTAGTGTTCTGTTCGGATGTGAGTGACCGCAAGCGACGGAAACAGTGACTAGTCCAGTGGGATGCTCTTCCTGGCCTGTGTAGACGTGCAGGTATGTGGTCTGGGGCTGGTAGAGTGCTCTTCACACCTTCTGTATTCGCTGAGAGGTCTTACCTCTACCACTCTGTGTTTTGAAGTTTTAGCATCTGCACGCTAGACAACAGCATGGAGAAAGAGGTGGTTTTGGTTTGGTTTTGGTTTTGGTTTTGGTTTTGGTTTTGGTTTTTCGAGACAAGGTCTCTCTGTGTAGCCCTGGCTATCCTAAACTCACTTTGTAGACCAGGCTGGCCTCGAATTTACAGAGATCCGCTTGCCTCTGCCTCCCGAATGCTGGAATTAAAGGTGTTTTTGTTTTGTTTTGTTTTGTTTTGTTTTAAGTGAGAGAGAAGGGGTGCATGTGTGCAGCCCTTTCATTTCATTACCAGAATAGAATATATTCACATGGCCATGCTACAGAAAAGTTTGGGAAATGAGTCTTTATTCTGTGTATCTAGATGTTCAGTCAAAACCTGGAGCCCATTTACTCTGAAGGAGAAGATATCTGGTCATGGGAATGGAGGTGGGGGCTATATAATCAATCACGAAAAGCATTGCCGTCTGATTGGATACCAACATTAAGTCCGGCCATGTGATCTGCTATAGCCAATGAAATGCAAGTCAGAGCCTTAGCAGCCAAATGGTCCTTTTCCCTCTGCCCTGAGGCAGGCAAGGTTTGAGGGACAGGCCTATCAGCTATGCTGGGGTCTGTTGAGAAATGATATGGAGGAGAACTGTAGCTGACCAACTAGCAGACATGAGAGACAAATGGAAGATGGGACTGTAAGCCCTTGAGATTTAGGGATCTTTTGTTATAGCAGCCTGAGCTCCCTCCGTGGCTTTGCAGTGAGGTCGGTCCCTAAGCTCATCTGAGGAGATGTTCAATTCTCCGCCCTACCCCAGACCTGCTGAAGTCTACATGCCAACGGGGTCCTGCCTCCTGAAAGAGATTCTAAAAGCGTGAGAGCCACCGTCCCAGCTTTAGACTACCCATCTCTACCACACAAAGGCTGACCTGTGTACCACGTGTGCCAGCAGATACTCAGCATGGGACTGCGCCCTCAGTTTCTATGAGAATAGAAACAAAAGAAGCTCTTTAAATAGCTGTAAAGAATAGACTTGGCATCTCCCGTGGTAGTTCATAATTTTTTGAGCTATTGCAAAAGGGATTTCTTTCTTAATGTCTTGATAGTCCATTACTGTCACCTAAAAATGCAGGCATGCTGGCATTTGTATCTTGGTTTTGTATTCTGAAACATTACTGAATTCATTAATCCTAATGGTTTAGGAGAATAAAGTCTGTAGGGTTTTGTATAGCTCTATAACCATGTTTTCCACAAATAGACATTTTAGCTTCCTCCTTTCTAGTTTGGAAACTCATTTTCTTGCCTAAATGTTCTGGCTAGTAGCCCCAGAACCATGAAATGGTGGCGACGGACTCCTTGTCTTAATCCAGTAGCTAGAGAGCAGCTTTCCGCCTTTCTGTGAATTTTTCACGCATGTTATCTAGCTAACTCACTGGGAAGTTTTTGGTTGTTTGGTTGGTGTGGTTTGGTTTGGTTTTTGGTTTTCAAGACACACATATGGCTTCATCTCTACATTGAAAACCCAAAGGTGTGAAGATGCTTGGTCACTCCATTAGATATTTGTAGGAATGTGCCTTCCAATGGACAGCAGATGAAAAAACGTCCAAACCAGGGCACGGGGGAGGGTGGTACCTCCTTTTTTCCAGGCAACTGACTGTTCTTTTCCCCTCTCCTATGCTTTCTGAGAAATTCAGGTCTCAAGTAAAATACTAAATAATCCTAATGAGGCAGCTATTTAGCTTGAATCGGCAAGATTCCACATGCATTTACCTCACAGTGTGAACTGAGCAAAGCTCCCCTTGTGTGAGGGAGCAGGTCCCTCCTTTGCTGTCTTGGGTTGAATAGTTGCCACATTTAAAAGAACAAACATGGTTTCCCTAGGACACAACTTTTAGTATGCTGTGGTCAGTTCTCAGGCTAAGCTTTCCTATTAGTCATCTGGCATTTTCCTCAGAGCCCACATGGAAGCCCCACCGTCTCCTTCAGACTGAATTCACTGTATGAAACATCACCACATCAAAGAAGTCAAATGTCTCGAGCTCTGTAGGATAAAACTACACAAAGCACAACTCTAGATCTGACTAGTGGGCAGACAACTCAAACATCCAAGCCCGGGGTCATCTCAGGACAGTTGCGGGGCCCAGAACAAGTTATATACCCCGATGTTTTCTACAAACATAACCAGACTTAGATGAGTGTCAGAGGCCAAAATAAGGGGTGAAGAGCCCAGGAGATGTCACAACCACCACAATGCTCATGACGAGAAGGCAGAACGGACTCCCAGAATCTTCTCTTTAGATTGATAGACTGAATCCCTGGTCTTTGTGGTAAAGTGTAAAAGACTATTTGAGGTTCCTTTCCCAGCAAACTAACAAATGTTTCTGAAATATCTCCTGACTGTGGAGAGGGTTAAGACAAGACAAAGGCAAACAGTGACCTTACATTTCTCCCTACCTCAGTCTATTTTAAGACAAGAAAAGTTGCCCTCCCTTGGCTGTGCTGGGATCTACTCTCAGAAGCTTCTGAGCTCTGATGCTGGGGAATTGCCTCACAGAACTCAAAGGTGCGAGATCCCAGAAGCTTACTTCAGTGTGTGTGTTGGGGGTGGTTAATGCTTTGACCTACCAGGCTAGTGATGTGGAGTGGAGCTACCTAAATCTGGACCACCAGCTCCCAGGTGTTCCTCTGTTCCTGCCCCTTTCCTTCCTTGGGTTTCTGGATCTATACGTCCATTCTGGGTGGGTGGCTACTCACTAGTACACCCTAGGCTGTAACCAAGGCTGGGCAATTGTGGTGGCCTCGCCAACTGACATTGTTTTGTGCACTTCACGGGGACCAATGAAAATGCTGTTTATGGCTTTTGACAAAGGCAAATCACTTTCTATTTTATACTTTTTATACTCATGGTTAAAACAGTTAAAACACCCCAAAGCCACAAAGGTAGAATCATTTCAGAAGGCTAAGCACACACACATAGACACACACACAGACACACACACACACACACACACACACACACACACACACACACACCATCCCAGCTCCACAACCCACTGCCTAGTCACATCCTAATAAACTCTGATTCATCTCTCTCCCGGCCCTGAACTGGTGATGGATGTCTTTCCTGTAGAGCACAGTGCTGAGTCCCAACCAAGTGCCTCAATTCTCTGCTTTAAAAAACAAAACAAAACAAAACGCATGCTGCCATTTCTCAGTGATTTTGCTGTGGGAAGAAAGTGATGCCTACCGCCATCCCTCCCCTGCAAGGCACCTGTCACATAATCTTCCCCACCTTTGTGCATGGTCCCTGCTGCTTATTTCCTCCTTAAAATGGTTGTTTAAATTTTTTGGTCGTTTTCTCCTTTCAATTGTTTCTCTTAATTCAAAATTAGGTATATGTCCTTATTAACCAAAGAACCATAAGCAAAAGAAAGTGTCCAGGCAGTACATTTTATTTATGTTTTTAAATTCTACATTACTATTTATAGAGTCTATTTCCTAGATTTTATTCTGAAATTTTTTAAATCTACTGAGAAGTTGCCAAAGTGTTATAAAAAAGAACTGCAGTATTCACCTTTATTCATCACCTGTGAGCAATTTGCTGCATCTGATATCCTTAAAATATACGTTCATCATTGTTTTCTTGCTGAGGTATTTAAGAGAAAGTTGTTGCAGTTGCAAACCCTCATCCCTAGGTACATATGTGTATGTCTTAAGAACAAAACTACTCTCACCTAAACCATAGTATATCAGTCACAAGTGGAATCCCAAACCGTGACATCATCTGCAGTCTGGTGATCAACAGTGACATCATATGCAGTCTGGTAACCTACAGTGACATCATCTGCAGTCTTCTGGTGACCAACAGTGACATCACTGCAGTCTTCTGGTGACCAACAGTGACATCATCTGCAGTCTTCTGGTGACCAACAGTGACATCATCTGCAATCTGGTGACCAGAAGTGACATCATCTGCAGTCTGGTGACCAACAATGACATCATCTGCAATCTGGTGACCAGCAGTGACATCATCTGCAGTCTGTTGACCAGCCCTGGGGCTCCTTCACTATGTGGAGGAAGATCTGATTTGAATTTCATGTACATCATTTAAATTAAGGCTGTATTACAGCTCCACCAGATGCACATCAACATGAATGTAGTGGACTTACTACAATGCTTTTTTAAATTCTTCAACATTGTGTCACCTACAAAGCATAGAAAATACCTATCTATCAACCAAAGGAATCTGCCCAGTGAACTGTATTTTCTGCTCAAGTCATTGAAACAGCACGGGGGTGCTTATTTGCAAATAGCTCACAGAAATGCAAACATATATTGTATATATGTATACATACATACATACATACATACATACATACATACATACATATCACTTTTGTGAGGACTCCTGTTTAGGGTCATAGTCAGTCTTGCTTCTTTCAGGGATGCATAAATCAGCCAACACACTCACAGCAAGAACAAGATGATGTCAAAATGGGGCTGAGGGCTCTGTTGTATTTTAAAGGGAGATATGTGTTTATACACATGTCAACAAGCAAGTGAACAACAGGCAACATTGTTGGTGTAAGAGCATCTGTATCCTTGCACCCCAGGCAAACAGCTCTGCCTGACAACCACTGAAGCCCAAGGCTGAGCTTGAGATCAATTTCACCAAGGCTAATGGAATAAAACAAAAACAAACAAACAAAAGGAATGTTCTTCTGATGACCCACCAATCCCAAATCAATGTCCTGAACTTTGTTCCTTCCCTGGTACGGTTGTTTCTCTGAGACATTAAGAGGACACCGAGTCCATTGCCAAAAGGGATTTGTCCTTTTTATCTAGTCGGAAGAGCGCTTCGGACGATTTGCATTTCTGAATTGCTTAGCTGCCCAAGCATGCTCGGTGTGTGCTGTTTGAAATGTGTCATTGAGGCACGTGACTGCTCTTCTCAAGCTGATGTTGGACCTCCTCCAACAAATATGGATTATGTTAAAGTCGGTTCTGCATTGACGAGGATATGTTAATAACTCCCAGATGGGCATCTCTGCGCTCTGCAGCAGGGAAACGCGAGCCGTCTATGGCAGGAGCAAGTGTTTGGCAGGTCCATCATTCCGTCATTAAAGGCCACATTATTACTTACAACTGTGCTTGCATGACAATGGCTGCTGAGATGAGCTCAGCCTCACAGTAATGAGCACTAGGAATTGGCTTTCAGGGGGATTGTTTTCCAGGTACTGATAAAAAAAGGTTTTGTTTGAAATGCCCCTCTTCCCATTTGCCAAATAAGGCATTATGGGTGACTGACTCAAAGGGGCAGCGATGCAGGTGGGCTTGGAGACGGACAGAGGCAAAGATCTGTTCACAGAGCAGCCAATCAGCCCTAGCTCAAACAGAGGGACTCTGTCTATTTCTGTCCTGAGCTTGTGAGCCTTGGTGCCTGATTCCTGTCCTAGCAAGGTTTGTTGGATCCATTATTCACATTGCAATTGTTTACATTCATGGCACAGTTTTTATTAGACAATCCTCTTTGTCCTTGTTTCTTAACTGATGAAGTCTATTTTTTTTTTCTTACAATTGCTTCTAGGGAAAAACAATGAGAAAATATATGTCTTCTGTAATCATATTTCTAGAGCAGAAGGCAACTGAATATATTTGATATTGGATTCCAATGTGACCAGTTACCTAGGAATACACAGCCCATGGACTCTGTGCCTAGTCTAGTTAATTATGATGAAGGTGGATATTAAGATGAAAGGGAATGTCTTGGAAAAAAATAATCACTTTGGTGATTATGAAGAGATAGATGTGCCTTATTTTAGTAGAGAGGTAAAATGCAGCAAAGCCTCTATTTGCAAAGCAAATACTGCATGCCCGTTGCTTTCAGTTCGGGTGTAAAACAATCTTGCACCCCGATATATACGTTGCAGTGAGCGATTCCCTGAGGATGAATAAATGTAATTGAAAACACTCACCGCAGATGATACACGTTCTTCTTTGTTATCAGACTCTCTCTCTCTCTCCATAACAATCCAGACACAGAGAGCTCCTTGACTTTACCAGGTAACTGGATTTTATGGTGTCGTTCCATCTACACAGGCATATCTATGTGTTTTCTTTATCTGCCCTCACTCTTTCCAGCAACTCTGAGGAATTTAAAAGTATAAAACCGCATCTGCCAATAACATTATGATGAACCATTTAGGACTTGGATTTTTCACGAGACAGCAGCACTAAATGCCATGGATTCCCAGCATGCACTGGGATGTTTTTAGTGCTAACAGTCAGTTAAAATATATTACTTTAAGTCATTTCAAAATAGTGAAAGATCAGCAAAAGATTTTTTTTTTTTGCATTTCTGCATTGAGACCTTCCTGAAGAGGGCTCATGAGGGTGTGGGACCCTGAGTGTTAGCTAGGAAAGTAGATGAAAAGAAATTTAGTTCATGAACTGGGTGTGCTAGCACAGGCCTACAATTCCAGCACAGTGATGCAGAGGCAGGGGGATTGTCATAAATTTCTGTTACCTTGAGATACATAGTCTCAGGTCAGCTTTGGGGGGCTGCGTTATTAGGCATGTCTCAAAAAAATAAAAAATAAAAAAGCAAGAAAGGGCCTAAGGGAGAAAAGGAGGGAGAGAAAGAGAGAAACCCTAGCTCACAAGGACTTATTAAAGGCTCTATATTTGGCAGCCATCTTTAGTTCTCTGCCTAGTGAGGGAAAGCTTTCTACCAAAGCTGAAAAGAAACTGCCCAGGCCTTTCCAAATGCACCACGTTATGGCTCCTTATGTGTGAGTACCAGGGAGTGTCTGTAGTCTGGGAGTTCACAGAGCCTCAGAAGCTGCATGTTTATTGGAAATACTTTTAGCCCAACTCCCCTTCACATTCATGGGTGCAAATGGCATCCCAGTGGTTTTGGTGCCACTGGCCCTGGTGACGGTGCCCAAGCTTGTGTTCAAAAGGCACCAGCACTGTTCTCAAGGCCTCAAGATGTGCTTCTGTACCACTGATCCTCCATCAAAGAACTTCATGAATTTGCCTTTGAGAAAGTTTGAAGAGTTAGCTAGCTGATGTAAAAGAAATAGAAGTCCCTCTATTTAGGGGCCATTAAGTCAAAACTTTCTGAGATACTATGAGACCTCAGCCAGGTGAGCACCACTGGTTTAATTGTCCTTAGGTCTTAATAAACCAACTACAGAGTGTTAGCTACTCTGTAAAACTCAAAACAGCAACTGCCTGGTATTTAGTCCCTCGTGCTTTTGGAGATGTCGTCGCTCTAATATCAGTTGGAATGACCATCTCAGGATGCTGAGTGTGGTGTGTGGAAAGACCCCGCCCTCAGCTCATCTTAAACACAGCATCACAGGCACTCAAAAGGGATCCCAACTGCAAAGTGGTGAGTCACACAGCTGATTGGGCATTGTAGCCCCGCCTTCTGACACTCCTTCCAGTGTTGTGTCATCCTGGCAAAACATACCCCCCAGACAGCACTAGAAGACCCAAGAAGGGGGTGGGGAGGCGGTTAAAGGGAATAGCCCTTATGTAAAAACACCAAAACAGCACCAGGCCCAGTGACTAGCACATAAGGGCTTGGGGATTTTATTTCCCTTTCCGGTCCTATGCTAGACAGCACACTAGTCTGCTCATAATGGCTCTCAAACTTCTGGATTGTTAAAAAGAGGCTTATAAGAGCAATTGAAAGTAATATGGGCATTTTAATATTGTGACACTTAATGCTACATAAAACCTTTGTTTCCTACAGGTTTATTGAGCTGGGGTATTAGATTTCCTGCTGTATGACCTGGAAGATTATGGTGGCTTAAGTCTAAGTAGACTTCGGGGAAGCATTTTGTACTTTCTCTATAAATAGTCTTTCTAAAACAACACGATGGTGTAACTATTAATGCTTATATTGCATTATACATCTTCCAAAGTTTACTATGCATGGAGAAGAGCCTGGTGACCAAAGGAAATGTTTTTGCCTATGAAACATGCTGGGGCTGCCATTGATAACGTGAATCTATCAAAGTCCTTATTTCCTCAGGGGCTGGTCGTGCCTGGTTATTACCGTGCGGATTATACCACTACACACGAGAGCTTCTAGAAGTAATCACTTACGATATATACATGCCTTGTTTTGAAATAGAAGTTGTAACTGAACCAAAAGACTAACTTTTAAGTGAAAGTAGTGTAGTAAGGGCAGTGGGTTCAAATGTATAGTTTTCACAAATGAAGGATTTGGTTTGAGAGGTCTATTGTTCAGAACTGTACCAAAGCTTGGTTTTCATTAGTAATTTCTCTGGTTTGGTGAAAGTAACCAGCTCATTTAATTCTACTACTGAAAGTTCATTTTCTCAGTAACTAGTAAAGAATTATTCTCAGAAGCACATGGCAGCATGGAGCCCCACAAAAGTACAGCACAGAGTTCTCCTTGGCCTACAGCCCTGCTCTGAGTCCCGAGGAAGCATAACAAATGGTGAAACTGCATTGCTTTGTGTAGGCAATTTAACGAGCAATCCCTTCAGAATATACATAAGAAAAAAGCAGCCCCAGACCTAACACTACAGCTCCTCCCAGAGCCACTTTCCCTTCCATATTTAAATACTCGTTTGCATTATGTTCAGAACTGTTACCCGGCCAGAGCAAAAGGTGAGGTCTGTCCCATCCAAAGAAATGAAAGATTGTCTCCTTCAAGCTACAGAAATGAGATGGAGCAGGCCCAGCTTTGAATCACTCTCAGCTTCAGAGAGAACCCGACATCTGGGTAATCTGCAATTTGCTAGGGGCGTTGTTAGCATGCTTTCCCTCCAGGGTAGGATTTTAACCAGGCCTCCAGCAGCTGTGTATGTGGCTCCTTGGCCACATTAGGCCTACAGAACCCCTGCTATTACCCTGGTGAAACCTGTGCCAAGGCCCCTGGTGACACGATGAAGGTATTCGGTCAGATGAGTTACATTTAAGTGGCAAGTGATAAATTCAAGATGACAATTTGAAACAGCAGTGTTTCTTCTAAGTAATTAATTCCAGTGGTGCCTGGGGCAGTGTGTGGTTGCCGCTACTGGTGTGGCAAAGCTGCGTAGCTAATGAGAAAACATTACAGTGAGGATTAGGGGCCTGTGCATTCTGGCAGGCTGAGGTCACTATGATTAGGAAATATTAATGCGGACTGACTGTGATAAACCATATACACCCAGGAAACTTAATTTTTATTTTATTAACGCAGAAACTGTTGACCGCTTTACAATGTGGTGGCTCACTAAGTGGGCTAGGGAGTGAACTGACATATTCCTCTTTGGGTCTGCTGGCGTCATCCCCGAGGCCTGCTGGAGATGGTGACAGAATGTCTTGCCTCAGCCAAGGTCCTTCTCTTCTCATGATCTGTGGACACCGTGATCTGTGGACACCGTGATCTGTGGACACCGTGATCTGTGGACACCGTGATCTGTAGACACCGTGATCTGTAGACACCGTGATCTGTAGACACCGTGATCTGTGGACACCGTGATCTGTAGACACCGTGATCTGTGGACACCGTGATCTGTGGACACCGTGATCTGTGGACACCGTGATCTGTAGACACCGTGATCTGTAGACACCGTGATCTGTGGACACCGTGATCTGTGGACACTGTGATCTGTAGACACAGTGATCTGTGGACACCGTGATCTGTGGACACTGTGATCTGTAGACACCGTGATCTGTAGACACCGTGATCTGTAGACACTGTGATCTGTGGACACCGTGATCTGTGGACACCGTGATCGGTGGACACCGTGATCTGTAGACACCGTGATCTGTGGACACCGTGATCTGTGGACACCGTGATCTGTGGACACCGTGATCTGTGGACACCGTGATCTGTGGACACCGTGATCTGTGGACACCGTGATCTGTGGACACCGTGATCTGTGGACACCGTGATCTGTAGACACCGTGATCTGTGGACACCGTGTCTCCAGCACACACAGAGGCTACAGGGCCTGTTTTACTTTCCTAAACTTGACTTTGTCAATACCCTGTGTAGGACGACTCATCATCTCTGCTTAAGAAACAACCGTGAGAATTCTGTTGAAGGGGTCTAGGACTGAAGGCTGGGGTAAGAAGGATCTCTTAGTCCAGTTATTCTCAATCAGGCTGGCCTCGAACTCACAGAGACCCGCCTGCCTCCGCCTCCCCGAGGGCTGGGATTACAGTTTCGGGTGACTATTCAGGTAGCAAACTCTCTGTCATCTTCTCATTTGGAAAGCTACTAACCTGCACTCCCAGGTAATCAAGTTTATTCCTTCTCAAGTCCCTGATGGAGTTGAAGACCAGGTAGCTTAGTTTTACAATGAAGCTTAGTTGTTTAGGGGTTAAGATGTTTTTAAAGTCTAAATAGATGTCTTAAGTTGATAATGACAAGATGTGATGGAGATTGATTTACATTCAGAATTTTAGACGCACCAAGATAGGAAAGATGTTTTCTTCAAGGCTGTCAAATACAAATAGCCAAAACACTAAGAATGTAACATTTATATAATTCCTCATTGTGTCACGGTTCTTCTTGATAGAGGTAGTTTATTGTATATATGTGTGAGAATATAAATGTATATGTAAAAAATTAAAAATGTTTAATCTAATGAATAAAAAAAGAAAAAGAAACAACTGTGAACTGTGTGGACAGTGATATTGTCAAGCAAAGGGCAGGGTTTCTCTTCCTGCAGCTGTCCTTCGGTGAGGGAGTGGCCAGGCCACCTGTGACCTCCCAGTGCCAGCAAGGCGTTCGAAGACCCGCTCACCTTCATCCTCATTGCCGAACACTACAGTTTAGCTTGCAGCAGAAGGACCTTGAGGCCAGATGGCTGAGATCCGGGACAAATTCAGACCATCAGGGGGAGTGTGTTAGAGCCCGGAACTCAGCGCCCAGCCCACCTCATCTGGAGCTCACCTGGATGTCTCACTGGGAAGAGGGCAGAACCGATCACCCAAACTGTTTCCCTGTAAAACTCTCAAAGACGGCTGTCTAGGCCCCCAGTGCCCATAGTGATATGCTCGCACACACACACATATCCACACACTCACAGAACTCGGGGTGTTGACTCATCTCTAGCAGAGGACTTTTAGTATGAGCAACTACAGATGTCTTGTGGTGTACTCGATATATAGCCTATAAAATACCTACTAAACACTTTTCCCTTGGCACTGAAAAATGACCTGCCTCTAGCTGTAAGCCATGCCCTTATCACTTGCTGTAAATTGGCCGTGCTGTTGGATACTCAGCTTCAATGTGTGCTCTGTCCACAGGTATGTGTGTGAGTGAAAGCAGAAGGGCACAAAGCCATTAACTACACGTGTTCTTTGAGATCTTGAAGGGCTACCAAGTACAGCTCTGTGCCCAGCTTCCTCTGTTATTAAGAAGCCAATTGCATCATAAAGAAAATAAGAAAAACCTTAAATCAGGTCTTTTTTTTTTTTAATTCTGTAGATTACATGATACTGATTTGGCATTAGTATAACCAGCTCCACTTTCCAGAATAGGAGAAATAATAAAGAGAACTTTTGGGACGGCTCAGCCTCCATTAAGTATAAATTTACATACATGGGTGAAATTCTTGGCATCCAAGATGGGGGAGGGAAACTTACATGAGGAAAAACTTAGAGAAAGTCAATATTTAGCACATATTTTGACTTTAATTACAAATAATTCTTGCATATTTGATGATTCATAAAAACACAAAGGAATTCCTGCAAAACTTTTACCAATGTCATCAAGTGGTAGGAAAGTGAGAGGCGACTCCATCAGCAAGAGAAAGTGCAGAGTTCAAGTGCACCTATTGCAGCAGTACAACAGTCAACAGTAACTCAATTAAAGTGATGACAGGAAATGCATTTGGGTAGATGCAAATGATTTGTGTCTTCTCACATACACACAAATATGTATGTACATATACACATACGTGTGTGTGTGTGTGTGTGTGTATGTGTGTGTGTGTGTGTGTGTGTGTGAAGGTCTCATGTAACCCAGGCTGGCCTAGAAATAGCAAAATATGACTTTAAACTCGTGATTCTCTCGCCTCTACCTCCCAAGTACAGAGATCACAGACAGGCACAACCATGCCCAGCCCTAATACATATATTTTAACCTTAAATAAATCCTTCCTTTTCCTTGCTTAAGTTTACATGGCTGAACAAAAGAGTATTATGGTAACCATTTTCCAAAGACTGAAAATCTACTGAGAACAAAATAGAACGTGAGAAATGTTTAAGAGGCTGTGCTTTAAAAAATATGATCCAGGATATAAAATTAACTTTTAAAAAATCAGTAGCCCTCCTGTATGCAAACGATAAATGGGCTGAGAAAGAAATTGGCAAAACAACACACTTCACAACAGCCACAGATAATATAAAATATCTTGGTGTAACTGCAACCAAGCAAGTGAAAAGCTTTAATGACAAGTTTTTCTTCACGTCTTTGAAGAAAGAAATTGAAGAAGATGTCAGGAGATTCAAAGATGCCCCATGCTCATGGATCAGAGGGAGTGACATAGCAAAAAATGGCCACCAAAATACCAACACGATTTTTTTTTACAGACCTTGATAGAGCAATCCTTAACTTCATATGGAAAAATAGAAAACTCAGGATAGCAAAAACAATTCTGTACAATAAAAGAACTCTAGGGCTGGAGAGATGGCTCAGCAGTTAAGAACACTCACTGCTCTTCCAGAGAACCCAGGTTCAGTCCCCAGCACCCATATGGCAGTTCACAACTGTCTGTAACTCTATCTGACACTCTCACAGAGACACACAGGAAGGAGAAAATGAAATACAATAAATAATTAAATATAATGAATGAATTAAAATATTTTTAAAAAAGAACTTCTGGAGGTATCGCCATCCCTGAATTCAAGCTGCAGTACAGAGCTATAGTAATAAATCCAAATGATATTGGCATAAGAATAGACAGGTTTGCCAGTGAGATTGAATCAAAGTCCCAGAAATAGACCCACAGACCTATGGGCACTTGATTTTTGATGAAGAAGCCAAAACCGTACAATGGAAAAAAAAGAAAGCATCTTCAACAAATGGTGCTGGTCTAACTGTATGTCTATGTGTAGAAAAATGCAAATAGATCCACATCACCCTGCACAAAACTCAAGTCAAGGGAATAAAAAACCTCAAAATAAAAACTGGAACACTAAATCTAATAGAAGAAAAGGTGGGGAAGAGCCTTGAACTCATTGGCACAGGAGACAAGTTCCTAAACAGAACACCAACAACTCAGGCACTAAGATCAACAATCAATAAGTGGGACCTCATGAAACTGAAAAGCTTCTACAAGGCCAAGGACACTGCCAATAGGACAAGCAGCAGTCTTCAGAATAGGAAAAGATCACCAACCCTATATCTGACAAACAGAGGGCTAATATCCAAAATAAAGGGTCCAATAAATTAAACACCAACAAACCAAACAACCCAATTAAAAATTAGCTAAACAGATAATTCTCAACAGAGGAATCTCCAACAGCCAAGAAGCACTTAAAGAAATAGTCAATGTCCTTAGTCATCAGGGAAATACAAACCAAAATGACTCTGAGATTCCATCTAAGACCTGTCAGAATGGCAAAGGTGAAAAATTCAAGTAACAGCACATGCTGACGAGGATGTGGGGAAAGGGAAACACTCCTCCATTGCTGGTGGGAGTGCAGATTTTTACACCCACTTTGGAAATTAATCTGGTGCTTTCTCAGAAAATTGGGAATAGGGCTGCCTCAAGACCCAGCTATACCACTCCTGGGCATACACGCAAAAGCTGCTCCACCATACCACAAGGACACTTGCTCAGTTATGTACATAGCAGCTTTATTCATAATAGCCAGAAACTCAAAACAACCTAGATGCCCCTCAACTGAAGAACGGATAAAGAAAATGTGCTACACTTACACAATGGAATACTACTCAGCTATTAAAAACAAAGACATCATGTAATTTGTAGGCAAATGGATGGAACTAGAAAAGATCATCCTGAGTGAGGTGACCCAGTATTGTTTTTAAATTATCTGTACTATATGTAGGTCTGGCTAGCAATCAATCAAGACACAGATACTTGTTATATTTTAAAATAGCCTTAGTTAACCTGGGGCAGGGCAGATATCAATCCTCTAAACTACCTCCCATAGTGGGGCAAGTATGGGATTCCTGCCTCAATCCCATGCCATCTGCTTCTAATAACTTCTATCCAGCTACCTCCCATCCACAATCCCAAATACTTGCTAATGTTCTTCATCTGGGCCAGATCCTCCATCCTTGCAGGCCATGTGCTTCTCCTCCATCTAACCCATGGCGGCCTTCCTCTCTTCACTTCAGGTCTCTCTCCTTTCTCCTTCTGGTGATCTCTCTTCTTCCCAGAATTCCTCTCTCTCCTAGCCCCACCTATCTCCTCTGTCCTGCCCCGGTGGGATGGCTTTTTATTAAGCAAAAGGTGGGTCAGAGACAGCAAGCAGTAATTAGCATCAAAATACATCAGAACCACCCCCCAACAACCCAGACCCAAAAAGACACCCATGGTATGTACTCACTTATAAGTGGATGTTAGCCATAAAGAACAGGATGACTAGGCTACAATCCTCAGACCCAAAGACGCCAAGGAGGGACCAAGAGGAAATAAAATGAGACATCTGAAGTAGATAGAACAAGGGGACTGGGTGAGAGAGGAGGTGGGGATCAGGTGTGGGGAGAGCAGAGGAGTCGGGGAGAGAGAGGACCTAGAGAAAGAATGGAAATCGGTGTGTGTTTAGGGGGGTGTATCATTGGGACAGGGGAGGCTCCGGGAGTCCATAAGGGTGACCCTAGCTGGGACTCCTAGCAGCAGGGGTATGGAGCCTGAAGCTGCCATCTCCTGTAGCCAGTAGGACTTCCAGTGGAGGGAGAGAGACGCCAACCTACCCATAAAACCTTCGGCCCCAAGTTTGTCTCACCTACAAGAAGTATAGAGAAATTGAGGGAACGGCAAAGCAATGACTGGCCCAACTTGAGATCCCCCCCCCCCCCCCCCCCCGTGGGAGAGGTCAACCCTTGACACAATTAAGTATACTCTGCTATGCTTACAGAAAGGAGCCTAGCATAACTGTCTTCTTAGGGGCTGATGGAAACAGATGCAGAGACCCACAGCCAAACAATAGGCCCGAGCTCAGGGAGTTTTGTGGAGGAGTGGGAGGAAAGATAGAGGAAGTTGGAGGGTTCAAGGACATCACAAGAAAATCTACAGAGTAAGCTAACCTGAGCCCTTGGGGGCTCACAAAGACTGAACCTCCAACCAAAGAGCGCGCATGGGCTGGACCTAGAACCTCTACACACATGTAGCCACGTGCAACTTGGTCATCGTGTGGGTACCCTAATAGCGGGAGTAGAACCCATCTCTGACTGTGTTGCCTGCCTTTGGTTCCCTTACCCTAGCTGGGCTGCCTTGTCTGGCCTCAGTGGGAGGGGATGTGTTTAGTCCTGCTGGGGCTTGAGGTGCCAAGGTGAATTGGTGTCCCTTGGGGTTCTCTAAGAAGAAGGAGGGTGACTGGGGAGCATGTGATGGTGGGACTGGAAGGAGAAGAGAGAGGGGCTGGGATTAGGGCTTTAAAGGGATTAAATAAATAAATAAATAAATAAATAAATAAATAAATAAATAAGAAGACAAAACAAAAGAAAACGTCATCCTATGGCTGGAGAGTTGGGTTCATGCTTAAAAACACTTGCTGCTTTTCCAGAGGACCTGGGTTTAATTTCTAGTACCCACATTGAGGTTCAAAGGGATTCAACGCCCTCTTCTTCCCGCTGCAGGCACTGTGCGCATGTGGTACACAGATATACCTGCAGGCAAAACACCTATACACACATAAAATACAAATCAATAAATCTCAAAAGTAATTATGACCCTAAGTTACTGCCTACTGTAAGTAGTGTGCTTTGTTGAGTGCTTAAAACAACATTTGTTAATCCCCTTTCTTCTGTAAGACTGTTTATTTTATTCTTTGACAATTTATTGTGTGTATAGATGGGATCTGGGACATTTTCATCTTCTCTCTCTCTCTCTCTCTCTCTCTCTCTCTCTCTCTCTCTCTCTCTCTCTCCTCACAGACCCTCATAAGTTCTTCCCTATGCATGATGGGATGGTGATGGGGCACTCACATTCAGGTCCTGCACACATCATCTCTACAGCTGCAGAGAGTTCTTGAGAACAATGACCTTCTCTGGTCCAGAAGGCACTGTTCCTGGACTTTTGGGGACATGGGTTGGTTTAGCTGTCCTGTTTAGGGCTACCCACACCAAAGTCACTTAGTCTCTGTGTCTTGGCCAGCTGCACATCTCTGTCGTCACCACTGCCCCCTGCAAAGTGACGCCTCTCCGATGAAGGAAGGCAGTTTGTTTTGTCAATTTTTATCATTATCTTTTTATTTTTGAAATTATAATACAACTATATCATTTCTTACATTCCTTTTTCTTTTCCCCAGCCATCCTGTGTAACTGCTTGCAGTGTCTCAGATACCGTACACAGCCTTTTTTTTTTCTTTAAGTATTCAGATATATATGAATATATGAATATTCCTAAATATATAAACACAACCTACTCAGTCCAGATATTCCTTGTCTATGATTTCAGGACATCAATTAGGGAACTCTTCCCTGGCGAAGACTATTTCCTGTCCTCTCAGCATCCCTTAGTTGCCTAGAGTTCTTTGTCTAAGGTTGAGTCCTTCTATGTTAGCTTTGTCTGTTGGTGTCATCCTTGTCATTCTTGTTCAGGTCTAGTCTTGGCAGCCATGTTGATGAAACTTCATGGATTTAGCTCCACTGACATCTCTAGGAGATGGACTCTCACAGCAACCGCTGCTCCCTCGCCTCCGCCCCGTCTTCTAGCTCTTACAATCTCACTGCCCCCTCTTCACTATGATCCCTGAGCCTCAGGTGCAGGTGTTGCCTGGTGGATGTATTGGTGGCGACCGAGCAGCACAGATCTCCTGTTCTCTGTAATGGCCTCTGTCTGTTGCAAAGAAAGGTTTCTTTAACGAGGAGTAAGAACTACACTTAATTGAAGGAAAGGATGCAGATATAGCAAGGAGTTACAAGTTAAGCTGGGCTAGTAAAGTGGTGGTTGTGGGTTCTTCATCAAGATCCATGACGTCACTAGCTCTGAGTAGTTGGCCTAGGTCTCCAGCACCAGTACCAGGCATGGTCTCCCTCTCTTGCCTACTGGTCAAGGGACAGTGCAAGTAGGACTGGCCAGACTGGACCAGGGCATTGGATGTAGTGCATGGGGTTAATATGGGAGATTAGGGACAGTGTGTGGAGGAGAGAGAAGGTGGAGTCATCCAGTTAAGCCCTGGAGAAGGATCTGCAAAGCCTGATTCAGCGAACAGGGTGGACGTGGCATGGGAGGGGCCTATAGGTTGAGGGTATGCAGTGAGAACCCTGGCAGAAGCCTGGAGGTCGGCAGAAGTTCCGGCAGAGGTGACAAGTCTAGGGCACCATATGTGGGACCTGGGTTAGATCTCGGGGCCTGGAGAGGGCTTGTGGAGAGAAGTACCAGGCAGATTCACGCACCCACATCCTGGGGAAGAATGTCATGCCATACCTTCTAAATCTCTAACTTTTTCCATAAACTCACATTTAAGAATTTATTTATTTACTCATTTATTAGTAAAGGAAAAGAAAATCCTTGTTTTAGAGCTTGGTCAGCGACAAGTCAAAAAAATAAAGATATCTAGTGTTTTGAAATTCGTCACATATCTAACTCACAAAACAAGTTAATTAAAGCAATGCCAAGTGTCATATGGACACGGTCCCTAAAACAGCTAACACATCTGGATTCAAAGAAGAACTCACCTGTTTCCTGCCTTTTTTGAGTAAACCATTTGGGTAACTCATACCAACCCAATGGCCGTCAAGAACCAGACAACCTCTACTTTGTTTTTGCCAAGCTCCAGGATTCTTGGCGTCTCTTACTTGGAAATAGCCTGTATTATACAATAAAAGAAAGAACAGTGACCTGGGAGTCCCATGGCTTGGTGTCTATTTAGTCTCTTTACGGATTTACTCTGCATAGACTGTAGGCCTAGGTTTTCTCATCTGTGAAAGGAGAGCCAAGGATCCCATCACCTGCTGTCAATCATCTTATAACTTGGCTAGGACAGTCTTCAAGTTTTAGAATTAAGTGGTTCTGTTTTTAGAAGTAAAAAAAAAAATCTGTTAGTTGTCTTAATTAGGGCTACTATTGCTGTGATGAAACACCATGACCGAAGCAGCTTGTGAAGGAGAGGGTGTGTTTGCCTTACACTTCCTTATCACTGAAGGAAGTCATGACAGGAACTCAAACAGAGCAGGAACCTGGAGGTGGGAGCTGATGCAGAGGCCATGGAGGGATGCTGCTTACTGGCTTGCTACGCCATGGCTTGCTCAGCCTGCTTTCTTATAGAACCCAGGACCACCGGACCAGGGATGGCACCACTCACAATGGGCTGGGCCCTCTTACATTAATCACGATTTAAGAAAATGAAAAATGCTCTATAGGCTTGCCTCAGCCACATCTTTCCTTTCAGCTGATTTTAGCTCTTTAGTTCTTCCTTTTTTTTTTTTTCCCGTTCAACTGTAGCTTGTTCATGGTGATGTTTACAAGTCTCAAGGTAATTGTACATCTGTATTTGTGTCTTTTTATGAGTATGAAAAAGTGTGGAGAGACACACAACAAGGATGCGGCTGACCATTCCTGTCCCTCTTGAACATTCTCTTCTTTCTCTTTAATTAAATGCATTTGTAACCCAGGTACACTGGCACTCAGAAGAGAAGATGGTACTTCCCAGACTCCCTAACAAATAGTTGGGGCTCCTGGCTCAGCCACTTTAACAAACACCAAATAACTGTGTCTTAAGAAAAAAAGAAAGTTATTTCTAATTCAAAAGCAAACTTGTAGCCAAACCTGGCGGTATAGGCCTGGAATCCCAGCCAGCCAGGAGGAGGGAGATCACAAGTTCAAGGCTTGCCTTGGCTACAGAGTGAATCAAAGCAGACTTGGCAGCAGAGAAATGACTTTTTCTCAAAAAGAAAAAAGAAAAACTCAATGTGAGAGGCCTTTGTTTCAATAGCCAGTACTACAGAAAAGAAGTTACACACACACACACACACACACACACACACACCGTCACCACTGCCACCACTACCACCTCCACCACCACCATCGCCGCCGCCGCCGCCGCCACCTCAGGAGGCCAAGCAGCTGTATTTCATGAAGTAAGGGCCCAGGTACCACTGGTCTGGCTGTTACAACATTTTCTAAATCAAGTTTAGCAATTCTTTTTCTCTAAATGTTCAAATACCTTTGGCCTTTGTGAATGATTTTTGTTTCAAGTATTCAGTTCTATTGATGGAACATAAAAGTAGCCATAAGCACTACAAAAATGAATGTGTGTGGCTGTGTTCCAATAAAATTTTATTAACACTGGAGTTTGGAATTCACGTAATTTCCATGGGTCACAAAGTATTCTTTTTAGGTTTAAATATTTACATACTTAAAAGCAGGCCAATAGGCCCTATGAAAATCACGAATGTGTTGGATTTGACCCATGGATCATCACAAATGGATCCCTTGCCATAAGGGATCACTCTGATCTACAGTAGCAGATCATTGCCTTCCAACCTATCTCTTACCCCAAGACGTGGAGAAAGGGGAAGCAAATGCCAATCACCTTAGGAAGACTCCATGTACTTATATCACCTCCACTCACATTCTAGTGACTAGCACACGGTCACACAGCCGAAGTTAGCAGCCAGTGAGCGTGAGGATCATAGTTGCTAGGTAGACTGGTGTGTACGTATCTCAAACTCAGGGGAATTCTACTCGTCAAAAGCAGGTGTGCACGTGGAGGGGAAGTCTGTGCCTACCACAGCACCGTGGAATTGAATTGAAGTAATGATAAAGATTATCTCCTAGACTCAGGGTCTTTTGAGATGTATCTTTCACCATTACCACCAAGAAATGGGTTTATGCTACTCAGTGCTAATAACTTGAAACACACAGTGGCTGCCAGACTGAGAGGGGAAAGGTTGCTTGCCATCTGATGAACAGCTTCTGCTATAGAGTAATGTTGTCAAGGGGCCCATGGAGAACTTCCACAACACCAAAAAGGCATGCATGCCCAAAGCAACTTTGGAAGCAGAGATTCTTCTGGTGTTTTTTTTTTAACTTATGGCATTATGTTTAAAAATATTTTTAAAATATCTCAGCCAGATATCCATATGATGGCCAGCTTGAGGCGAACCTGGACTCCATAGTGACACTTTGCCCTGCCACCAAAATGCCCAATACCTGCTAAACCTCAGTCTCACTTAACAGTCCTCTTCTAGATCCCAACATTGAGGTTACCCCATGTCCTGCATCAGAATTTTAACTTATACTTGAAGAACCAAAGGTAAAGGGCTGGAAGCTCGGAGCTTTCCTGGTAGATACAACTCAAGTTGCCCAAAAGAAGGAAACCTGTTTTCAGGTAGACGTGTGTCTGTGGCCAGAACTGAAGTCCTGTAGTTGCCGGGAATGGTTTTCTAGGTACTGGATGGACAAGGATGTATTTATCATGTCTAGTTTGGTGACTGAGTACAAAGCGGGTGCATTTTGTTTTGTTTGAGATGGCACAGGCTGACCACCTCACTGTGTAGAACAGCCTGGCCCGGAACTCTCAGTTCTCCTGTGTCAACTCCTCTGGGGCTGGGATTATAGGTATACGCCACCACATCTGGCTCAGAACAGATTTCTTGGACCCCTGTTCTGTACAGTGTATTGCAGTGAGCTCTGGGAAGTAAAAGGAAGGTGGGAGTGAACAGTAAGAACCATCTGTTCTTGGGGAATTTGAGTTCTAGGAGGGACAGGGGGTTTAGCATATACATAAGTACCATGGGTGTGATGACGAAAGTATGTACACAAGCCTTCACAGCAAGGAATGCGTGGCTCGGTGTTGGGGGTGGTGACAAAGTAGGCTAGGGAGGTCTCAGTCCAAAGTCTGGAAGAAAAATAACCCCATCTTTCTTCCCAAGAAAAGAATTAATTTTTGAGCTGAGATCCATCTTGCCCTTCGTTCATGTGATATAAATGTAATGATAGTCATGCCAGAGGGGTGTGTGTGTGTGTGTGTGTGTGTGTGTGTGTGTGTGTGTGTGTGTGTGTATGTGTGTGTGTGTGTGTGAGCGTGTGTGTGTGTGTAAATTCATGTGTCAGAATTGGGGCACTGCTACAGTATTTCCCCTAGGTATCTATATTTTATATATTGTTTGGTATTATAACTATTTATATACCTTGACTCAAGAGCTCCCAACCACAAGACCATTTACATCTCTCAAAAAAAATAATTGCGAACAGAAATACACTCGAGATACATATGTGTGTGCTCACACGTGCACATCCAGAGACCAGTTTCATCCTTTGGGGCTCATCTAAGAAGCAGTCAAGTGAACGGTCAAATTAAAGTCCTCTTTAATTTTACAAATTAAAATGGAAGCTATTGTGATATGGTAATAATTATTTATTGTTTCTATTTTCTCTGACTACTACACATGTTTGCATGTTGGATTTCAGCATCACAGACACCCCAAAAGCATTAAAAGGAAGAAGCAGAAAGCCTAAAGAGCCCATAAACAGGGAGAGATGACAGGCATTTTTGTAGCAGTTGGAAGCTGGGGATAATTACACCATTGTCTCTCACTCCATTCCCATGTGGACTTGCTTAAATGTCACTGGAAACAGCAACTTCTCACTCTTTTCCTTCCTGGGAAACCTTATCCAACCTGTGCTCAGACATCATGATAGCGCTCCTCAGCCCAGAGTGCAGGCCCCCGGGGGAAGGCATCTTCAGGCATCACGGGTCGTTGACCTGGCTATTGTTGTTTGTGATAGTTACCGCTAAAGTTTCTCAATCAATACAACATCAGCCCACCGAGCTCCAGGGACCAGAGCGCTGCAGCGGTGTGCTTAATCTTGGAGCCAGCCTGTGCTCTCTGCTCTGCTGCTAAACTGGGTAGTTGGCCTACTTGATGTGGCATTATCGCTGCTGGGGTCAGGTGTGAGCAGTTCGGCAAGGGCTGATGAATGGCTGGTGGTGGCGAAGCGCCTCTCCCGCCCACCCAGAGACAGTCATGATAGACTACAACCGCGCCTGCACAAAACTCTGTGTCGCTTGTTTGTGAGGCTTCTGAGTTCAGGGTGTAAAGGGATTGGCACTGTTGGGAGGAAGTGTTCAAAGCAGTAGGGCACCGTGACAGTCAAGATGGCTTTCCTTTATCAGAGAAGCTAGCTCTTCCACCTGTCCCATGACTTTACTGTGTCTATTTTCTTCCTGCCTTTGCTTGAGCAAGACTTCTAGGCAGAAAGGAAAAGGCAAATGGGGAATTATTTTAATTGTATTTAGATGGACCATCAATGTCCTGATCTTTGATGGAATAATCATTCAGAATGTTAAATGTGGACTTAGCAGTGTGATACCCACTAATGTGGAGGAGAAATTAACATGTGGATAATGGGATAGCCTCCACTATTGCTAAAAATGTAACACCACAAAGCCTAGATTATTCTTTTAAAAATAGATCTCTTGCAAGAAGTGTCAGCACGTTATTTATCTAGCTATTTCCTGTTCAGTACAATCCTTTTTATAGTATTCGGACAAAAAAAAATAAAAAATAAAAATGCTTGGCACGACCTAAATATTCTGTCTGTTATAAATGAAGGCATGCTTCTCTATAAGTAAATAGACCACAGGGTTGTCAAGAAAGTGATTAAAGGTGTAAACGTCAGGTCGGCAGCCTCTGCACGGATCAGAAGGCTTTGTTAAATATTGAATCACATAAAAAAAAAAAAAACCAGGGAGGAGACATCAGTGAATGGATTTCCATGGGTGTGGCCAACTGTACAGTGAAGAAACTGCTGTGGGCAGCTGTATTCTTCAGGCAGAACCCCAGACCTGAATCTTTGTATCTCGGATTCTAGTGTGAAGTTGATGATGTTTAAGGATACATCTTAGAGGATGCAGACAACTGATACTCTGCAGGCCTAGACTGCCCTGTTTCCCTGGGGTTGACAACTAGGTTACATTAGTAGTGTTACAGTATTGCTACAAGTCTGAATGCTACAAGATGATGTTTTTTCTCAAATGCTTAAGTTAGAAATCAACTTGTTTGTATGTGTACATGTGTGTGCATGTGTATGGAGGCCGGAAGTCAACCTTGAGACAGTCTCTCTCTCTCTAGAAGCTCAAACTCTCTGAGTAGACTAGATAGTGTACCACAGAGATTCGCCTACCTTTGTCTCTCCGGTGCTGAGATTACCAGGAAGCACAGCTGTTCGCAGTTTTTGACAAGGGCACAGGGAACAGTCTCAAGCCTCTATGCTTGCAAGACATGTGTTCTGCCAGTTGAGTTATATCTCTAGCCCCTTACCTTACTTTTCAATCATACATGTTCACATGACAATCAACCCTCACACACTTGCGAGGAAAATAGTGTTTCCATTTTCTTTTCTTTTCTTTTTTCTTTTTTTTTGTTTGTTTGCTTTTGTTTTTCGAGACAGGGTCTCTCTTTGTAGCCTTGGCTATCCTGGAGTCGCTTTGTAGACCAGGCTGGCCTCGAACTCACAATGATTCGCTTGTCTCTGCCTCCTGAGTGCTAGGATTAAAGGCGTGGGCCACCACACCTGACTGCAGTGTTTCCATTTTCAATGACTCAAGCAGTTGGTATGCACTCTAAAGCCCTTGTCCAGCCACACAGGACTGGGATAGGGCAGAAAGGGACAGTTTACTAAGTCTATATTGTTAAAGCCATTCTGAATAAACTATTTCAATAAGATGGTTTGGATATGGCAGACTTTGATTTTCTGTTCTCAGAGCTCTACTCCAGCCTTCTAATGATGGGGAGGAAGGGGCCCTGAGCTGGATGGCAGATTACCGTCATTGTCCTATCATCTAGTCTCCTGATGTTTGTGGCAGCAGGTGCTGACTTTGGCTGTTGATAAACTTGTGGGTATGGTCTCTTGATCCTGTGTCTGAGTGCGCATGCCCTGGAGTCTGACTAGGCTTTCCAGCCACAGAACCTGTCACATGTTGTTAGATCACATGCTCAGGCCCCCTCGGTTTCTAGTATAGGGATGCTTCAGGTGAAACTACTAAAAATGGTGCAAGCCAATCCTGGCACAGAAGAGCTCCAGTGGGCTGCTCTTCCCCGGCTCCACCCTAATTCCAGCCCCCCCCCCACCTCACCCCCACCCCAGACCCCACACTGCTGACTCAGCTAATTTCTTTGCTTGGTCTTGCAGTTGCTCTCAGTGCCTGTGGAGGCATCCTGTAAAGAGATCTCTTTCTGGGACTTACATAAGAAGCTGACACACACCCTTTTCCTACCCCGCTAGTTAGCATGACTCTTCCCTCTAGGGTTTCAGCACAATCGGGGTAGGGGGGTGGGGAGGTCAGGGGTATATTTCTTACTTTCTCTTAAGCCCCCCGCGGCTTTGCGATGTTTACAGGCATGGTACTAGGCCTTCGTCATAGCTTTTCCTCCTGCCTGTGGTATTTTTATCTCTCTTCTCTCCTCCGGCATCTATAGTAAAGAAACTGATGCTGAGGGGGGGAACATGTATGTGAGAAAGGACTAATTAACTGTTTTTAAAATATCTACCCTTTATCCCAGTGTTTCTCCTCTCCACAATGCTTATTAACTTCCTCCCTGTACCTTGATGATGCTCAGCCAAGTCAATGCTAGACTCTGAGCCGCAGGCTGCTTAGAGTATTTAGCATCATGTGAGGTCTGGTGGCTTGACAGATACTCCTCCCGATTCCAAAGGTAGAGGTATGCATGCTAGAAACTAGTTTATATACAAAATGGCCCTCACAGGCTCAGGTAGCTGGTGGAACTGCTGTAGGATCTTACAGACTCTTAGCAGTAGAACCTTGCTGGAGGAAGCGTTTGTGTGTGGGGGGGGCTTTGTGAGTTTATAGCGATGTCACACTTCCCACACTCTCCCTCCCCGCTTCCTGTGTGTGAGCAGAAATGGAATTGGCGAGCTTCTTGTTCACTTCGGCTGCTGCCACATCATCCTGCAAGTACTGACTGTAGCTCTCTAGAACTGTAAGCCCAAATGAACTCTTTCTTCTACACGTTGCTTTGCTCATAGTACTTTACCATAGCAACAACAACAACAACAACAACAACAAAAGTAACTAATACAATGATATTTGCTGTTTAGGATCCCAAAATGAGGTCATTGTGGGTGTTCCACATAGACTAAGAAATATATGAAAAAGATAAAAGTCAGTGGCCATCAACTAAGAAATGACAACAGCTACAAGAAGTAAGACAGACAAGAAAGAGAATGGTGTTTCCAAAGCTTCAGGGCAGAGTGACGCTGTGCAAAAATATATATTAATTTTGGTACAAGCCACCCAGTTTATGGTCAGGCGTCTGGCACTGCCACCTTAGGGGAATAACACATGGGATGGTGCTAATCTGGTTTTCCCAACCATAATTCTTTGCTTATGAGCTTCCTAAATATCTTTTCTGACTGGTTTGTGTGAATTATTTTTCAATTAACTCCCAGCACCACTCATGCTTTCTCAGGAAAATCCTGTTTAATTTTGCAAACATTTATTGAGCATGTACTAGGTGTGCCTGACGACAAAGATAAATAAGTTATGACCCTTTTCCTTCAAGAGACTCTGAGCCATGCCTGTTTGTGTACACAATTAGAAGTGTGTCTTTTGACTTATTCTGAAATTGGTAGCCAAGAAAGGGCTCTGTTTACGCCTCTATTGCGATCCAGAAGAGTAATTTCCATACAAATTTGAACTAAGAAGTTCCAGCGGTTTTTACACCGGCCCCATTTTCAATCTTTCTTCCCAGGATTGTCAAATTATTCCCTGTTTTCTGACACCGACTCCCCAGAATAACAATAATAAGGACAAATATCTCTGGATAATAAGATAACCTGGGAATTAAAGCTGGTGCTAGCAGTCATTTTGCCGTGATTGGGCCATGTTGGCTGGCCCGGGCTGGATAACAAGTACTAATGAACGGACACAAACACAGATTAGAGCGATGGCCTGATGGCCATAGGAACCTTCCTATCATTAACTTCGAACACAGCCTTGGCCCTTCAGCTCCATCTTTCATTTATGTGGGGCGTTGTCAAGACGGCTTTAAATGGTGAGCTACATCCTGGTGGATCTTCAGGATGCATTTAGGATCACACAGGTGATTGAGGGATGGGTTGGATACTCTGTGATAACAAGATGGAGAGACGTTGATGTCTAGAAAGGTACCCGTGGCTCTGGGTTGCTTTTTAAAACTGTGGAGAGCTAAACATCTCGAGCTTCAAGCTTGAGCCCAGGCTACTTACTCCAGCTTCCAGAAAGAAGAGGTGACAGTGGAGTGGGGCTCAGACTGCAGCTGGCTCTGCCATCCAGTGAGGGTGGAGGTTGCAGGGTGATGGCCTCTGTGCCTGTTTCCTCTCCTGAAGAACTGGGGCTCTACAGGACCTGTGAGCTCCTCAGCCAATGAAAGTTGGCCTGGCCATTAGGAAAGGCTTGGTCCAGTACCTGGTACTTAGTGGTCAGTTAGTAGACCACTTAGTAGTCTGACCTGCAGAAAAAGGGCATGAAAAGTGTGAGAGGCCCCCTTTCACTAACGTGAAATAGTCTAATAGAAGGCTAGACTCAGAGCCAGACGTGGTGGGGCACTGTAATTCCAGCACTCAGGGAGGCAGAGGCAGGCAGATCTGTATGAGTTCGAGGCTGGCCTGGTCTACAAAGTGAGTTCAGGACAGCCAGGGCTACACAGAGAAACCCTGTCTCGTTCTGAGAGCCTACCTAAGTGTTGGAAACTACAAATAATATCAAACTTTCTATGACTGCATCTGTAGCTACAGT
The DNA here is from genome assembly GCF_964271855.1 of Acomys minous. Classification (NCBI taxonomy): domain Eukaryota; kingdom Metazoa; phylum Chordata; class Mammalia; order Rodentia; family Muridae; genus Acomys; species Acomys minous. The sequence continues at coordinate 109,034,714 of NC_140491.1, read as the reverse complement.
TAAGTTGAATTTACAAACCAAGCACAATAAGATAGTGATAATAAAACAATTATAAGCATGTATTGTGATAAATATTCTTGAGAACATATGACTTATTTCTGAACTTGTCCACTTGCTATTTCTAGACCAAGCATAATATAATGAAAATGAAATGACCCAGAAAGAGAATCCGTGGATGAGGATGAGGGAGGTGTGCCCCAGTGCTCTCCCTTGTAGGAAATAATGGTAACAGTAGGTCACAACTGCATTGAGGCAAAACACGAAAACGTGGGCAGCCTGAAAAGCATCTTCGAGGGCAGTTTGTGCCTTATCAACCTCTAAAATTCTCAGACTTGGAGCTTCCCGAGATGGAGACTCTCCCATGGCCGTTGGTGGGAAGCCCTCTGGCACTTTGCAGTATTATTAGCAACCTCATTAGCAGCTCTATCCCTAATAATATTTTGTCATAGAAGACACACTGAAATGAGAACTCGACCCAGGAGAATGTATAGGAAGGGCTGTGATTCAGGGAATGGGAGACTCGGAGGTGGGAGTGAAGTCAGTATGTGTGTCAGAAAAGGTGCACAGACCTTGGGAGGCAGAGAGGGGAGGAGCCCTGGATCCGGAGCCCTGTGGCGAGTGAGCTACCCTACAGGTACAAGTGGACACAAACAGAAACCATCTTATCTTTCTCAGTGCATTTCAAGTTTAGAGATCTGTTCTGGGCTCAGTAAGGACAAAGAAAAACAAAAAGAAAAACAAAACCCACAAAAGAATGGTGAGCAGTCCTAAGGTCCATCTCTTTAAATGTTTGCCAGGCCGCACCTGTCTACTAATGTGGCCGGCAATGCGTCCTCGGAAAGGATAGTTTCCAGGGCAGAACTGGAGTCTAACTGTGTCTACAGGTGAGTGCCAGGAAAGCCCAAGCAAACGAACGAACGAAGGAACGGGAGGCAAGGGAGCTGCGTGCGGATGCAGAAGTTGCTCCATCGCTGGGTGGACAGGGGCTCAGGGACAAGCGGGCTTACTGAAGAAAAAAAAAATCAGCGAGGTCTTTGCTATTCGCTGGTATAAGCTAACACCCCCATTGGGGAGCACGGGCTTAGCAAATCTAGCTTTGTGTGTGTTAATTGCTGCGGTGGATGTAAGAAGCATGACAGGTATTCACTCAAGCAGAAAGAGCAGAACTTCCCAGCTATCTTCCACTCATTTTATTCAAAATTGAAAGGATGGTCTGCTGTCAGCTGGGGCACTTTGCTCTGCATAGAAAACCCAAAGCCTTCATCACCCCCTGATGGTTACAAGCAGGAAAGAAACCTCAGAAGGCGGGCATAGCACTGGCTTCCTTCACATATGGTCACTGCAACTATCAGAAGTCTTCACGTTAATTTTGCTTTGAAACCACAGCAGTAAAAAAAAAAAAAATGCGGGAGAGAGGTTTGTTTGCTTTAGCAGTTTTCAGTCAAAACAAAAAGCACCCAGAGGCCAGTAGAATAGTGTGAGCCACTTTGGTGGGGAATATAAGCTGTGAAATAAGGGCATTAATAACAATGGTAGCCAAGTTTACTCTGAGTTTATTATCCTAGTCTGCTCAGACTACCGTAAGTAAATACCATAAACTCGGGGTGGGGTAGGGGCGGTGGCTTAAATAACAGATATTTTTCTCACAGTGCTGGAGTGCTGTGATCAAAGCCCCAACTAATTTGGTTTCTGGTGAGGAACTTTTTTCTGGCTTGTGAGGGATGGCTGGCCTTCTCCTTGTCTCCTCACTTGAAAAAGAGAAAGACGTTAGGAGGAAGGAAGGCGAGAAGGGAGGGAAGGAAGGAAGGAAGGAGAGAAAGGAAAGAAGGAAGGAAAAGGGGGAAGAGTGTAAACTGGATGGTGTTTCCATGCATGTGTGTATGTGTGTTTGAACGCACATGTGCATGTGTGTACCTGCATGTGTGTACACATGTGCAAGCACACACACACACACAGTTGTGCAGGTGTTTGTGTGACCAGGTGTTTGTGAAGGCTGGAGGACATTCTTAGCTGCTGTTCCTCACATGCTACTCACTTTGATTGTTTTGTTGTTGTTTGGTTCTTTGGTTTCGTTTTTCAAGACAGGGTTTCCCTGTGTAGCCCTGGCTGTCCTGGAACTTTGTAGACCAGGCTGGCCTCGAACCCTGTCCCTGCCTCTTGAGTGCTGCAACTAAAGACGCATGCCACCACTCCCAGCTTCGCCTTGTTTTTTGAGCCAGGGCTTCTTACTGTTCTGGACACTCAGCGATGATGCTGTAGGGAACCCACTTGTCTGCCTCCACAGCACTGCGATTACACGTGTGTGCGGCCACACTCAACACTTTTTGTGTGGCTGCTGGGGACTGATAGGTCCTCATGGCCTGACACTTTTACTAGTGTCTCTAAAAGGCCACTAACCCAGTCTGCTCAGGCCCTCACCCTTGGTACCTCACTTCACCTTACTTACTTTGCAGCAGGCCTATCTCCAACATCAGTCAACACTGGGGCATAGGGCTTTGAAATTGTGGTGAGACACAATTAAGACACAGCACTTATAATATGCTAGCATCACAAAGCTTTGATTGCATGAACAAACATGCATACATGCATGTACGCATGCACACACGCACATACACACACAGAGAGAGACACACACGGTAGTTTAATCCTTTCAATCCAATGAAAAAGGTATTCCAAATAGTCCCATTTTATAGAAGAAGAAACTGAGGCTCAACATTTTAGCATCCTTTCTTAGGCTGCACAGCCTAAGTGATGACTTCATTCCTGTGGATGGAGAGTATGCTATGCTGAAAGCATCGCTTATATTTTCCCTGATCCTTGTAGAGTCAGTCTTGGCTGTGTCAAGTCCCCCCCAGGGACTCTAAACAACTAATGAGCCTTGACACCCATGATTAGGAGAGCTATATTGGAAATATTTGGTGCTTACACCCTCTCTCTCCACAATTGAAAGCTTGGTTCAAATGCACAGCCTCGTTTGTTCTTAATGCCATGTAGCTAGCTTTGCCTCTGACATCGCCCTGCTTCCAAAGCATGAGAGAGACAGAGAGAGAGAAAGAGAGAGAGAGAGAGAGAGAGAGAGAGAGAGAGAGACAGAGACAGAGACAGAGACAGAGACAGAGACAGAGACAGAGACAGAGAGACAGAGAGTATGGATCAAGTGTATCATATGCAAATGATCACAAAGCAAAGTAATATATGTTATGGCTATCAGGGAGCTTGGTTGGTGACTGGAGGGTCTTGTCTGCATTGTACCCAGAATGCATCTTGGGCAATACAGGCCATTTGGCCAGGGATTTTTGTAATAATGGCTACCCAGACCATTGCAGAGAGGGCATCGTGACATTAGGAGCTACTCCGTTCATGGGGGTACAGGCAGGGCTGGAGGCGACTGGAAGCCGTAGCATGGCGGGATGAGCATCTCATATGGGAAGGGGCCGAATCCCAGAACAGGAACAGTTTTCTGTGCTCTTCTGAAGAGCACTGTTGTGGTTACTGCTGGGATGTGCCGGGTCTTATGCCCAGAACAACAGGAAAAAATCCGTGCTTCGGCAAAAAACGATGATAGGAAAGACAGATTTTTGAATCAGCAAGTTGAAGACTGGGAACAATTGGTGTTGGAGTTCAGCAAAGATACTTAAGGTCTGAGTTCAAGTATGGGGCTAGGTCAGGCCTACATACCCTTTCACTATGTATTCTTTGTTTTCATCCTAAAGGACCCCTCCAGCGTTTGGCTTGTTTTTAGAGCTGAAGCCACTGGCTTCCTCTGAGCCCAATGAATCCTTCACCGTCGGCAGACCTTTCACCTCAGCTTCCGTTCCTCGTGTTGCGTTCTTGACAACTGTTGCACTAAGAGCCGACATGCACACTTGTCGTGTGCCCGGAACCGTGCTCCCTACATCTGATGCCCTGTGTTCATTTCACTCTCACCATACACCTGGGGCTTGGGAAATAAATACCACCACCATTCTCATATTTCTTAAGCAGACCCTGGGACCCAGAGCGATTCTAATGCCAATTCAAGGGCACAGAGCTAAGTTCGAATCCAAATGAGAAGTAAAAGTAAAAGTGAGGCCCTCCCCGGGGTCTCACAGCATCCTTCACCCCAGCTATGTGCCACGTCAGAAGTGACCACCATAGTTTGCAATGTCAGGATCACTTCTACCACTCTGTGTAGTAGCAGCGGGACAGAGGTGGCCTGTCCTCTCATGTGCCTTGCCTAGGTCCAGACCGATCTTAATTCTTATTATTATTGACTGGGCTATAAATAGGACTCCCAGAAATGAAGTCATCTCCCAGTCACTTCTCCTGGCGGTGTGAGCGCTTCTCATAAACCGCCATTGTATATGCGTTATGTTTTATGATTGCAGTGAAAAAAACCTTCCCTAAGACCAAGACTCCATGCCTTCAGAGGGTCATGTGATTTCTGCTGAAAGACCTAACAGGCATTCCTTTCTGTGTACGGCAGACTTTCCCACTAGAATATGCACATAGTAAGTGCTCAGAAACAATAAGAGAAAAACTTGTTTATCACTCAGGTAAATATCTCAGCGGTGATGGCCATCAAGCCTTCATATGTGCTGGAGGAAGTGGGTGATGTAAGGGAGAATATGTTGTACTGGGTGCAAGAAAAACATGTTTTAAGTGCAGAATATATGTGAGGTTATGTTGTCTTGAGTATATACACTCCTGTTTTAACCAAATGAGAACAGCAGGCTATCCTATACTTAAAATGCTATTTCTCTCTCTCTCTCTCTCTCTCTCTCTCTCTCTCTCTCTCTCTCTCTCCCTCCATCTCTCTCTCTCTCTCTCATGTGTGTGTGTGTGTGTGTGTGTGTGTGTGTGTGTGTGTGTAAGAGAGAGAGAGAGAGAGAGAGAGAGAGAGAGAGAGAGAGAGAGAGAGATCCTTAGCTCATAATAGACAGATGCCCCTGAAAGGGTTAAAAATAAATACAAAGCCTGGAAAGCCAGAAACAATAATGACAGTTTTGAAGTTTCTCGTACCTGTTGTGACAGGAATAACAAATTAATTGGGACTATAACGGATTCTTTGTAAAGGTGAAGTAAACACACTTGACTGTATATTTTTCACCATCAGTTAAGTCTCAATTGGTTCTAAAAATAAACTGAAGACATTGAACAGTTTTAATGGATTCTGACACCTAGGTATTATGCTGTCACTCCGGTATAAATGAATCATAACTTTGGACTGCACCTAGGAATTACTACACATTTGGAGGAAATTTATGGTGCTCCAAGCTTTGAATCATGATGTGATATCAAAACCAAAGTCAAAAGAGGAAAACTGCTGGGCATAAATTATGCTCCTCAGGCCCTTAGGTATAGCCGTGCAACAGGTATATAGGCTGGCAGGCTTAGAGGTCGGCCAGTGACTGCCCCAGGTACTAAAGCAAATCCATCCTTCTGAAAGTGCTTTGTAGTAAACAAACAAACAAACAAACAAAATCCTCTCTTGGACCCATGATAAGGATGTTTCATTTTTCTTTCACCTGGGTCCCTGTATCCAATTAGACTAGACTCCTCTTAAGGGCACGGACACTTTGTGATTCAAGAGGCTCTACCAGGATTTTGATTCCCGGTAGAGGACCCAGTCACTAGGCCAGCCCTCCTGCTGAGCTGACTGGACTTAGTAGACGGAAACAGACTCATCACGTCCACTCACATAGATGTAAATCACAACTTCCACCTTTTTAGGGGACCCGCTGACATGGTCTAGGCGTTGCCTTGATGGTAGTGACTAATGACAGGGCAACGACTGCCGGACAATGTGCCATTTTAAAGGGGAAGTCTGTGAATGAATAAAAACGTTCCGACTCTCCACGTGGGTCAAAGGAAAGCATTAAACGTTCATGCGTGTGTTTGGTGGAAACCGACCTTTGAAGAGCATGGAGCTATCATATTCAGATAACAGGCCACCTTCCTGAAGTGCCTCTCTTACATCATGGAATGTGCGACACTGTGCATATGATATTTCTCAAGGCGTTTCATGAGCAATTCTTTTTCCACCATCAGTAAAGCAACAGGGCTAGTATATATAGCTCCCATTTTGTGAGAGACAGAGAGAGGTGCATTAACAGCCTCGCTGAGTACACAACTGTTCTAATGCTAGCCTTTTGTCTCTTGAATCAATATTCACCATAGGAATTCACTTGTTTCTCCTGCTGGATAAAGAGGACAAAAATCTAACATCCAAATAGTACTCTTTACTTCAGCTAGGCAACAGGGCAGACCTGCGGAACCCCACGATACAGAGGAAATGACTACGCATAGGATGGATAATGGGCTGCCCACCGTCGCACAACTAGGAAATGGGGGAATTCAAGAACGGAAGCACCTGCCCGCTCAAGAGCCCTCTTCCTGCACGTTGGCTATAGAAGCTGGTGTACCTACCTACATTGCTCTTCTCTCTCCACCTCAGCTCACAGCCTGCTAGTCAACTCCCCCTGGGGCTATCGGTTTTCGCTTAGATATCTGCAAATATCCCAGCCTCCTATCTTGTAGAACAGTGTGAAAGATTGACCAGAGACAACCTTTATGGAGGGATGGTAAGCTGATCCTCTGACATTCCAAGAAAAGCATTGCCAACAGTAATTTTTATTCATTACCACATATGACCCCGTGACACTTTTCTGTATCTTTTTGGCTTTGCGCTTCTGGACCACTGGTTTTTCTAGAAGCATCCTTAAAATGGTGACCGCACTTTTCCAATGCTCACTTTGGCTTCTCCTAGGCTTGATCCATCCCTTGTGGCCGCTTGAACAATTTCAGTTTCGATGCAAAAGCTTTCTGCGTTGACCTTGTACAGTTATAAATGTTTTAACATCCATAAAAGAATAAAAAAAATGTGTGTTCCCATAAAAAGCAGCAAACAGAAAATTCAGCAAATAGTAGGAAGATTTGCGTTCCCACAACCCAGCTCCATGAGGCCGGTGTTACGGCTTCTTCTATCGCATCCCTGAGCTTAATGGCTGAGGCTACGGTTCTCGCAAGGCATTTTAGAGGGCGTTATATTAGTGTGGCTGTCGGTTAGCCGGTTAGCCGTGAAGCGCCCCTTTATTTGCACTGGGAAGGAGATCACTTCCTGGGCTCCTTCAGAAAGCAAAGCGGGGCTCTGCAGCCTTCCCTGTCCCCCCAAAACAAGCTGCAGGCTCGGGGACTCAGAGCTACCTGTTTTCTCGGCTTTGGAAGCTTTGCCTCTGTTAGGAAAATATGCGGTTTATGCTCCAAACAAAGCTTCCTGTTGTTTTGTTTTGTTTTTAAGATGGGGGGGAAAACGCTGCAAAGTGAAAACAAAGCGTCGAAAGCTTCATAAAAGGTTGCGAGTTCATTCCTTTCTCCGTCTTGGGGTTATAAACAGGGTCCCAGGAAAAGCTCCTCTCAGAGATGAGAGACCTACCAGGCATTTAAAGGGGTAACACCTTCGCTTGTCAATTTCAAGAACAACGAATGATCCTGGAGGGTTTTTTTTTTTTATTCCTTTAATCAGCTGTAATTTTCAGCTCTGATGCTGGCTGACAGGCTTCATCTCAAGCCCTGTGCAGCAGGGGTCCTCTGCCTTCATCCCTGTGCGATCCAGAGAGGGAGGGGACCGGAGGGTGAGCTGAAGTAGAGGTAGATGGAGTTTTACCCACCCAGGAGGATGGGCGCCCCAGTTTAGAGGGCATCAGGGGCGAACCGGCAAGGAACGCCCTCTTCCTTAGAAAACCCACATGCTAAGATCTTTTGTATTTTTTCCCTTCTTTCTTTCTTACCTCCATGCAGCCCTCACTTCTGCGCTACATCTCTCAAGTTCTTACCTGCTCCTCTCTTCCTCATCCTCTTCGACTCACAGGCACAGAGACTATGGATCTTGGAGGTGCATGGATAGGTACCTGAGTGTACACACATACACCTTTTGCACTGAACAATACCAGAGCTATCACACACTGAGAGCTTCCTAGGGGCACTGCAAGCTCCTGTGTTCTGTGCTTTCCAAAGCTTCAGTCGCTGGAGGCCAGGGGAGTCCTCATGGCACACCTGCGAGTCTCATTTTACATGTCAGGAAACTGATACAAACCACATGTGTGGATAAGGAAGAGATGCAACACACACACACACACACACACACACACACACACACACACACACACACATGAACTCCAGGTCCTGGGCCTGCTTTGCATCACTGCTTTGCAGCACAGTCTCCCAACTGTAGCTACAAGGCACACCCTTAACCATGGACTTGCAGCACCTGGAGTTTGGGAGGAGTCGCATCAGGACCGTGTCTCAGACCAGGGCTTGGAAAGCCACTGTTCCTTACTGTGCCTTCCCCTTACCTGTGAGGGCTGGGGCTACTTACAGGGAGAGATGCCGTGGCCTTGGTTTGACTGTGTGGCACAAGACTCCCTTTGGGGACAGGCATTGGGGTACTCGCCTGAGGATCACCCTAGCACCTCCTACTCACTGTCAGATGATATAGGAAGAGTGACTGCCTCCCCCATGTGTGTGTGCCCGACTTTCCATATGCTCAATGTAAACCCATCTTTGTTCCCCTCATCTCCCCATGGATAGGGCAGGGGCTTGTCCAGGATGAGCTATTTTAGCCTTAAATATAGAAACGCACATGCCCTTAATTACCTCGAGACCATTTTTGGGAACTTTAAAAATGTGTTTTTAATTGAAATAAAATTATATATGACTTTCTCCACTCCCATTTTTTTCTCCAGCCACTCCCAGCTTCCTCCCATTCTCCCTCTTCCCAAGTTGATAGCATCATGATGATGATGATGATAATGATGATATTATTATTATTACATATATGTACAAATGTATGTATATGCACAAATACATATAAATACAAAGTGCTGAGTCATCTTTGCTCTTTGTGTGCATGAGCTCTCAGGACTGACCGCTCTGCATCGGACAAACAATGAGGAAGCTAATTCTCCTTCCAGTATTATTAGCTGTCTACAGCACATCCATTGCCCTGGCCTTGTTTATGCGTCCATTTGTATGGCTGTCATAGACCGAATAGCACGATGGAAAACATTATCCTTATTCTCACGGTTCTCAGTGATCTTTCTCTCCAGCCCTGCGATCTCTCTTTCCCACCATCTAATTATTACAAAACAAAACCCAGAAGATCAGCAGTTGGTTAAGATGCCTGTAGAATCTTCCCTCGGTTAAGTTGGTACCTGAACAACTTGAGTACAGAGCTCACCCCATGACAACATTCTTGGACCCGCGTGCCCGATGAACACGCCCACAATGTTGAGTGATTTAGCCTCGTGGTTTTTCATGGACAGTCCAAGCAAGGCTAACATGAAAGTTGACACAGGGGCCACAAAATCCTCCTGCTTCTTGCTTGTATTTTCAGCTCTAATCTTCCAGCAACCAAACAAGGCAAAACACTACCTTGGAGAAGAAAAATAATTTAATAACTTCAAATGGCCTTGTACTTATAAAACCCTTGAGAAATCACATGTTGGAATAACTATTCCTCCATAAGAGAATTACACTCCAGCGTGATGTTAACCGCTGCCCCCAATAGTTGGCCATGCTTGTAACCTTCACATCAGGATTAGAATCTTGTAAATAATGGCTGAGTTTATGGTTCTAATTTGGTTTGTAATTGATTGTCCTAAAAAACCAGAAACCAGAAAAGCACCTTTCCCCCCCCCCCCCCTACAGACCACAATTTAGCTTGGAGGCTATTTTAAAATTACTCTGGTATCCTACAAACTTCAAGATCTTTTGTTTTCATAAATTATGAAAGGGAAATGTCACAAGCTCTCCTCTCCGTGATGCCTGGACTCTGCTGACAGCTGTATGAGACACACTCTGTGTGGCAGGTTGAGAGCTGAACATTTCATCAATAAATAGGCCTGTGATAGCTTCATGTTGACGGTCAAGGTAGTGGCGTTTAATACCTCAGAAACACACACCTACTCCAACAACAAGTGGACTTGAGGGTTGAATTCCATACCATAGGGCACATTTCTTTCTTCCTTCCAGGCAAAAATTCCACTATTATGTACTGGACAATTCTTGATAGTAATCTAGTTTTGAGATAGTCCATATTCCTTGCTTGCCTTTTGCCCTTACATAGGGATGCACAGCTCCTGCACAGAGCATGCGGAAGCAAAGGTTGATCTGTCCCTGCGGGTATTCCTCCCAAAGAGTTCAAACGTGGGCACAACCACTGTCCCTCTCTCAATCCCTAATGGCAGTCATCTCGGTGTTCTCAAATATGAGAAAAATAGGCAACACAAAGCCAGAGAAGCCAGTTCTCCAGATGATAGGAGAAAAGTCAGAGTAGTTTTAAAAGAAATCAATAATAAAACATGTTGTGTGCAAATTAATTTAAAAATAAGTGGCAGCTTTCCAGGTACTCAGACTGCTCTGATGTGTCCATTTCTTCACTTTCCTTTCATCCTTCATCTGTGTTGTCCCATCTCTACTATGAAAGGTGTTCTGTATGAGTGAATCCAAGTATTGTATGCAACAGCTTTAAAAATCCATTATCTTATTTATTTTAAATGTGTATTTATGTTTGATTCCTTTTAAAATTTATATGACAGAGCACATTTGTATATAGAACAATTGATACTTTAAAAGGTATTTTTTTTTGCAAGTTTTTAAAAACAAGATAAAGGTAAGAGTCGAGATTGAAAGCCACATAGGTATGGTGACCTGATCTTTAAGGGATAGAGCATCTGTTCCAGAGTTCTGCAAACATTCTAAATGGCAATGATCCGGATTGAAAATGTCAATAAGAACCCTCATTCTACATTTCTGTACAACAAAACTTTTGCTCCAAAGTCTCCTAGTGTTGACGTCTAACATGCTTGGTGTCCACATTCAGCTTGGCAGGATTTTCCAGAGTCTGAAATATAGTGTATTAATCTGACTTTAGATGTTTTCTTAACCACACAACACACAAAGGCAAATCAGGGAAAACCCTTGCACCCTGGAATTTTGGGGTGCTGCGTTGGCTCCCACACCCCTGAAACTTTGGGAGACAGTTTGTGGCAGAAGAAGTTTAAGAGCCAAGCCTTGCTAACACTTAAGCTGTGCTCTTCTCTTCTGAGTCCACCAGTCAAAATCAAAATAATGTCAAACCAAAGAATTCTCAGCAAAAAGAAAGAAAGAAAAAAAAAAGTTTAAAGAGACCAATTTATGTGTAAAAAGATCAAGAAAGATGAGGTAGTTTTTTAAAAAGCTCCATGTTGTTGGTGGTAATTCCTGATCTCTGCAAAATTCATTTTATTCTTTTAATGACCTTCTCTTTTCATAAAGAAAATGCTTTCCTCCTCCCCTCTATTGACCAAACTGTAATGAGAAAATAAGAAGTTTAATGCCAGTGGGTTATCGTTACCTTTTTCCTCCTGAAAAACCTGGGAAAGAATTGGCTCCAATTAATGCAGAGGCCCCTTTATCCTGTTAAAAATATAACACGGTTAATAAAGTGTTAGCTGGGAATAAAAATGTAAGTGAGATGCAAATGGAGGCTCAAGTACCGAGCGATTCTGTACACCCGCCTGGACGTCTATAGAGGAGAAAAAATATCTGTGATGCTTTCGGTGAAAGGAACCGGATGAGACTGTGCTGGAATGTACTCTTCGGGTTTGGGAATTTGTGATTTCAGACTTTAATGCCTGCACACAAACTGACTTTAAAAAAGCAAAGGTTTGAAACAGATAAAGCAACATTTTGCCTAAAGTTCATTCATCAAAGGGCCGCATATTTTGAAAAGGGTAAAAGCACTACTAAACTCATCAGGGATAAGTAAAGGCTATATACTATAGATTATTTTAATCCCCCAGCTAGATATAAAAGGGATAATTACATATTTGTGGTTGAAGCCATGTGGTGGAAAAATCAATACAACTTTTTTGTATGACACTTCATTAGTGTGAAAAATTTTAAAAGCTGAGAAGAACTGCCTTGCAATTAAATGCCTCTGCTACTTCAGCTCCAGTAATGGGTTTGTATTATTATCTAGTTTATTTGAAATAGTGGCTGCACTATAGAAGTAATTGGAAAACATTGATTATGCGCTTGTATCTGGAAAGCCTGGCAAATCATTACAGGGCCCGGCAACAGTTAGTTAGCCTCACTAATGAAGCACTAATTGCTGTAAGTAGGTTAACATGTTAGTGAAACTAGAGGGAGGTAATAGTTCAGAAAATTCTGGAGGATTTTGCCAAACACGTATCTCAATTTATTTACCAAAGATAGAAGTCACGCGGGATCTTTCCTCTCTTCCCTTTTTGTTGTGTTCTCTTTGGTTTACATCACACCACTCTGTTGAAGGAAAAACAGCAGCTGAAGCGAAGCTTGCCGAATCATTTGGCCTTAAGTGACTTCCTTTCCTTTCAAGTTGCCTGTCTGTTAACCAGGCTGATGGAGCTGAGCCACCATCAGCACCATGTCCTGAGCAGGCCTTGGGGTTCTTCCGTTCAGAAACATCTGATACCCAGTCTCTTGGGTCAGGGCTTCGCACTTTCCTGGTGTAAAATCTCGCCCTGCTGTTGCGTTACAACCTCACTGTCCTACATCCATAAAGGTTCACTTTTTTTTAACTTTTATTTATTTATAGTTTAGTTCATGAAATTAATTTAGTCCAAGGAATTCAGTGGCCTTGTTAGTAGAAAAGGGAATTTTAAAAAAAATTTCCACTGCTATTTGTGGAATTCTTAGGAGGAAAAATAAAAACTATCAGCGTTAAAGAAATTCTTCCATAAGTGCACCGGGAGCCAGATAAGAAGAAACACTTGAAATTATCCAATGTCCACTGACCAAATGGTAGATAAGTAATTGTGCTGTAGTCACATAACGGACTATTATGCAGTAGGGAAAACGAGTGACATACGACACAGGCACACACGCGGTAGGTGAGTCTCAGTATTGGATGAGGAAAATTCAATTCCAAAGACCATGTATAATATGGCAGCATTTTATAAACTCCTAAGCAAAACAAAATGGCTTCAGTGATATGAACATATATAGAAACATCATTTAAAGGGATTCATAAAATGTATAAATATATAGTTGGTACTTCAGGGAGGCAGAATGGAGACATCTGGGAAACTGTGGGCTTAAGTTGGGTGGGACTTTCAATGGGTATCTTAATATTGTGATTTGTAGTTAATGGTTATATCGCATATGTGCCTTTGTATTAAACACAATTTTTAATAGAACCATTATCTTCTACCTCCCTAAAAATGATACCTATCATCTTGTTCAGTCAAATTACAAAGTTTTCTGAATCACTAGAGAGAAAAATACCATTTAAAAATAATGGTACCTTTTGTTGTTGCTCGTTGTTGACAGTATCAGTATAAAACACTGAAAAGGAAGAAAATAAAGTGTTTCTTTAATTCAAAAAAGAAATCTATGTAGAACATTCTATAAAGAATTTTCTTGTTTTTCTATAACTTACTTATGAAAACGGAGACTGGCTATGTCTTTTTGTAGTGTTTAGTGTTCTTTACCAATGAGTTCTGGGTACTTCATAGTTTATAGCCATGTAGCAAATAGATATTTAATAACAATTAAGTAAGCAATAGTGATATCAAAGTAGAAAACAGAAAAGTTTATGTATATGCAATATGTAACACTTGCCGATATAAAAGAAAATTGAATAACATCCCCTCTGTAAAGTATTATCCAATGAAGGGTGGGGCCAGTGTGGGGAGAAGGAAGATTCATTTTCTCCATCTTCCTTTCCTTGCTGGGTCCTACCTGTTTTTCTTTGCTGCTGTAGCGATTAGGGTAGAGTAGATGTCCAGACATACTTTGGCAAGGCTACTGAAATTTATCTGAATGCACAAAGTAAAGGTTTATAAATGATCTGAGAGTGACTCTTCTAACTGAGAAAAACCCAGTTTCCAGACTCTCTGTGACATGTGAGAAAACACTCTCTTGGAGCAAACGTGAGACATTTCTAACATGTGGGCTGGTAGCATTGCTTTGCAAAATGCAGCTCGTGGGGAGATGCCACTAAAAAAAAAAAAAAAAAAAAAAAAAAAAAAAACGTAAAAGGAGCTGAAATCGTTCCTTGGGCTCTAAAAAAGAAAAAGAACAAGGAAAAAACAGCCAAGGTGTTATGGTTTGGAGCTGGGCACTGGAATGTTTACAGGTGTGATGACCTGACCGATGCCAAGGGTTTGCTTCTCACCGTGACATCTGGGCAGCAGACACACATGAATCTAACTGACCTCCACGGCAGCATTTGTTCAAGGCAGGCGATGAGTATATGTGGAATTATCAGATTCTCTCATTTTGTTTAATTTTCTGTAACAAAAAATAAAAATCTATGAGATTAGCTTTTACTAAAATTTTATTTTACAACGTTTTATTGAGTAGTTGGTGCCCAGCCCACAACTGTTTGGGTTGTGGGGGAGGACATGTCAGAGTTCTCTTCTGGCAACAGAGTCCCCTGAAGAGGCTGGTATGTTTATTTTCAAGTGAGGTTGGGTGGTGGCACACTGGTGCCATCGGGGTGCCAGCTGACACAGAGCCATCAGCTCTCAAGGAGAAGTTGTTTTTCTCTCACCATTAATAATGTTTCCCCTTTGGAGTTATTGGAAAGATCTGGCTTGGGTAGGAGGTTGCAAAGAGAGGGGATTCTTGCTTAAACGGGACTTGGTTTGTAGCCTTAAGTCAGAGGAGAGCCATTCTGTTTGCATTCAACATTTCAAAGAAAAGTAACAGTGCTCTCGGAGAGCCTCTCTCTACAAAGCAGCTCATTATTGTAAATGTGGGACATGTTTAGACTGCTAAGGAGAATCATAAAAGTACAGCCTCTACCACAAGCTCCTCCAGCAGTAAACACTGTCCTCAGGCCAGATCCATTTCTGAGCAGCTCCAGAGCCTGCAGCCTGAGTGGCAAGCTCACCCGGTGAGACCCAAACAGAGCAAGTGGAGTTACAGAGTCTAAGTGAGCAGGGTGCACATTATCTGCAAGGTCTTTTATGTTAAGGAAATCATGACACCTGCCAATCTTTCAAATTCCAAAGGGTAAAGCGTGAGGCCCAGTAGGCTGTCATTGAACATGACAGGCTTAATGCCAAGTTTATAGCAGAAAAAGGGCAGTCTTATTGTGGTTTATTCAGTTTTCTGTTGCTGCTGCAGAAAGAAGTCTCGCTATCTCTCTCCCTCTCCCTCCCTCCCTCTCTCTCTCTCTCTCTCTCTCTCTCTCTCTCTCTCTCTCTCTCTCTCATTTAGAGCATTTGAAATACCAAATGGATTCTTTACATATCTCCTGAGCCCCAGTCCTCTTCACTACCCCCAGTCCCCAGTCTCTCCTTTAGGGAGCAACCCCTAAATCCTTCCAATTTAGCATCTTGGTGAGACCAGGCTGGCTTTAGTTGAGTATCTCCTTCCATGGTGACGGAGATGTTTCCTAACTCCAAACATTTCTGTTTAATTACCGCTCACACTGTTGCTCCATTTCCACCCAACCTGCCCCCTCGCTTGAGCCCACTGGGCTGAGGAAGGAATTACTCCCCGCGCTGCTCCCGAGCCCTTCTTGTTCAGAACTGTAATTGGCCCCGTGTTTTTGACTTTTTGCTAATAAGCAGCTTTACTTTCTCTCCCCCTAGACTCAACCCACCACTTTTGTTTCATGAATTTTACAAAGGATTTTAATAGATGCTTTAGGCTATGCAAAATGTTATATGAGGGGAAGGCATTAATGCAGCAGCCTTGACACAAAGAACGTGTGAGTCGCTGCTTATCATTATAGTCAGATCTCAAATTTTTCATTAGTTCTGGAGGACAAAAGAGAAAAAAAAAACCCCGCCCTGCTATATGAAGGAATATTAACCTGCACTGTGTAACCAACTCTAATTGCTTAGCATTTTACATTAACTCTCTTCAGACATGGCCTCTCATTATTTTTACACATACATAATAACTGGCTATTACAGTGGGAGAGTTCACGCCGATACATAGTGGGCAAGGCTGTGTCAGCACTTCTAACACGAGGCCCACTTCCACGGATTTAAAGGAGCTGTAAAATTTACCTCCAGACCAAAGCCTAGTAACCAACTTTTCACCTGGAGAGGGAATTTTTGTTTAAAGTAAAAGGACACAAAAGAAAATGCCACTTTTAATTGAAGGGGGAGGGTGGTGAAAGAAAGTTAGGGTTAGTTTAAATTGGGGATGTAAACAAAAATGGATGAGCATGCTTAAGTCATTGCTGAGTTTCTAAAGCAGAGAATTATTGAAACCTACCATGAAATATGGTTCTGATGATTAAATATAAATAAGTTAATGTTAAGTAGCATCAGAATTAAATGCTACATGCATAATAGGCTTTATTGAAAATAGTCGTACCCCTTGAAGAGGCCGTTGTATGCAGTGGTGCTAAGACCATGGCACATAGTTTCAAGATGTATAAGCCATAATTTTCATTGGGAAATAAATTAAAGCACTTATAAATGTTGAATGTTAAGGCTTGTGAAAAGTCATCCGTCTACAAAAAAACAAAAAAAAACAAAAAACAAAAAACAAAAAACAAAAACCTTTGGGCTTTTAGAATTATTTCAAAATTCTCTTTCAGGAAGTCTAAGCAGTTGTTTTGGATTCGAGGAGGAGCAAGACTTTGGCAGCTCTGCTGAGATCACCGAATAAATACTTCAGTGGGGGCTTGGAGGAACAGGTGGTCTGGGTGACACGGGTTTTTTAAATGAGCCTGTTACAAAGGCTTGGATCCCTGAAATGGCCAGAACGATGATTCCATCGATTGACTTTATAAAATGTTCCAATGTTTCCTCAGTAACCAAGATCTAAGACAATTTTAAAGGCGTGCTGAAAAGGTTGGCGTGGGGTACATACATACATCACACCCACATTATATCCGCCGGCATCCTCAGTGCCTATGTCCTGAGATGCAACGCTTTCCCCTGTAAAGGACGAGGAAGCTGCGATAACAGTAGGTCATGTCTTAAAGCCACCAAAGTCGCCCCACGGGTGAGCGAGAAGTTAGGTGGGTGTTGTCTCTTCGGTTGGAAAAAGACCTTTGAAAAGGATTTCAAACCAGGTGGTTCTGTGGCAGAGACTGGAGCAGTGTCTTCACGTTCATTGCGTTTATGAACAATCCGTCAAACATTAGAGGGATAAGCGGAGTTTCTGTCCTCCATTTCCATTGACCTTCTAACTTTGTCATCTGCTCCCTTTTACTTCAAAAGCCATAGCCAAGCTTACCTCCGTTTCTTGTGCTGAGAAAAAAAAATGTTTAAGATACTCACTTAAAAGTGCAAGACCACTTAGAATTACACCAGGCTTTACTACTATGTCTGGAAATGACAGTTAACAGAGGAAGGAGCGTGGACTGAATGCATCAATGTGTCGGTGCTGGTGACTAAGAAGCATCAGCCTTGTCCCTTAACTGACTGAATGAAGGGTTCCTGGTTGACAATGATTCTCCTGTGATGGAAAAAGCAACAACTTGTTAGTACAGTTCCAGTAAACAGCCCTGCTGGCCTCACATGCTAATTAGTTGTAGCCCAGCTCGCCCTGGGCTCCTCGGTGGCACGCTAATCAGAGATGACTGTCAAGTATCACAACTGTGTCTCCGCACCTCAGAGAGAGGCGAACACAGGAGGCTGTTGAGAGGCCTGGGTCTCGGGGCGCCTCAGCTGCTGCATACAGGCAGCTCGTCATTCCTGCCTGCACCAAAGAAGAAAAAGGGTTAGGCAAGAGGGGTATCCTACCTGTCCAGCATTCCAGGAGGCGGGGATGCAATCAGCTTGAAAGGGAGGCTTCAGAGCAGGGAAAACCTGCAGCTGAAGCTACTTGGGGGTTCCTGCCCGCCCCCTCCCCCCCCTCCCCCTGGGATTCTTGAGGATGACAAATGCCAATTCTTTCAGTTCGTTGCATATTTTTTGAACTGGATGTCTGAGCGGGCTAAAGGAACAGGCCTAAGGATTTACAAGCTGCCATCAAGGGTGTGGTAAGGAAAATAAAGCCGCATGCCAAGAGGTGTGACTTGAGCCCTAAAGTGGGAACCCCATAACCCTGTAATCTTCAACTCCCTCCCTGCCAGCTACACCCTGACATCACCCCATCAGCAGGAAGTCCTCCTCCACTCCCTGCTTACCACACACACACACACACACACACACACACACATACACACACCCTCTCAAACCCTCCCTACCCCCGTCTCCCACCTCCCCAACACTTTCACCCCTCCACTCCACCCCACCCTCACTCCCCAGCATCTTGCCCTCAGTAACTGATCTCCCCTTGGTGGGATTACTGGAAATCCTCTGCTCTGAGGAACTTGACTTCTCTCAGGGGGGGGGAGAAAATTCCCAGCTCCCACTGTGCTAGAATGCCCACTCCATCCACTGGACCACACTCTCTCTGCTTTCCCAATTGTTCCATCTTGTACTCTTTTTTTGAGTCCTTCATTCTTGTGTTGTCAGGAGCACTGAAGCCTCACGAAGCTTCCTTGCTAAGTTTACCTAGTCTTCGGCTGCTGCCTCCTATGCAACCCCAACCCACGCCATAGCTCCATCCACCAAGCCCACCTGGATGGGTCTAGATTTTCCCCATAGCTCACACTGAAGCACCATGTTTTCTTAACATTTTTATAAAACAGTCCACGGGCAACATCTACCTAACTTTCTCCAAACTATGAACCCCTGCCCCACCCTGTGTCCAACCCCTCTACCCTCTCCACACAACGCCCCTGTGTACTTGGCTCCGGTGACTTCACGCTCCTCTTTGCCCATCCAAGTCAAAAACTAGAACCTATCTCTCTCTTCTTACCGCCCCCCCCCCCCCACCACCACAACCAAGGTTCTGGCTTTGTCTCTTCCATTCTGTCTCTCCATCTCTGCCTTCCTGAAGGGCTTTATCCTCTCCACGCTGAGTTTATTGTTATCTCTAAGTCTTCCTTCATATTGTAATCACATAGATCTCTCTACAACACAAAGCCAATCACGTTATTCTTCTTTCCATATTTTGCAGAGAAGCTCGGCATGGTGTCACATGTCTATGATCCTAGCATTCCAGACGCTGAGGCAGAAGGCTTGCCTGAACTACATAGCGATTTCCAGGCCAGATTAAGCTACATGGTGAGAAGTTGATCCAAACAAAACCAAGCAAAAATATTTCCCTAGGTCCTAGAGAAGGTCTTACACACACAGCTCTCTAGATTGGATGCCAGCCTCTTTCCCTGGGCCCTCTCCTACTGTAACACTTGTCCCAGTTTCCCCACCTCACCACCCATGCCCACTTTGATCACACCTAAGTCTTTACGCAGATGTAGAATCTTTTTCTTTGTTGTTGTTGTTGTTGTTTTTTTGTTTGTTTGTTTGTTTTTTGAGACAAGGTTTCTCTGTGTAGCCTTGGCTGTCCTAGACTCGCTTTGTAGACCAGGCTGGCCTCGAACTCACAGCGATCCACCTGCCTCTGCCTCCCGAGTGCTGGGATTAAAGGCGTGCGCCACCACGCCTTTTGTTTGTTTGTTTTGTTTTGTTTTTTCAGGCTCAGATCAAACTTTCTTTTGCTAGGACAACACTACTGACATTTCTAACAGAAAAAAAAAAGTGCTACTTCTTATGTACTCCCAGAACCACATTTAAAATATTTTTTGTTTGTGTAATCTTTGATTTTCAAGATAGGGTTTCTATTGGGATGGCCTTGAACTCATGGAGATCTGCCTGCCTCTGCCTCCCAAGTAAGTGCTTGGATTACAGGTGTGTGTCACTACGCCAGGCCTAAAAAATATTAGCAGGTATGTCTGTGCACTATGTGCATCCTGGGTACTTGTAGGGAGTAAAAGAGGGTGTCAGAGCCCCTGGAAATGGAGTTTCAGATGGCTACATGCCATTATGTAGGTGTTGGGAATTATACCTTGGTCCTCTGGAAGAGCAGCCAGTGTTTTTAATGGCTGAACCTTATCTCCAGCCCCCATGGTACTATCACATTTTTCTATTTCTGCCGTAGCCGGATAGCAATGGATGTGAACGTATCTGCCCACCACACTTGACCCGAGATCTTCAAGGCCAAGGAGCGCTCATCTCTGTAACTTCTCACTTGGCCGAGTGGTTTGCACACAGCCGAGCCTTATATTCCTCTCACCCAAACTAATAAACATGTTTAAGGATGGATGAATGAGTATCGTACATACCATCGAACAAAGTCAGGTAGGAGATTTCTGTCTGAGAGGTTTCTTTAGTTCTCATAACCTCAGAGGCTGGGTCAGGGCTGAGATAGAAAATGACAGTAGTAGTAACAACAACAACAACAACAATCTCCTTTGCCAGGGACTTAGCTTGGGCCAGGGACACCGTGCCAAATTTACAAGAATGGTCCCATGTAAGTCCTATGGTTTCATATGTCTCACAGATAGAAGGGGGTAAAATGGAGGTGAGGGGGCAGCAGAGGGGCCCAAGAATTGCTGTTATGTGTCAGAGCCACACTGATGCATTGTGCAATTTACACCAAAGTAGACTTGGTTAAAATCAAGTTAAGGCATCCATGCAAACTTGACCACTCTGTCACATTGGCTAATTTTGGTGCCAGGCTGTGCTGGGGCCTCTGCTCCTTCCTAAGTCCTCAGCCTTTGGGCTGCCAATGAATTCCTCACCCCTGACAGGTCCCCAGGAGCATATGGGGTCTCTATTCGTGAGGCCTGGGAAAGGGCTGGGTTTTGAGACAGCGTTTAGAATGCTGGGGCAGAATAGGACTCTCGCCTGAGAAAAATCAGGTGGGAAAAATGTGGCCAGAAAACTCGGTTTGCAAATAAACATTTTTCACAACCCACTTATTTGTGAGATGTGATGTTTTCCACCAAGTAAGTGGAGTAATTGCGCCAGGGGTCACTGTGGTTCTGAGGGGACAGCCTCAGCGACACACAATAAAGAATGGATTGGAGCCGGTGGGTGAGGATGTGGGAGACTTGGTTGAATTAAAACTTCTGGATGCTTGTAAATAATATTGAAAGCTGTTTTCCAGCATTTAATTAGGTGAAATATAAGGGTCTTTTATTTTTAAAACTTTTTTTTTTGGAAGGAGGAGGAAACACAGTGGAAAAATGCATGCCTCCACTCGGCACAGAGAACATTAAGGTCTCGTATGCCCTCCCTTCCCTCCACCTTGCCCAGTGCCCACTAAAGTTTTCAGGCTCTTATATGAAATTTACTTTGCCAATTTTCTGGGATTACAAGAAATACAAAATTGCCCTAGCAAGGCGATAGATGACTGTAATTTGACCTGTTTTGTGGGGCTCATCCACAACAATGGGCATAAGCCATGCACTCACTCGTACAACCACAGCGAGGGCCGAGGTGGACCACTAGAGGCTGTTTTTAATACATTTATTTTAAAGGCTCTCGATTTGAGTGTGGGTTCATAAGTTTAATGAAAGTGTAATCTGTTATTTTTACTAGGGAGCCCTTTAAAAAGAAAACCCGTGGTATGAGTTAAGAGAACAAAAGCAAGGGGACAGGGAGAGCTCATGTCAGAGCCCTTGACCTGGATGCATGAGGAGACCCTGGGTTTAATCCTCAGGAGTGAGTAGTAGGAGAGAGAGAAAGAGAGAGAGATGATAAAAATCATCTAATTGACCAAGTGCTGGATTCAGCTTGTATGTCACTTTACAGAGCATCGCTTCATCATGA
>NC_140491.1:108965573-109010573 GCF_964271855.1 Acomys minous | reverse complement strand
CCTTATTCCAGACAGGAGCTTAGGTAAATCTTGGGAATATGATGATGACCATGTGCCTATCCACTCGCCGATTAGACTCCAGGGTCTGAGGCTAATGATGTGCTACGGGAATGCCAGCTACTCTCAAGCTGACATGCTTCTCCACAGGCACTTTTCTCTCCCCAGCTTCTCTGGCCTCTATCTGCTGTCTATGACTCTAGGCTCCCCATGATCCAGCAACAGGAAACAGGAGCCTCTGGCACAGCAGTTTCCGCTCTCGGTCTTACGTTCCCCATCTATTCTCAACAGCCATTCCGACTTTCAAATCTACCAACTCTAGTGGGACTCACAGCTTTAAAATTTACGGGGGGGGGGGGGGGAGTCAATTCTCTTTCTGGAGTTTCAACTTTACTCTTCCAAAAATCCTCCTCAAACAAAAACCTTCTAGAGTTTTCCCCGTATAGAGTTTCCTTGGCACCCAAGCGCAAAGGGGGCTGAAGTCTGAGTGTGATAGGTAGCCATAATCCTTGAAATTTGAGAACAAGATAAAAGCCAAGAACTGGTAGCAATTAACTGAATTTTGTTCTTAGAAATTTGGTGTCCTTTATATTTCTGCCATCAAAAATGGCTTCAAGTTATTCATGGAGATAAAAAAAAAAAAAAGGCTAAATTTACTATACTTTTCAAATATTAAAAAAATAGTTATTATTTCTATAATGTCAGAATAACATTCAAAACTGTAGCATCTCCATGCTGCTACAGTGAAAATAAAAACAGAACACCAGCAGTGCTGTGCAACTGAAAGCAATACTGCCCAGCATCAAAAGGGGAACAGAACTGTGTTCCCACAGTTGAGAAAAGCAGCAAGCACATCAACAGAGATGCTTGGCAGCCATCCCAAAGAGACCAAAGGTGGATCTCAGAATGTTCGAGGGCACTGTAGCAAAACAGCAGCAGCAGCAACAACAACAACAACAACAAAAACTGCAGGGAAAAAAAAGCATATAGAGGACAAAAAAGAATATAGGAAATATATAGGTGGGTTGAAAATTAATGTGCTGGGGCTGGAGAGATGGCTTAACAGTTAGGAACATTCATTGCTCTTTCAGAGGACCTGGTTCGATTCCCAGCCCCGGCATGATGGGTGACAACCATCTATAACTCTTGTCCCAGGGAACCTGACTCCTTCTTCTGGCCTTCTCGAGCACTGCACACACCTAGACATAGACACACATGCAGACAAAATACCCATAGACATAACAGAAAAATACATAAAACTTTGAAGGGATGTGCTAAATTTTTTTTTTAACGTTTCCAAAAGTGCACTTTAACAGTAAAACGTTTAGAAAATTCACATGTAATAAAGTCTCTGCCATTTATATACAAAATCACAACTTTCTGTACACATTTACACATGCGTTTGTAATGAGCAAATGTTTAAAATGACACTAACGTGAACCCCCTGGGGAGTATGGGATGCCAAACAGTGCTCAGCAGCATTGGCTTTTCTGTGTGAGATTGTGTTTGTGTGTTAAAGAGCACAAAAGCATTAAGAAATGGAGAGAGGCGCATGTGCCCATCTTCCCGAGCATTGCCAGAGGAGACCAAACCTCATTGATGTTAAAAAATGATCTAGGAGTTGTAAACATTCAGTTTCAAGAGGCCTTGAAGCGAGGTCAAGAAGAGTCAAAACAGCTGACCTCTTGACAAGCATCAAATACGAGAGGCATCTTGTTCAGAATTGTAGGAGCAGAGAAACAATGCACTATGGCCACTAAGACGTAACATGAGCAAAGCATTTTCTCCAGGCAGTGCAGGTGCAGAACAGGCCTGTACAGGCTGTTTACCTTGAGAGTCCAAGGAAATTCCTTTCACCTTTAATAGTTTTTTTAAAGTAAAAAAAATGATGAGAAACAAAAAGGAAAATAAATAAGGAGAGATGAGGAAAGAAGGAAAGAACTGGGCTCTATAAAACAGGAACAACGTACAAAAGGAAAATGATGAAAGAAAAATAGACATAATGAAAATAAAAATGTAAGTACCAAAATGAAAAATCCCTTCTCAGGACCCTAACGTTAAAAGACTGGGGAGCATTAAGCCACTAGTGTAAGAGACCAACTTGGAAAACTCAACCCTCTCCCTTTCAGTATCCCAAAGAGCAACGACAGATAAGTATTTGTAAATGCGTGAGACACACGATCGACCTGTACGAGCAGAGCGACCACTTGCAGAGAAACACAACGCAGTCAGCAGTAATGAAAGCCCAGGTGCTGGGCCTGAGTCAAGGAGGCGGGAGAGCTTCTGTGTCAAAATGGACAGAAACAGTCTCATCGCAAACTCTCCTGGACCAAGGATACAGCGCCAAATCATAAAATAATGATCAAACAGGAAGGTAAGGGGAAAGAGAGTTCTGGACCTCAAGACCCTAGGGGACCATATGAAGATGACAGGAACGTCTGTTAATGGGACAGGAAGGTAGAGGCAAATGGTGGGGGGCGGGGGTGAGGAAAAGACACGCTCAGAATATAAGACCCATGAAGAAAGGCAAATTATTAAGAAAGAGAACATCACAATCTCCCCTTCCCATCGCTAATGGTGTATAGCCCATAGCTGCGGTGAGACCCACAGGCTCAGAGCCTCTGGCCTTATGCTCCTCAAAGCATCACTCCTTCAGCGGTCATGTTTGACATGTCTGATGGTCCCTGGAAAACCCAGAAGCGATTACTGAAAATAGTGATAGGCAATCACTTCATTCATAAGTGCTTAAGGAGATGGGTTACAGATACTATAAACAGTTCTCTAGCCAAAAGCTACATGGAAAAATACTGGAGAAAGAACTGTTCGTAGGGATTTTTAATGCCCCCCATACATTTCTGGGGATCTGAAGTCTGCAAATAGGGCGGTACTACTCTGGACTCCCTTGAAGGTCTATACAAATAACTGGAAATTTTAAGGTGTTCTGTCACTTGCCAAGTCAGTTGCAAATATGTTCACAGATACACAGAGTTCCTTGGCTGTCTGTTCTAGGAATTAAGAAAACCTGCCCAGTAATAGCTGACCACTGAGTTAATCAGTCAAAGATTTTGATGACCACATCTGACAATTAACACTGATTTTATAGAACTATATCAGATGTCACCGAGGACAGAATGTCAGCAAATGACAAATAAAAGCATCAGCCGAACTGGAAAGAAGGGAAAGACTATATGTAGCATTGCTGGAAGATCACATGTAAAATGTCTACATAATGTTCAACTAAGATTTATAAAACATGCAAAGAACAGGCAGGAAACAATGGCTCACCCAGTGAAAAACAAAGTCATGCTTATGCCCCTACAACAGAGGAAAACCCCATCAAACAAAACAGCCGTCACTGGAAACTGTCCCTGATAATATTTAGATGCTGGCTTTTCTAGACAGAACTTTAAACTGCATGGCTTAAATATGTTAAATAAACTAATTAATACATGACTGTAAGCTAAAGGAAAACATGAGAACAATGTCTCACCAGATACAGAAGAAGTCAATAAAATCCTGTGCCACAAAAAAACACTCATGGAAGTAAATTCACCAGAATGGTCTAAGACCAATAGGCAACAAAAGGAAGAATCAGTACATTTTAAAAAGTTATTCATTGAGAGACATTAAGAAAAAAATGAACACAGCCTCGGAGATCTAGGGGACATCATCAGGAACAGAAGCATACACATAATGAGAGGTTCAGAATGAGGGGAAAGAGGGTAGAAAGAAAACACGAAGAGCTGGAGATAGGGCTCGGCAGGGAAAGGCATTTGCTGCCAAGCCTGACGACCGAAGTTCAGTCCCTGAGACCTGCATGGTAGAAAGATGGAGCTCAACATATTCAAGTTTTCTGATTCCCTAAACACAGGCTACGGTGTGCATTCACAAACAATAAAATAGATAGAAAGATAGATAGATAGATAGATGATAAATAAATGTGAAATAATTTTGAATGCATGAGGAATTAATGATTAATGGCAAACCCCGAAGTGCTATAAAATACATTAATCTACATATCTAAGAAGTTCAATGAACTCTAGGTAGAATAAACTAGAATAATTTAACCTTTAACACCTTTACCTAACCTAACCTTTAACCTTTTTTGCTGGAAAAAAAAAAAAGAAATAAAGGCTCAATCTTGAAAGTAGGAAGAGAGAAGTGACTTAGGTGCAGTAGGCCATCAATGTAAATACCAATGAATTGCTTATTGAAAACTCAAGAATCTAGAAGATGATGATATGGTATGTGCAATGCTGAAGAAAAATACTGTTGATCAAGAATTCATGTCCACTAAGACATTCTTAAAAATAAGGGCAAAATAAGAAAAAAAGGAAAGAAAGGAAGGAAGAGAGGGAGGAAGGAAGAAAGAAAGAAACAAAGAAAACAAAGTACATGAGTCTGGACATGTACTCATAGTCCAAGCCATCTAGAAAACTGAGAAAAGAAGAGGCAATTAAACCAAAAGTTGTTTCTTTGAAACAGTCAAATTGACAAGTCACTATCTAGACTGATGAAGAAGAGAAGACACATTAATAAAGCAAAATTCAAAGAGGAACCATTACTCCATGGAAACAGATTGTAACAGAAAACTGTGAATAACCATATACTGACAGAGGAGGTAACACAGATGAAGTGGGCATGTTGTTAGAGAGATAAGCCCTAGTGAGAAGGAATAGAAAATCTGAGTACATTTAATCAGTAATCCAAAAGTTCCCATAAGAAAACCCCTGAACTAGGGGCTCTTCTGGAAAGTCATCCCATTCACTAAAGCAGCAGCACGGAGTCTTCATAAACTCTTTCTTAAAACAACAACACCACTTCCCAGCAAACTCTGAGACCAAACACATAAAAAACCAAGCTGTACATCAATAGTGGTTATGAATACAGACACAAAACTCTCACCTGAATTCAACCAAACAGGCTCAGTACTGTATAAAGATGACTGTATACCAAGGCCAAATAGTGAATTATATCAGTAATTGAAGATGCATTCAATGTTTACAAGTCATTCAATATAACACACTACGCATGACCATCCCCATAGACACAGAAGAAGCATTTGATATGGTCCAATATCCTTTCAGGATAAGAAGAGCCAACAACAGCCAGGTATGGTGGCATAATCCCAGCACTGGGGAGACGGAGGCAGGCGTGACTTCACGGCACAGTGGCAGAACTCTGTGAATTCGAGGCCAGCCTGGTCTACAAAGTGAGTCCAGACAGCCAGAGCTACACAGGGAAGCCCTGTCTTTAAAAACCAAACCAAACCAAACTAAACCAAAAAAAGAACAGCCAACAACTAGGAATATAGGAACATTTATCAAGCTGATAAAGATACATCTATTAGTATAATTGTCAGTATAATTAGAAAGAAAGACTGGATATTTTCTCCCTAATCTTAGAAACAAGAAAGGAATATCTACCCTTGCCACTTACATCTAATGCTGCACAAGCTGCAC
Organism: Acomys minous; assembly: GCF_964271855.1. NCBI lineage: Eukaryota > Metazoa > Chordata > Mammalia > Rodentia > Muridae > Acomys > Acomys minous. The sequence goes on along the minus strand of NC_140491.1, from coordinate 109,005,114 downwards.
TAGCTAGAGCAAGCAGGCAAGAAATCAGTTACTAGGCATTCAGATTTTAAAAGATGCTCTATCTGTTTAGAATAGTATTGATCCTGTACATTAAAAAAAAACTGTAAGAAACAAAAAACTATTATGGCTTAAAAATAAACTCAACAAGGGGTTTATTGAATACAATATAACAATGTAAAATTATTTGTATTTCCATGCATTAATAGTGAATATTTTAAAGCACCAAATTAAGAAAACAATCTAGTATTAATAGTCTCAAATAAGATAATTTCTCAAAATTTGAAATGTATATACTTAAAACATCATTGAATAAAATTAAATAAGACCTAAGTAAATGGAAAGGCATCCTATGTTAATGGATCAAAAGACTTACTAATGTTAAGAAGAAATAGTTCCAATGTAATCTCTATTAAGAGACTTGTCTGCAGAAATTGAAACACCGATCCTGTAATCCCTATGGGAATGCAAGAGAAGTTTGTATTGGCAAGGGTGTGCTACTGAAGATAAGATGATGTAGTTGCTGCAGAAAATATTTGGCAACTCCTCAAAAAGTTAAATGCAGTTACCATTCGACTCATCAAATCTATTTCTAAGTGTATGCCCAAGAGAATCATGGGATCACATAAAATTACCTGTACACTGTCCATATTAACATTACTCCTAACAGGTGAGACAGCCCAAATGTTCACTTAATAGGTGGATAAATACAGTGTTGTCTATCCATAGCATAGCCATAAAAGTAGACTATTAATACATAGATGGAACTTGAAATGCTAAGTAAAATATGCTGGTAAATACCACATTTCTGTAATTCTATTTTTATTTTAAAAAAACAATTTTGTTATAGTTAATAATAACCCAACTAAGCCATAATGTTATTTTATTCAATAATTTAAAACTCAGGATATTGGGCTGGAGAGATGGTTCAGCAGTTAAGGGCACTGGCTGCTTTTCCAGAGGCCCTGAGTTCAATTCCCAGCAACCACACAGTGGCTCACAACCATCTATAATGGAATCTGATTGCTTCTTCTGGTACACATAAAAACAGAGACTCGTATACATAAAATAAATCAATAACATTTTTTTAACTCAGGATTGAGAAACACTTTGGAGAAGTGTGCATTTTCTTTAGAGACTTTCAAAGTCTTATTTACACACGGTTAAAAGCTACGGTACAGCACAGCAAGCTTTCTAGCATGAGAACATGGCAGCTGCCCTCAAGGCCTCTCACAGCAGCCAAGGCCTGCACACTTTAGCTGTGCACTTCAGCGGGAGAAGTGGCCTGGCCATCACCAAATGAGTTTAATTTTCTGCTTTGCCTATACTTTCTACCAGCCATTCAACACATTTGTCAAATGTCTTCTAGAAAGGCCTAGAAGATTTTTGTCAGGTCCTAGAGAGAATCAAAATTAGAAAGCTTTGAGGGGCTTGCAATAGTACGTGAGATGGATATAGATTTTTTTCCTTTTGTGATAAAGGGCAACCGTTAAGGTTTCAAGATATTTCCTCTGAAACTCTATAATAGGAATGTCATGAAAACCAGGTATTCCTGAAAATTATCCTTTCTGATTGAGCTTTAAAAGTGTGGATTATGGATGTTCTTTAATTCCAGCTGCAAGAAGGAAGGGAAAAGCGGGAATTCAGAACATCCGAGGGCTATCCCCTTCATTGTTACAGCGTTATCTACGATAGCCGCAGAGTCATCCGTGTCCTACAGCAGGGATAAATAAAGTGTTGTTCACATGCACAAAGGAATATCATTCAGCCTTCAAAGAAGAAGACAGTCTGTCATACGTGGCAACGTGGATAAATCTGGAGGACATCGTGCCACGTGAAATGCCCAGGCACAGACGGTCAAATGCCACGTGAGCTCGCTAGCATATGGAATCTAATAAAAGTGAGCCTTTGGAAGCAGGAGGTAGGATGACGGCTCCCGGAGGCTGGATTGTTGGCCAAAGATCCAAAGCTTCAGATGAGAAGAACAGGACCTGAAACACATTGCAGAGCAGAGTGAGATCCTCAGGCACCATCATCTGTTGTGTCTCAAAATAAGTAAGAGGGTAACGTTCAAGTGGCTTGCCGCTAAAAAGAACCGCGGGTGAAGTAGGCGATGGGTATGTTCACTGGCTTGATTTCATTAGTCCACGTTAGCTATTGGGGAGGGAGGGATCAGAACATCACATTGTACCTCATAAATGCATACAGTTCTGATTCATTGATTAAAATATGAATAATAATTTTAACGGTGATAATAATACCTACTTCATGTAATTACTATGGAGATTAAAAGAAGGAATATGAAGTGCTTAGCGGAGTGCTTGAAATGGCTTCATAACTACTCAAATCCATTAGTCCCTCCTCACGCAATTAATTCTGGAGACATTCTGATGAATTAAATATTTTCCTGTACAAAAAAAAAAAAAACTTAATGTCTTGGAGAGTTTTTAGATAGTTATACTTTTGGTGGGTTTTTTTTTTCTTTACAAATCTGGAATGGATTTAGATCAGAGTAACCCTAAACACTGCAATGTTACTTGAACCCTAAACATTTTATATTTACCAGCATTGCCAATTAAAGTAAATGTTAATTAAGCCATCAAATCTATTTTGATTGAGCTCATTTTTTAAAATCATCTTCTATATGCAATTTAGACTTTCAACATAGTGATGTTGACTCTCCAATGCTGGATTCCGAATGATCCAAGGTCTATGGACCCTTGGAAAATAATGCAAAATTCATTAGCATTATGGCTGAAGCTCCTCTTCCTCACAATGCCGGGAGGTTAATCCTATCTTTGCTTCTAGCCACTATGAATATTTATTGGCACATAAAGTCAGACCAAATGACACAGAACTAAGGATAATGCAGATTCTCCCAGTGTCCCACCCTATCTCTGGTATAATTTTCAACCCCAGAGACTCTCTACTTTTAGGGAGAAAATTCAAAATAAAAGGAACCTGTGACACATGAATTGATACAATATGCTAAATATGCTATTATATTTCAAGGTCAATCCCTATTGTCTCTATTTTTGGTCATTTCAGCTACAATTTTGTCCCCGTCCCTTTGTCTGTTAGCCCTGTTGCATAGCTGTTCCAAGCTACTTTATTAGCTCAGGGGACAAACACTCTTCAGATTAAATCTCTTGATTTGCCGTTCACCAGGACAGCAGGAATCCAGGATACTCCTAAGGGCGTTCTTCTGTGTTATCTAAAAACCCCATCACTCCCTCATTCTGGAGTGGCCCAGAGCCGTTTCCCAGCCATGAGCTTCCCCACTGGTGGTGGTACCACGCAGCCTGCTAGGGTCTTGAATGTACAGTGGCTCTCTTGCTGGCTCAGACTTGTGGACAGACCTTACTGATGCTAACACCAACTCTGCATCAGCCTGACATGTTCAAGTTTTATTCCCAAAGCTGGTCCACATGGTGCCGGATGCAGCAGTCATTTGAGTTGGCCTAGGTGTTCTTATTAAGCCAGAGGACCCACTGGAGCCCATTTTTCCTCAAGGAGAATTCCCTCACGTGTATGCTAGTTTTCCTTTCCTCCTATTACACCTCAGTTGAAACAGGGACTTCTAAAGATTCTGCTGTGGTCTCTCCACGTCGACCACCAATAAAGAAAATGCACTACATGCCAAACTGGTGGAGATATTTTCTCAGTTGAGCTTCCTTTTTTCCAAAATGACTTTACCTTGTGTGATTAACCAGATTAATTCTGGTGTTGTGCCCAAGCTGAAAGCCTAACCACTCTGAGCCCTGAAATAGCTCCTGAAGTATCAAAGGCCTCAGGGAACACATGAGTAGGAACAATAGCTTGAACGAAGTGTGTTTTCTTTTGTAATGACAAGTCTAAGAGTTGACAAGTGCAGATGTTGGTTTAATAGGTCAAATGGCAGACCAGGGCTGCCAGATGGCTTGGTGGATAGAGCCAGGCAAGCTGCCTTAGATCTCTGCACCCACATAGCAGAAGGAGAGAACCCACTCTTGGAGCTGTTTTCTGATGTTCACATGAGTGCTAATGCATGCATGCATACATACACACACACACCTGCTACTTCCCCATTCCCCACCATATATATATACATACGTACATACAAATATACTTTTAAAATGTAACAAAGTGGCTGAACCAAGTACTATGTATCTCTTGGCATTTCTTTCCTAGTCACAGGTGGTAGTTGCATATTTAGTTATTATATCACATTTTAAGCAACTAAGAAGAAAAAAAAAGAACTGTGGGTAGAAGGAAGTATTGGTGAATGTTCTGGAAAATGTATCCTAACCCTGACACCCTCAGCCAATGCTGAATAATAGACTTGGGTTAGGCTGTGCCACATGGCTCCTCCTAACCTCAGGAGAGTCCAGGATTCTAAAGCATGTAGAAAAATCTAGATTTTAAATTCTGGGCATATACTGGAAAAAGCTGCCGAGATAAGTATTGGCTGAATCCAACTGTCGCAGACAGGTGAGAGCTGGGACAAAGGCAGCGACAGTGAGGGTAAAAACGCGGGCAAGTTAAAACCAGAATCAACCATGCTCTTTGAGGGAGGGCAGTGACAGGAGGGCACAGGTCAGGTGCCACAACTTACCCTTTTAGTAGCCTCCTAAAAGGGCTAATAAACTTCTCAACACAAAATAGACCAACTGCCAAGACCGACAAGTCTCCAAATGATGCTCAGAGTTGTGAAGTCTGTGGACCTGTTGTGTGACCTTTGACTGTTTTTTTCAGGAAGCCAAGACTGGCAGAGTAAGAACCCACTCAGAGCCCGGGCATGATTTTTCAGTCAGAAAATTTGTCAAACTATTTTGAGACTTTTCCCGTTTCAATCTCGTGCTCTTTCTTTCTTTCTTTCTTTCTTTCTTTCTTTCTTTCTTTCTTTCTTTCTTTCTTTCTTTCTTTCTTTCTTCCTGGTATCAAGTCAAACAAAACATTCCATCACTTTATATGAAAAAGCACTTTTGTGGCATAAACGGGGAAAGATATGGGGCACGCGGGCTCTGAAATCCTATCGGAGCCGTCGGTGAGTGCCCTTGATTTCCACGAGAGCCAGCCGTGTAGCCAGCCCTCCAGAGCCCGTTTTACATGGGTATCCTATTATTTACCAGGCACTTTAAATTGAGACCAGCATCCTGATTCTCAAGCCGCATGGCTTTTATTGGAAGTCTCTGCCACGTTTGAACATCTTTAATACATTTTAAAAATAGAATTGTAAAAGGCAGGGACCAGACTTCAAAGCATAGACATGTTGGCCAGAATTGTGAAGCTGGCGACAGTTTTCACTGGTTGTAAAGTTCGGGAGCCTCTTTCAATCTCCAGAACAATTGAGGAGGAAGGGGTCCAGCAAGCATTCTTCCCCCTGGTGTCTCCAGGACTGGCCTGAACTTACCAGGTGTGGGGGAGCAAGTGTGCAGAAAGGGAACCAGTTAGTTAACAAAAGGCCAGAGTAAAAAAAAAAAAAAATGAAACAACAACAACAACAAAAAAACCCAACCCGTACTGATCAGACCAGGAGAGGAGCTAGAAACCAGGCCAAAGCAAAAGCAAAGGAGGAAGCAGGGCAGGCCACTCTCGCGGGGGCTTCGTCCCACTCTCGCGAGGCTTCATGCCTAGTGTAGCTCACCTCCCGCCCAGCCCACATCATCTTACGATGGAGCCTATACAGATACCCTCTGCATAATGAAAAGCACGATCGCTTTCTCTTCTGCTTTCCAATGGGCCTTCTATGAACACTTATTACAGTCTGCTGCCTTTATTTATTTGCATGTTGAATGCTTTCTTCCCTGAAAAACAACGAGCCACGTCCTACTCATCTCCACATTAAATTAGATGCATCTTTCAAGAAACGTAATATCTGGTTTGGAGAAGTCATGGAGGCAGGCTGTTTGAATGGCCACAGTCTGCCACAGTGGCTCAAAAGCATGAGAACCTGCCCTGAAGGGTGAGTGGGCAAACTGGAGACCCAGGAGAGGGGGGGGGGGGGGAAACTGTCCTTCCAGTTAGAGGTTGGCAGGCTGAGGACTCAGGGAAAACTGATTGATATATTAGCTCACCATGGAATATACAGTGTCTCCGTTGGATGACAAGCTGGAAGGAACACCAACAATTTGTATTTTAACAAACCTTTCTGGTGGTTCTGAGGTACATTAAAGTCCAGTCGCTGCTGGGTGTGGGGGCTCCTGCTTGTCACCCCAGCAGTTGGAAGCGGAGGCAGGAAAAGCAGAGTTCAAAGTCATCCTTAGCTACACAGCAAATTGGAAGTCTGCTCGAGCAACCCTGTCTACGTCCTACAAAAATGTTCAAGAATCACAGCCCAGTCTTCTCATCCTCGGCTGAAAAATAAATAGCAGCCACCTCAGGGTACAGCTGCAATCAGATGACGCTGTGTTGTTTACTCCAGAGCGCATACGGATTCGTCACTCTGTGAGTGAGGTATTTTGGCTTCTGGCATTTCCAATACTGGCTTCATCCGATGGTGCTGGGGCGTTCGGATACTCGGCCTCCTGTGGCTCATTTAAATTCCCAGAGTCTACCAGGTGAACCATCTCCTTGCAGAGTTCCCGGGAGTGAGCCAAAGCCAGGTACCAATCAAATCCTCATTTTCCTAGAAGGGACGCATCCTTTTCCCCTCACAGCAGGGCCTGGGGAAGACAGGAGGCAGTCATTGTGTGGGCTGCGAACAGCTGTGGACCATGGAGCTTGCCTACCTAGGAAGGAAAGCTCCTCAAAGGATGGTACCTTGAGAGAAAGGCCAATGAGGAGAAGCCCTTTATCAGGGAGGCAGAAGAAACCCCGTGTTTCCGAGGCCTCGTGTTCAAACAGCCACTTCAGTCACTTAGAGTTTTCCAATTGATTTCCTCTTAACTGAGTCGCGATACCTTAACATTTGTCAGCAAGCCACATCCCTTCCAAAAGGAAATAGGAACCCCCTTGCTGCTTTTATTTAATTTTACCAGACAGCTACATCCCCCCACCAGCACACGCACAGATATACACATAGACACATACATAGACACACACACACACACACACACACACACACACACACACACACCAGAAAAATCAACTTTAACTGGAGTGCTTGCTATATCTGACAAGCTTCTATTTCAGAATGCACTTGCAGCCAGCATCACAAACTGACTCTTCATGAAGGTGTATGTGCAAAGTGTGCATGTGTGCACACACACACACACAAGCAAGCACACACATACACACACACCCCTAGAGTTCATTCTCCCCTGTCTAAAAACACCAGGGAAGCCACCATTCTCCAGGCCTGTGTTTGCCCAGCCAGCACTCACTAGGCAAAGCACACTCAGGATCTAAAGTGCTTCTCTCTGCCTCAGGGCTGCTACCAAATAACACTCCAGGTGGGCTGTGCTCCACAACACAAGCACAGTGGAAAGCAACCACCCTCTGGCACTTGAAGCCAATAAAAAACCCTGTCCTTTCACTCGCAAATAAATAATGCTTTGAAAATTATTGTTATTACTGTTTTTTTAATAAGTCTGCCTTGTCCCAGTGCCCGCCCCCTCCCATCCCGTTTCCATTTGTTTTCCTGTGGGGGCCAGATCTTTGAAGCCACGTCTCCCTGAGAAGAGGGAAGGAAGATGGAGCACCTTCTCTGCCTGGCTGACCCTCCCTGGAGGGGCCTGGTGGGAGTGAGCCACCCCTGGTGGGACTTTTCTCATTAGCCCTGTGGGCAGCCAGCATTCCAGCCAGGCCGGCCTTACCCATCTAAGCAGAGAACCCTGACTATCTCGTGAGCTATAGTAAAGGTGGTCAGATGTGACAACTAGTTTATTATCACGGGATCGGTTCTGATGCCCCCAGGAGTGGGAGGGGCGGGCCCACTTCCCACAGATGACTGGTTTAAGGGCCGCCCCATAGCCAAAGAGCCTGAGAAACCCAATCCTCGCCTTGACTGTGAAGCAGCCTTTGTTGGCTAATAGCCACTTAAAACAAATGCTGAGAGCAAGCTTGAAACAGCACCAGCCAAACAAATGTTATGAGAGTAATAAATGCCAGAGTAGCATTCCTACAGCAGAATATTTTTAAGTCAAGCCGATGGTACAGGATATATAAAGATGATGGAGCAAGACACCGCATGCTCTTAACATAAGTCTACACAAGAAGGAAGACGTGTGCGCGGATAACAGCAGAAGCTCACCTCAAACCAGGAGCAGTAGGAACAAAACATCTGGCAGGTTCGACTTCCGCCTGCTGCAGTTCAGGCAATTGTAACTAAAAAGAAGGCACCAAAATGAAATTCAGGAGGAAAGTACTGATTTTCCTAGAGACAAAAAATGTGGGACCTCCATGGATTCCTCTCTTCCATATCCCCCGTGCTTTCCTGAAAGAGGCTGCCAGTGTCCCTGTGGCGCTGTGACACTTCAGGGAGGACTGCGGCCTTCCGGGTCAAGGATGGTTCATGGTACTGACGGGAGCTCTACCAGGGGGCACCTTGGGATTTATGATATTTTTGTTTTTGCTTTTCAAGCCAAGGTTTATTTGTATAACAGCCCTGACTGTCCTGAAACTTGCTTTGTAGACCAGGCTAGCCTCAAATTCAGAGATATCTGCTTGCCTCTACCACAGGAGTGCTGGGGTTAAAAGTGTTTGCCTCTATCACTGGCCTTTTAGTCCTGATTTATATCTATATACCACACCTTTTCCTGCTTTATACAGGGTCACCCAAGCAAGCAAGCACACCACACACACACACACACACACACACACACACACACACACACACACACACACACACACCCCTCAGACCCCATAACTGGGATAGGAAGTCCATCTCTAACTCTCCTGCCCAGCTATTGGCTGTTGAGATCTTTACTATCCAATCAGAGATGATGGAGAACTTTTATAGAACACCGAGACAGGAAATTCTTCATAGACAGGACAATGCCCACATCCGGGCTGCAACCAGATCTCTGGGCCCAGAAATCAGCATCTGCTACACAACACACAATGCCATCCCCCAACAAACATAAGAGAACCACAGAGAAACCATCTCTGTCACAGAACTCCTACCTGCTGTGACCTGCAGCCAAATGCATCCTGGGTTGCACACAAAGATGAAAGAAACCTATTAGATGAGAATAGAAGAGGTAAAGCAATGAGGCAAGATCAAATAGGGGATACTCATAATTTGACCGATGCCTACAGCATACGTAGACAACTACCATAAAAAACAAGGCGGGAAATGTGGGGATCTGATTTGACTTTATCCTGAAAGCAATGATGGGGAGTCAGTGGAGGCACTGGACCATGGAACCACCCTTACCAGGAGCACAATTTAAAAAAAGAAAGAAAGAAAGTCAGTGGATGAACAGAGACATAGATGAAGAGATATAAACAAAGGCTGGGACTAGAGAGCCAATGGGGGTTCGGGGGCATATAGAACTTTGGTAAGGAACAATCTAATCAGGGATTTTCAGGTATGGCAGCATGTTAAACTCACTCGGGGAAATTTTTTTTAAAGCCTTGATTTCTCCCTTAAGTTGCTGATTTAGTTGGTCTGGAAGGGTTTGGTTTTTGACCTCATCATATCATCCAACGTGCAGCCACTGCTGTGAACCCCTGGTCCTGAAATGGCAACAAAGTACAGAACCCTGTGAGAGGTGTATAGGCCTACTACAGGGATGCAGGAAGCATGGGAAGGACAGAGGCAAGGATCGGAAGACAGAGGAGTTGGGGGCCTGAGAGATGGCTCATTGGTTAATAACGCACGCAGCTGCGTAGTAACCTCATTCCGGCCAAATGGCCGTCCAGCTGCACTCTCAGTACCACGGACGCCGCCCACCATCAGGCTTTCCCTGCAGTGCGGGACTGTAGCCCCTCACACCATGAGCCAAAGAAGCAAACTCTCCCTGATGTGGCTGTGTGCCAAGTTCTTGGTCACAACAATGAGCATATAACTGTTACATATGAAGTGTGAGGGATAATTGAGAATCATTATCGTATTTGTGACAAATCAAGTTTCAGATGGGTCCTGTCAGGACAGAAGAAGAAACTGCTGATGTTGTCGGGTACTTTCATACTTGAATTTTAACATGAAATCCAATACGCCTAACTTTGAAGGGAACGTCTAAGGAGCAATAACCCCTGGCCTCTCTTTTTACTGTTTCATAGTAATTGCTTCGCTCTCAAAGGTTCACAAACATGAGCTTCTTAAGGAAGAGTTTAAAATTAGGCTTCTCCCTGGGATAAATGTACATTTGCTAAAAATCAGCTGCCCATCATCCAAACTACAAAAAAAGAGTTATGGCGAAAGCCAGGCCAAATTCCCCTTAGTTCTCAAATGAAGCTAGTTTCAATAATGGTTATGCTGCTGAGAAACCTGTAACGAAATTCACGCGTTCCTCAGGAGCCTCCTCATGTTAATTCATGGCCTTGGAGAAATCCGTCCACCAGTCCAGCATTCCTGTGAATCGTGGACCTGCGGTGCTTTCGCTGCTGTCTAACTGCCAGCTTCTTTTTACTTTTAAATACACACCTTCTCATACTGTGCAATGTTTGCATCCATTAAAATTAGAAGGCTTTATTTTCAAGAAAATAAAGAACAACAACCAAAAAAAAAAATACTAACTCCACACAAATGCATACACATTTTATCTGCGTGTTATAGAAAGTGCATGTAAAATTCTATGTAAAAAATGGTTAAATGAATTTTAACAGAAAACCTGTTAAATTTTCTGTATCCAGTTACATAAAACATATAAAACAGATTATAATAATAAAATATTGTCAGATATGAGAAAAATGGCGCAGTTCAGAGGATGGGAGTTTGATTCTCAGCATCCAGTTCAAGTGACTCACAATCACCTGTAACTCCAGTTCCAAGAGATATGACACCTTGGGCCCCCTGTGAACACCTGCACATGAGTGCAGGTAGACATACACATAATTAAAGATAATAAGTCTTTTAAAATATTATCAGAAAACTCATTAATACTAATGTGGCTTATTCAGTTCTTACTTGTAATCCAAAATCACGGGTAGTATAGAGGACTTCTGTCAAATATTATAAAAGGGATACACGATCTTTAAGAAAGCTTTGACATTGTTTATGAAAGGGGCCATATAGAAATGTTGACAGTAAATTTCCTTAGACATGAGTGTCATAGGAGAGAACATTAATAATACTTGCTGGGGTTCTTAGTGGGCTGGCACCCTGGTTCAATGAGCCATCCAGGGAAGACTTAGGAAGAAACAAGTCAGAAAGAGCCACACTGGGAGGAAGGTACAGGGGTTAGGGGGAAGGGTGGGGCTATTCTTTGGTCATTGTGGAAGGGCTTCCCTGAGGGACCCTACACCAACTGAGAGTTTCTGGTAATAAAATCAAGCTATGTGGAGTGCTGTGGAAAAGCGTCAAGTGCACAGTTAAAAAGGATTGAGGTGTTCGTGAGGGAGGCCACACCTTGATTCATATCACTGGCCTTTGTTGATCTTCGTTCATTAATTGATGGTACGCTTAATGCTAGGCTCTCTGCACTTTGTAGGGAAAGGAGCTGGGTATTGTCTACATCTCTGCCTTGTGGGCACTAAAATTTACCTGCTGGGTGGCAATTTGGCCAGAATGAGGCTAGTCTGCAAGTTCATGTAAGGGCGGCTGTCTAGTCACTTAGGTCACTAGAAAACGCACTCAACCCCTCCCCCCCCCCCACACACACTAGATATAATGTCAAATGAAATAGTAGCAACATTAAAGGTTTACTTTGAGTTTAACATACAAATTCAATTTATATAGACTAATCACTGAAATTATGGATGCTATTTTTGACATTTCAGTGGCTCTTGTACCTGCATTATCTCACTGAATTCCCACAATAAACATGGGGGTTGTCCTCAATTTACCCAGATAGATGAGGCCATCGTGACTTCTAGCAATGAAGTAATTTGTGTTCCCTTCCCTGCCTAGATCTGCCTTATTCCAGAAGCCCACTGCCAAGAGCGGTGTTAAACTCCTGCCACTTGGATTTGCACTGGTTATAATATTCTGTTAAATATTTCATATTTACTCACTTACTTGGGAAACTGTTGCTGAGTATCCACTATTTGTCAGGAATTAGGGGTTCCTGACCCCTAAAATTAAGGTTAGAGTCTTCAAGCAACTCACAAACTATAAGAGAATGCCTACCGCCTTAAGAAAACAAATTGAAACAGTTCAGTAGTCAAAACAGCGCCAGGGTAGCTACAGAATCCAGGGGAAGGCCAGGAGAGGGTCCTCGGCAGATAGGACTCTGTAAACCGACTGGAAGACTGAGTAAGGTCTGGGCATGAAGATTAAGATGGGGAGCATCACTGCTATGTTTTAGATCGCCAATGAATCACAAGGCCTCTGTTTCAAAGGCTTGGGTACCAAACCCATGGCGATATCGGGAACTGGTGGCACTCCCAGGAAATGGGGACCCATAGAAGGAAGTTAGGTCACTGGGATCCTGTGCTTCGTCCTTCTTTCCTATATTACTTACTAGGCACCACAAGGCGAGCATCTTCCTCAGCCACATACATATCTCACCACAATCTACGGTGCTGTCACAGGCCCAAAGGCAACAGGACCATAAGACCACAAACTGAAACTATGAGCTGACGGAAGTAAACCTCTCGCCTTTCACATCAATTTTCTAAGGTATTTTGTCACAGCAATAGAAAGCTAACATGAAAATGGTAGCCAGGAACAAGGGATAGCTCATGGGCAAGAACTGTGTGACACAGATGTAGCAGATGGTTTGGAGTTGGGAGGAGGAAGGGAGAAACCAAAAAGAGTAAGCCTAAGGTGGTGGTTTCCTGTGGTCAGAAGACCTGCAGGATGATCTTCTAGAGAACAGGAGAAATTCAAACACTTGACCCTGCTCCAGGGCCACTGACTCAGAACCTTCCCGATGAGCCTAGTGATCGGTGTTTTGACAAGCCCTACAGGGAAGCCTGATCAGAAACTTTGAGTCTAGGTCACAAAAGTTTAGGGTCTCTCAACAGTGCTACCTCATTAGAGAAAAATCACTCTAGATTTTCAGACCGATAGGGGTTTTTCCTAAAGACAATTTCAGAAGTGTTCTAGCTGGAGTTTTACTGTTCCGCATTCGTCTTTGAAAGTAGCAACTCGGCAACATTTATAAATTATAGCAGAACAAATGGTTTCCAGACCTCCACTCATGACCTGCACGGGACCTGAAAATACCATCTGATTGTGAGACATTATGGAAGAAAATGAATTTGTAAGATGCATAAATGGTCGAATGGTTTTATTGCTCTTTATATGACAAGTTTGTGGAAAATGGCAAATGATACTTTTAGTTTATATTCCGCTATAACAACAACTGATTATTTCTGAAGATTAAATTACTGTGTAGCAAGATGAAATGGGCTGTGTGGTCACTTCCTCATTGAAGCATCTTCTAGTAGCAATTTTTAAATGTGTGAGCTCAGCTAACTGAAGACAGGAGAGTAGATTTATTTTCTGTACGATCTACAGAGCAGTGGCTGACGGCTTACAACTCTGGCTGTACAGAGGTATCTGTCTGAGCCTCTTTACTTGGGATGGTGGCCATAAAGGATGACCCAATGTCTAAACAAGAACAGTAAAAACAAACAGCTCAGCCTTGGCCGGTTGCCAATGAAGATGAACAAATGACAGAGGGAAAAGGTGGGGGGGGGGGTGCAGGGAAAGAGGACAAAATGTTGATGAAACCCTGGCTTCTCAAGCAGGAGGTTAATTACCAAGGTTGATTGTGGTGCGTATGTGTGTACATACACACAGACACAATTTTCCATGGTTCTTGCTGGACTCTAGCTGTCTGCATCCCAAATCCCCAACGTTCTGAAAAGAACACTCCTACTAGCTGGCAAAACCCAATAGATGCATCTGAAGAATTTATTGCTGTTTGGATAGACATGGCCCCCATAGACTCGTGTGTGTGTGTGTGTGTGTGTGTGTGTGTGTGTGTGTGTGTGTGTGTGTGTGCCCGGATCACAGGGAGTGGTGCTATTAGGAGGTGTGACCTTGTTGGAGTAGGTGCAGCCTTATTGGTGGATGTAGGTGCGGCTTTGATGTCGCCTATGCTCAGCTGCCATGGTATCTCTTCACAGCAATGAAACTCTAAGACAGTTGCCTTCATTGTGTATGCCAATGAACACAATGACCAGCTCCTAAACGTTGACTAATTTCCTTTTACTGCCTTTACATACATTGTCCTAGCATGTCCTGGTTCTACAGCTTTGTTAAATACTTGGACATTTCTTTACATGTATTTCCTAGGTTCACTTGGTATTGATAGTATATATAGAAAGCTAGAACTTGCTAAAGATAGTAGGCACACATTTAACGCAGATTAAAAATAAATGCATTACCAAGGGAAAAACATTTCCTCTGTGAGGTACTTTAAATTTACCATCAGTAGCCTTGTTATAACATTCAGAGCGAAGCCTGTAATAATGTAATAAGTAATTTTCATTCTTTTAAAAAAAGATTTTATGTATATGTGCATATGCCGGTGTGAGTTTGTGCCACTTGCGTGCATGTGTTCATAGGGGCCAGAAGAAGGTGTCATATCCTTAGAGCTGGAGGTATAGTAGTTGTGAGCCACCCAGCATGGGTGTTAGGAATTGTCCCCAGGTCCCCACGGTGGTGCATCAAGCCCCCTCTCAGCCGTTGATGCGTCGCTCTTGCCCCAGTAATGTGATGTTCATAATAATGTAACATGATATGAGTTCTCAAAGTATGGGCCTTGGGCCAGCGGCACTGGCCTCAGGTGGGAATTTGTTAAAAAGGCCAGTTCTCGGGCGCACCCCAAGTTGGATCGGGAACTCTACGGAAGGGGCCCAACAGCCTTTGTGCCGTCAGGTCCTTCAGATGATTGTGACGCATGCGAAACTATGAGAACAGCTGAGTTAAGGGGTGGGCCTTATCACAGAAATTCACAGCTTGAAGGCCAGAGAGAGGACCCATCCGTTCCTCACACTCTTAGCATCTCACAGAGACACCTTCGGACGGAGCCAGGCTCTACCGGTCCACAGTGGAAGGCAAGCAGGCGTGAATGGGTCAACAGGTAGACAGCGTGGCTTGGGTTTGGGAGCTAGTCATTTTCATAAGTTTTCTGGGGAAACCAGCTGCCAACATGTATCCACTCCTGCTTTAAGAGGGAGCCATGATTGCTATGGGATGGTAAGAAGTTCCAGGGCACCACCTTTCACAAAAAGAAAGGAGAAGGGAAGACTACGTTCCCGGCTGGCTCATGTAGACCGTTCCAGGGCCACTTTCATGAACTGCTCAGTGGGATATAGCAAAAGCATGCCTAGCTAGCATGCTTTGGGAAACTCCAGACATCTGCATGGATCTTCCTGAGATAGTTCACCCAGACTGTCACAGTCTGCATAGCTTTTGTGTTGAACTGACTGAGGTGATGAGGAAATGAAAAATAGACAGACTGCCAGACTGCCAGACTGCCAGACTGCCAGACAGACAGACAGATAGACAGACAGACAGACAGACAGACAGACAGACAGAGAAGCTGGGATAGGTGGGCCACATATTTTGTACCAGCAGCAGCTAGGAAAGTCAACATGTGTATTTTATAGTTCTGAATAGTTCTGAACAGCTTGTGGTATACAGCTGACCAAGGAGGCAGGGTTAGCTAATACAAGCATATCTCTACGGGCGAGGCATCTCAGGATGGAGTCACCCGGGAGGAGGAAGCTATCATGTTACACTTCCCGGACACTCTCAACATTTGTACTTGGACCAGGAGAAGGCTTTGGCATTCCCATGGGTCTGAAGCATTGGGCTCTTTGACCTGACCACGACCATGCCAACAACACACACTCAAACCTTATGTGCTCCCCACACTCGGACTGTCAAACAGCTCCTCTACTGGTATAATTTCAAAACTTTGTCCCCAGTCCCCTTTCCCCGGGGCTTTCTTTTGTCTTCTCCGTGATGTGGAGATGCTGTGATAGAGGTGTCCACTGAGTATTTAGGATGAGAGCATTTTAGAAAGAGGAAGACTCAGGAGAGTGGTTAATCCCACTACTCATTTCAATTAGAAATCTGAGGTTCAGATAAGCTAAGTGACTTGCCCAACTTCCTACATATGGTGGCAGACAGAAAGAACATCTGTGTCTTGGTCTTTCAGCAAGGGATTACTGAGGAGTTATCTCAGTGGCTGAGAGCACTGGCTGCTCTTTCAGAGGATCTAGGTTCAATTCCCAGCACCTGCCTGGTGGCTCACAGCCACACACCGTCCAGCTCCAGGGGCTCTGAACCTCTCTGGCCTCCTCATTCACCAGACACAAACAGGGGAGCAGACGTACATGCAGACACAACATGCAGTCACGTGAAATAAATAAATACATTTAAATTAAATGAGAACCAATACATGTGGCTACACTTCGAAACATGTATCATAACATCCCCAACGTGTTATACCTCACCCACACCCAGAAGCACATTTATGAGAGGCTTTTTTAAATTTACTACAAAGCTCCCTGTTCTACAAGTATTTACCAAGTATTTATACTGCCCATGGAGCAAAGTTATTTATAAGTAACTTCTAAAGGGGACTTACTTGACTGGCCAGGATGATTTTTCTTCTGAATTACATCCTAATATGTATAGCTTTCTCACTCCCAGCTTATTCCACTTGGAGCTGTGCCCAGCACAATTTATGTCTATGAACTGCTGAACATTTAAGCAAATTAAGTGTCCAAAAAAATCAAACACAAATTGTATCTTGGTGATTTATGCCTTCATAAAGCAAAACACATACAGTGTGCCGAGCACGGACCAGATTTATAGCTCTGTTGGTTAGGGGAAAATGAATGGTTACCTCTTAGAGTACATGTCATCTCTCTCTCTCTCTCTCTCTCTCTCTCTCTCTCTCTCTCTCTCTCTCTCTGTGTGTGTGTGTGTGTGTGTGTGTGTGTGTGTGTGTGTGTGCGCAATCCTTGACCATAGGGAATAAGGGTTCCCTGCCCCAAGATATTTATCTTACAAATTATTTTCAATGCTAACATGCAATGTGAACCAATAATTTTTTTAAAAGACATATGAAATTTCTGGAGACATTCAGGAGATAGTTAACTTTCACAAGAACTTTTAAAAAAAAGTCGTGTAAACTCCCGAATAATCCTGAATCTCCTGTCTTTATCGTCACACCTTCAGGCCGTACCACCTTCTCCTGTTAGTCTGTCCTGAGAAATTTCACTTAAACACAGAAGCTGAGAAGGCGATAGAAAGTAGTGTCAGCACCACCAGTGTAAGCCATAGGCCGCGCTGGCTCAGACCTCTACTGTGATATTTCCAGCGCCGATAGACTTTACAGGTACTATATCCTGCTGATGGGATGGGGCAGCAACCAAGCGTATATGGGGCAAAGTCGGAGAAACTCAACTTTGCTATAGATGGGAGTGAACATCTGTGTCCTTGTCTGTAAATGAGGATTAGCTATATTTGCTTCCAAGGGGCATCATCTGGATTGATGAGATAATGGTTGTACAGTAGGCAGTCTCTAAATGAGTGCCCAATACCCTCGCCTCTTAGCATCTCCATGCTGTCATCATGATAACGGAGTGAACGTAGTGTCTCACCGCTCTTGTATAAACAATGACAAAGCCGACCCCTGTCACTTCCAAGATTATGTTACAAAAACAAAACCCTCGACTTCTGTCTTTCTTACTCTTATTTCTTGCTTTGATGAAAGCCTGCGCTCATTATGAGCCCTGTGGACAGAGCCAGGAGTCAAAGAAATGACAGAGGCCTCTAGCCAACAAGAGACTGAATCCCTTGGTGACCAGTTCAGGAAGAACCAACTCTCACCAACACCACATGAGTGCATTTGGATGTGTCTCCTTCCCCCACTGAGCCTTAAGATCATAGTAATAAAGATCTTGGGTTTAGCTTTTGGAAAGTGTCCAGCAAAGGATGCAGCTACCCAGGCCAACATGCCTGTCACCGAAACTGTGAGATAATAAATGTTGTTATTTTTAAGCTGCTAAATTTGGGGTCACTTGATTATACAGCAATAGACAGCAAACACGGGTTATAAAGAGCTCATCACAAAACACTCCCTATAAATAATGGCCACTGTGGAGATTAATAATGGTTTTGTGCAAATGAAGATTACTCTGTGATAATTCAATCACTTGCTTTCTATTTTGGCTTCCAAATAAAGATTTTAGACCACATAGAAACTTTGGTGGTTGGTTAACTTATAAACAAGGTCCCATGGTGGTTTGAATGAAAATGGAGCTCAGTAGGTCCCAGTGTTTGAATGCTGGTATCCAGTTGGTGGGATTATTTGGACAGGGTTAGAAGGTGTGACCTTGTTAGAGGAGGTGTGTCACTGGGAGTTGGCTTTGGGATTTCAAAAGCCAGCACCATTCCCAGTTAGCTCTCTCTGCCTCATGGCTGTGTCTCAGGATGTCTCTTAGCTACTGCCCCAGCCTGCCTGCCTGCCTGCTGACATGCTCCCCACCACAATAATCATGGACTCATATTCTGAAACTATAAGCCCCAATAAACTCTTTCTTCTGTAAATCGACTTGGTCGTGGTGTTTTATCACAGCAATAAAACTGTAAATGAGGTAGTGTCCTAGGCTAACAGAATGAACATAATGCTTCCTTCTTTTTTTTATTACTTTATTAATTTATTCTTGTTACATCTCAATGGTTATCCCATCCCTTGTATCCTCCCATTCTTCCCTCCCTCCCATTTCCCCCTTATTCCCCTCCCCTATGACCGTTCCTGAGGGGGATTACCTCCCCCTGTAAATGTTCATAGGGTATCAAGTCTCTTCTTGGTAACCTGCTGTCCTTCCTCTGAGTGCCACCAGGTCTCCCCCTCCAGGGGACATGGTCAAAGTTGAGGCACCAGAGTATGTGAGAAAGTAATATCCCACTCTCCACTCTACTGTGGAGAGTGTTCTGTCCATTGTCTAGATGTTCATAGCAGCCTTATTCATAATAGCCAGAACATGGAAACAGCCTAAGTGTCCATCAGTAGAAGAATGGATAAAGAAACTGTGGTACATATACACTATGGAATACTACTCAGCTATTAAAAACAAGGAATTCCCGAAATTTGTGGACAAATGGATTGAGCTAGAAATGATCATAATGAGTGAGTTAACCCAGAAGCAGAAAGACTCAAATGGTATATACTCACTTATATCTGCACATTAGCCCAAGAGGCATGTCCCACGAAAGCCTTCACTTACCAGGAAACTGAGACAGAGGGGAGGACATTCTAGTGGGACTCTAGATGATAGAAGCAGGGGAGAATAGTAAAGTAGAAGGATCCAGAGGGTCCTAGAAGCCTACAAGTAGAACATTATGATAGGCAGATTTGGGCCCAGGGGTCCTGCTCAAACTAAGGCACCAGCCAAGGACAATAATGCTTCCTTCTTGAGCTGAGAGAAAATTAGTATATTGTGAGGTGTCCCAGTTCTGAAGAGCCCTGGGTAAATCTGTTCTTACTGTTGAGGTCAAACATTTCTACTACAATTCATTATGGCTAAAATTTTTAGGTAGCTGCACAAGAATCAATCTTGTAAAAACCTGCTTAATTAAAATCCTGGCCTTTAAGCACTTCAGTGTGCTTTCTTGAATACCAGACAAATATATTTCAACCCAAGGTGAGTTTCTTTATTTTTGTTATCAAATTAATTTTTAGTAATATTTTTAATATGTGTGCATACATGTGTACCATGGGTGTGTACGTGCAACCCCCCCAGTGTATATGTGGAGGGCAGAGGTCAACTTAGGGGATTCAGAGCTCTCTAGTAGGTTCCTAGGGCTCAAACTCGGGTTGTTAGGCACATCGGCAAGCTGTTTACCCACTGAGCCAGTTCACTGCCTCTCAAATGAAATTTACCCCAGAAGAATAACAAGATATGGGAAGAGGATGTTCATTGAGGCATTATTTACAAGCGCGAACAAACAAAAGTAAGCCCAGGTGGATGTCCAGCTGCAAGAGACTAGCAGGATGCTTTACTGCCTGTGTGTTCCCTAACAGATGCTGCTGCTCTTGGACTCACTCTATGGAGATATTACCAAACTGGGGTAATGACCAAAAATATTAAATAAAAAGCTAGACATAAACAAACGCAATGGTGAGGTCTAAGCTTTGAAGGAAGGGTGTGTAATTACGTGCGTGTGTTTATTTCTGACGCAACAGAATTTTCTGTCTCCCTCTGAGTGGCCAGAGCTTGGCCTCACATCCTTTAAGCGATCAGCTGACAGTTAAGTGGCCAAGATTTTAGGGAGAAATGAAATTCGAGCACATATTTTGATTTCAAGAAGGGCTAGCCCTGGAGAAAGTTGAATTTTTGCCAAGTGACTTCTTTACAATTTTTCCTCAAATGGAATCTTTTCTTATTTAACCCTTTGGTAGAAAAACTACATTTTGTTTCTTTTCCCACAGGAAGGCGCAGGTCTCACCTGAAAACAAGAGGAGGTTTCAGTGCTCTGAGATGAAGTCCACGGATAGGCATGCTCTGTTTATTTATTTTCCCCAATGAGAAAGAAAGGAACTAATGCTCTGTATTTCAGCAGAAAGATTGAAATTAGCATTGGGATATTGTTTCCCAATGGTAAATTCTTAAGGAGGTGAGTTATTGAGGGACATTTGAGATCTCTGTCCTTGTTGATCTTGTAAAAAGCATATGTGTTTGAACTAGCGTATTTGTGATTACATATATATATATGTATGTATATATATGTATGTGTGTGTGTGTGTATATATATATGTATATATATATACCCCACAAGTGTTGTGGGTGTCACTCTTTGCATATTTGGGCCGCTTTCTTTCCCAAAACTTAGTGTGAAGTCAGAGGTTACAGATTACTATATTTTAAGTGTGTGTGTGTGTGTGTGTGTGTGTGTGTGTGTGTGTGTTGTGTGTGTGTGTGTGTGATGTGTGATGGCGCATTGTGGACATCATAAGACAACCTGTATGAGCCGGTTTTCTTCTTCCACCATTTAAGTTTCCAGGTTCAAGCTCGACTCATCAGGCTGGGTGGTAAGTATCTTCATTCACTGATCAACAGCCTGGCCCAGAAAGTACAAATTAATGCTAGGATCACAAAAGAAAAAAATGATGCAGTTAGAAATTAAAGCATTATAAATGGCTTAAATAGTGTAATCCAAAAGCAAATGTAAGTGATTTAGTTTAACCACAGTTTGGGATTACCCATACCACTGCACTATTAGTATAGGTAATTGAAAATTGACTCTGTAATCAATCCCCATTTCTTTGATTTAATTCAGGTGCACTTCTCAGCAGAGGCAGGGGAATGTACCTATGGCCTTATGAAAGCCCATGTGGCCTAAAGGACTTTTGGTTACAACTTAAAAAAAAAAATAATAGATCGCTGAAACAGTAAAAATTATTCAAGGCAGCACAGTTAAATTCCCCCTTTGATACCAATGTACGTTCATTAAAATTTAAATAAACTTTTTATTGAATCAGTATGAAATCTGTGTCCATATTGCTGCTTTGGTCTTCTTGAGGTCTTCAGAAAGACTAGAAAAATACTACAGCTTTCTTTTTTTCCCTAGGGTCTATGTCACCCTATTTGCGGGACGCTGATGTTCAACCCAATCGTTTTCATTATAATACTGATGCCACGTTTTCTCCAACTCACCGTAGACCTGATTTTCCCATGGCAGATCCCAGCTGAGTGACAGACACTGCCAGATACGCAGAGCTGAGGAGGACACTTGGGATCCATCCTTCCCTGCCCAGTCCCTGCCATACAACATGTCACCATGTCACCTGAGACTACCTCTTAAATATCTCTTCAAGCCGTCCTCTTTCTGGCACCTTGTAACTACCGCCTGATTGGCACTGCCATACCCTCTCATCCGCCTGCTTCCACAGCTCCCTCACCTGTTTCCTGGCCCCCTCCCATGGAGGCTTCTCTTGCCGAGTGCACTGGAAGGAGATTTAACGATGACACTCCCTGGGTTATAGCTCTTTGATGAAAGACCACAGTCTATGTGATTTTTTTCTGAGAGAAACTAAATGTAGATTAGTTGACACTTTGTCAAATAAACAAACTGCTCCAACTGTCTTTGTCTCTTGACTACATACACCCCTTTAAGATGACAGGGAAGCATAGGCCCACCCACGGTGCCATCCCAGGACCACCAGTAGCAGCCCCTACAAACCTGTTAAAAATGTAACTTCTTGGGCCTCACCCCAAGCCTTATCAGAAACCCTCAGTAATCTGTTTTAAGCCCTCCAGGTAATTTTGATCCCAGGAAACCTCCATTATCCTAAACAAATTTATTTTAATAAATTTGATTTTCTAGGACCCAACATGGGGTAGAGAGAACAATCTCTACTTTCATATTACTCCCGTATGCTGTTTCGCATTCATTTAACAGGGGAGGTGGGGGCTTTCCTCTGCTCCCTGATTCCGCTGTTTCACTCATTATCCTACAGCCCGGATGGGGGCAGAAGGTATGCCGCCGGGGATTGTGGGGAAGAGGGCAAAAAACAAAACAAAACAAAAAGGTCCATCAATGTCTATCTGCTTTGCTTTGTGATGAGAAATCACACAAGCTTCACTGTACTGGAAACAACCAGTAACACAGCCCCTGTAACTGCAGAGTCAAGACTGCAGCTCCTGGCCATAAGGACACAAAAGAGGAAGGATAAATAAACGTGTGTGTGTGTGTGCGTGTGTGCGTGTGTGTGTGTGTGTGTGTGTGTGTGTGTGTGTGTGTGTGTAGACTTGGCTATCCGTGCTGTGAGCGCTTAGTGAGTGGCTCTTGCTTCCAGGGTGGACAAAGCATATTGAAATCAACCTTTTAACACGAACAAAGAAAGCAACAAAACAAACAAACAGAAAGACCTCATCGTAGATTTGATGCTTGAACCTCAGGCTGTAACAATATGGACACAGGGTTAAACTGAATTCCCAACCGGGGCTGTGAGATGCACCACACAGATGAGTGGATATTCACAGGCTTGTTTCCGAGTGTTACTCTCAGGCAACATACGTTTGTCTGATGCCTCTGGGTCCTGTGTAATGGCTTGAGAGAAGCCAGCGGTGAGCTAGAATAGAGCTCTCAAATTTTAAGGCCTTTTATTTACTTTTTAGGATGCCCCCCCCCAAGAAAGCAGGCTTGGACATAACCTTTCACACGGAATCTGAGTGTGTCCCAAACTTTAAGGCCTCCTTTGTGGGCCACCTCCTTCGACTTCACACTGTGAGAGATGCCTGACTTTGGTTTTAGTTGATAAATACCGAGTCGGCCCTAAGTGGTTTACATAATTCTGTTTAATTCCATCAGGAGCCCCATAAAATGAGCATTCTGATTCATGTTGTGAAGAGGATGGAGGCAAGGTTCAAAAGGCTGAGCTTCGGTAGGCAGGGGTGGAGTTACTAAAAAAAAAAAAAAAAAAAAAAAAAAAACCAAAAACCAAACCAAAACAAAACAAAAAACCAGACCTGGACTTGACCTTGGGTCTGCAATTCTAATTCAACATTTTACCACACTCCTTTTCTGTGTAAGTAATGACTGTTTCTTCGACATTTTAATGAGCATCAAACTGAAAAAAAAAAAAATAGGCAGAGAGAACCCAGGCTTGTCTCATCTCTCATCAGACGAGTAGATAAACTGTGATACACACTCACAGTGAAATATTATTTAGCAAAAAAATTAAATTCTGATTATGCTACAAATATAAGTGAAGGCCAGGAATATTATACTGAGTGAAAGAAAAAAATCAATATATTTTTCACTTATATGAATATGCAGTAGGCATATTCATGGAGACAGAAAGGTCATTAAAAGTTCAGGTGTGTTTTCACACCTTGAACTATACACACAAAGACGCGCAAGACCAAGCATGGAGAGCAGGACAGGAGGAGGAAGAAGGCTTTCTTATTCAGTACTTAGCAGTTCAGAGTTTCTCTTTGGGGTGATGAGAGGTTCATGCGTAGATAACGGAAATGATTTAATAACATTGCACAAATCACTTATTGCATGCTTAAAATGGCAAAAGGACAGATTGTATGTTGTACAACTATACTATAGTAAAATAAAAATAAAGAAACAGAGGTTGGGGTTTGTCTAGATAATCTTGTATGTGCCTATGAGTTCAGCTATCTGCTAATGTAAGGCTATTTTTCCTTTTGTGTGAAGTGTTTGAAATGAGCTATAGGCATCATATTAATATTATATTAACTGTTCTTCAAGCACTCGGAGGGCCCAGTGCATGAAACAATGGCCTCTCACAAGCATGTTTTTGATGATCATAGAACAAACACTGGTCCCCAAGTTTCACATCCTCCAATATCCCCAAGAATAACAGTTAATAACCCTGGCAGTCTCTCGAGAGCCTGGGACTCACATTAACGAATGACTCCTCAGCCCTTTCACCTGGCTGCTCAAACAAAGCTGAGGATAAAAGCAATAGTGCGCATGCCCACCACAGCCCGTCTCAGAGAATAGTTAAGGACCAGCCAAGAAGGCTGGCAAGATTGCTCAAGGGGTAAATGTGCCTGCCACCATGACTGAAGACCCGCATTCCACCTCTGAACCTGATTCCTATGACATGACATATATTCATGCACCCCACTAGACCCCTACACTAATTTGTTCTTTGTTTGTTTGTTTGTTTTGTTCTTCGAGACAGGGTTTCTCTGTGTAATAGTCCTGGCTATCCTGGACTCACTTTTGTAGACCAGGCTGGCCTCAAACTCTCACAGCATCTACCTGCCTTTGCCTAAGAAAAACAAAAGACGTCATGTCTTTAAAAGGTGCCAGGGGCGGGGGGGGGGGGGGGGGCGGCACGGGAAGAGAATTAGAAGTGAAAAAGACAAATGAAGACAACTGTGACAGTCTGAAAGGCAAAGCCCAGAACCCATAAATCATCAAGGCAGAGTCGGGAGGGTACTGGACCAGAGGCCGCGCTGGCGAACCTCCACCCCACCCCGGTGGACACCGGTTCTAGCTGCTCCATCTGCAGCAAGGAAGAAGACGAAGGTACTCCTTTGGGTTCATCTCTAGGTGAGCTGTCCTCGACAGGTGTGGCTGCGGCCCCACCCACCATGAGTGACCCTCCCCAGAACTACAGCACAGACCCAGACTCCACGCCCACCAAGAAATCAGCCAGCTGTAGGGTTTGTTGTTGTTTTAGTTGTTTTAGACAGGATGTCACTGTAGCCCAGGCTGCCCTCAAGTTCATGGAAACCTTCTGGTTACTGTCACCATAGAGGTGAACTACCGTACCTAGCTCTGGTTTATGCTAAGTTGGCGGCTTGGGCCTGCATCTGCCCTCTGCACCACAATCGCCAACACTGCTTCAGTTTCACAGCTATAAGGTGCAAAGTGGGGTGAGCTATAGGGGAAGTCAAAGGAAAAATGACACTTAAAACCTATATTATGCCAACATAGTTTTTAGAACTTTTTTTTTTTTTGGTGTCTTGTTTTGTTTTAAGACAAAAGGGGGGGAAATGGAGCAAGGAGATTTCACTGTAAATAAAAATGTCCAGTTTAGTAATCTCTATAGCTTAAAACCTATTAGCGACCTTTGGTTAAGGCATGGATTTAATCTCAACAAGGACCAATGTAGCGTTAGTGGGCTACATCCTACCCACTTCTTACCCTCTTCAGTCTTTTCACTTGGATTCTGCTTGTCCCCGTATGATTACTTGCAGAGCCTGGTCCTGCTTTGTTAACTGGAAACAAAGACCCCCATGTCTTCTTCCTGCTATGAGGATATGGTCAAATGGCCCAAATATGAGTTGTCTCCAATTGTTATAACCTACAAAGAAAATAAGGATGAAAAGGCACATTTGTCTGACAAAGAGGAAGGAGAAAGAAAGAGTGTTCAAAATAACACACAGAGTCTCCTGAAAACCAGGCAGAGCTGTTCTTCCTGTCCTCATATGAACGTAAACAGGCAAGCCTGGTTTCTCCAAGAAGCCCTTTCCTTTTAAAGCACTCACTCCTATTTAAACAGATACAGGCTAGAGATTTCAAGGCCGGGCCCACGTAAAATTCCATATTAGGGATGATACCAAACTTAAAGAGTGTTGTAAAATGAGAATGGGAAAAAAAAATGTACAAAATGAATTCCTACCCATTTACATGCTTTCAGTCAGGCTACTAGATAACCAAGCCTCTGTCTTTGTGTTAACACTGCAGATTAGGTCAAGTTTTTACCCCTCTGAGCTCTTTTCCTGTAAATGACGGGTTTTGATGTGAAACAAGAAACATGTCAAAGCAAGTTGAAAGATGTAGGCATTTTATGCCATGTCACAATGACAGGCCGGTGAATATTTGGGCCATTAGGGGCTTATTAGTGAATAAATGACCAGATGGTTCAGTGATGCACGGAGTCGGACAGAGCTGGATGCTCCTAATCAGCGCTGTCTGTACTTGATGTCAAATCACATGACACAGTAACCCATGGATACCAAGTAAGAGTTACCATTAGCAAGTCAATTTGATATCTGGGTGGTGTAAACAGACTGCACTTCAGAACTGTCTTCTCTGGTTTGAGGAAGAAAAGGAGAGTAGAGTTGTAAAAAAGGCGCATACACACACACACCCACGCACAGCCCTCACTGTTATTTCATAATTACGCAGAACATTTCTATCACGCCTCGTCCTTTTTAATCGCTGAGAATGCACGGGGAAGAGATTGTAAAAGATACAGGAATTAGGCTGAAAATAAAGCCAACCCTTATGTCAAAGCCATAGGAATGACTGTCAAAGCAGGGCCACGCGGGAGAATGAGCTCGGGGCCACGGGTCTTGTGGCACTCTGAGAGAGCTGGTGAGAGACAACACTTAGGCGCAGACCGTAAACCGTAAACAAACACGTGTTGTTTGCCTTCGCACACTCACCGTTCTGTTTCCCTTCCTTGTCTCTGGAGACGTTGAAGTGTTACCCGCCACCTTGGGTGTTTCCCAGAGGAATGTAGGAGGTGATGTTTTAAACATGCCTGTTTCTCTTCTGCTTCTGTCTTTCCTTGCGCCCCCCCCCGCCCCCCCCCCACACCCACACCCACACCCCGACCTCATCATTTTCAGTGTTTTCAGACTGACATAAATTCCTTGCATTGTGATCATGCCCGGATATCACCAGAGACAACAAGTTCTCTTAAAGCCTGAAGGAGAAACCTACTGGACAGGACTCCAGTTGGGCAGGTGGGAGGGCAGGTGGGAGGGCAGGTGGGAGGGCAGGAGGGAGGGCAGGTGGGAGGGCACAGACTCAATGTGTGGTTCCTCTGCAAGAACTCAGTGCCGGGCGTTTCCTCACAGCACCACCAGGTAAAGCCATTTAGCCTTGGGGGAGTGATTACAAATAACCTTATAGGGACGCTTCTCTTCCATTTATAAATAATACCTACTGGTCATAGAGAACTGTTACCTATAACTAGGTTATTAATTTTGGATCTTTGCTCTTTAACTTACTATTTTTTGATAAGTCAAGCACTTACTTTTGGGAAAGATTCTGAAAACAGGATGAGCAAAGAAGGAATTCCTCAGAAAATTTAGCTGCTTTACATAGGGCACTTTCATATTATGTAAGAGTTGATGGTTACAAAAGATCATATGTGATGTCATTTCAAAAACATTTTATCTGTATCATACCCAAGCTGAAGTAACTACATCCTAAATTCTTAATTTCTCCTTTTACTTATTAAAAATAATTTAGCTTCATGTGGCTATATTTATAAGCAAAATAATTTTTAATGTGCTTGTTGCATTTCTTTATAAAAATGGTGTCTTGGAAGCTAGAGAGATGGTTCAGTGGTTGAGAGCACTGTCTGCTCTTGCAAAGGACCCAGGTTCAATCCCTGGCAGGCTCACAACCATCTGTAATTCCAATGCCAAGGGATCTGACACTCTCAGTGTGCATCTGGTATACATGTGGTACACATACAATACATGAAGCAAAACACTCAGAGCCTCCATGCAGACACACATGCACCCACATACATGTAAACATATATATACAACTATACCTACCACACACACACACACATATATATATATACATGCTTTAAAAATACCATGCTGTTTCTATCTCCCAAGATATGCTTTTTTTTTCTCCTCCTTTATTAATTTATTCTTGTTACATCTCAATGGTTATCCCATCCCTTGTATCCTCCCATTCTTCCCTCCCTCCCATTTTCCCCTTATTCCCCTCCCCTATGACTGTTCCTGAGGGGGATTACCTCCCCCTGTATATGTTCATAGGGTATCAAGTCTCTTCTTGGTAACCTGCTGTCCTTCCTCTGAGTGCCACCAGGTCTCCCCCTCCAGGGGACATGGTCAAAGGTGAGGCACCAGAGTATGTGAGAAAGTCATACCCCACTCTCCACTCTACTGTGGAGAGTGTTATGTCCATTGTCTAGATCTGGGTAGGGGTTTAAGGTTTACCGCCTGTATTGTCCTTGGCTGGTGCCTTAGTTTGAGCGGGACCCCTGGGCCCAAATCTGCCTATCATAATGTTCTACTTGTAGGCTTCTAGGACCCTCTGGATCCTTCTACTTTGCCATTCTCCCATGCGTCTCTCATCTAGCGTCCCACTAGAATGTCCTCCCCTCTGTCTCAGTTTCCTGGTAAGTGAAGGCTTTCGTGGGACATGCCCCTTGGGCTAATATGCAGATATAAGTGAGTATATACCATTTGAGTCTCTCTGCTTCTGGGTTAACTCACTCATTATGATCATTTCTAGCTCAATCCATTTATCCACAAATTTTGGGAATTCCTTGTTTTTAATAGCTGAATAGTATTCCATAGTGTATATGTACCACAGTTTCTTTATCCATTCTTCTATTGAGGGACACTTAGGCTGTTTCCATGTTCTGGCTATTATGAATAAGGCTGCTATGAACATGGTTGAGCAAATTTTCTTGTTGTGTGCTGGAGCATCTTCTGGGTATATTCCAAGGAGTGGAATAGCTGGGTCTTGAGGAAGCCCTATTCCCATTTTTCTGAGATAGCTCCAGATAGATTTCCAAAGTGGTTGTACTAGTTTGCATTCCCATCAGCAATGAAG
Organism: Acomys minous; assembly: GCF_964271855.1. Taxonomy (NCBI): domain Eukaryota; kingdom Metazoa; phylum Chordata; class Mammalia; order Rodentia; family Muridae; genus Acomys; species Acomys minous. Next base: position 108,976,073 of record NC_140491.1, on the reverse strand, counting down.
GAGTGTTCCTTTCTCCCCACATCCTCACCAGCATGTGGTGTCGCTTGAATTTTTGATCTTAGCCATTCTGATAAGTGTAAGATGGAATCTCAGAGTTGTTTTGATTTGCATTTCCCTGATGATTAAGGAGGTTGAGCATTTCTTTAAGTGTTTCTCAGCCATTTGATATTCCTCTGTTGAGAATTCTCTGTTTAGTTCCATGCCCCATTTCTCAATTGGGTTATTTGGTTTGGTGGTGTTTAATTTCTTGAGTTCTTTATATATTTTGGATATTAGACCTTTGTCAGATGTAGGGTTGGTGAAGATCTTTTCCCAGTCTGTAGGCTGTTGCTTTGTTCTCTTGACAGTGTCTCCTGCCTTACAGAAGCTTCTCAGCCTCATGAGGTGCCATTTATTAATTGTTGACATTAATGTCTGGGCTGTTGGTGTTCTGTTCAGGAAGTTGTCTCCTGTGCTAATATGTTCCAGGCTCTTCCCCACTTTTCCTTCTAAGTGACTTAGTGTCTCTGGTTTTATGTTGAGGTCTTTAATCCACTTGGATTTGAGTTTTGTACAAGGTGACAAATATGGGTCCAGTTGCATTTTTTTACACATAGACATCCAGTTAGACCAGCACCATTTGTTGAAGATGCTATCCCTTTTCCATCAAATGGATTTGGCTTCTTTGTCAAAAATCAAGTGACCATATGTGTGTGGATTCATATCTGGGTCTTCGATTCGATTCCACTGATCAACCAGTCTGTTGCTGTGCCAGTACCATGCTGTTTTAATTACTATTGCTTTATAGTACAGTTTGAGATCAGGTATGGAGACTCCTCTGGAGCACCTTTTATTGTACAAGATTGTTTTAACTATTCTGGGTTTTTTGTTTTTCCATATGAAGTTCAGAATTGAACTTTCAATGTCTTTAAAAAATTGTGTAGGTATTTTGATCGGGATTGCATTGAATCTGTAGATTGCTTTTGGTAGGATGGCCATTTTTATTATGTTAATTCTCCCGATCCATGAGCAAGGAAGATCATTCCATCTTCTCATGTCATCTTCAATTTCTTTCTTTAGAGTTTTGAAATTTTTTTCAAACAAGTCCTTCACTTGCTTAGTTAGAGTAACTCCTAAGTACTTTATATTGCTTGTGGCTAATGTGAAGGGTGTAGTTTTCCTAATTTCTTCCTCTGCAAGCTTGTCATTTGTGTATAGGAAGGCTACAGACTTTTTTGAGTTAATTTTGTATCCAGTCAATTTGCTGAAGGTGTTTATCAGCTGTAGGAGTTCTCTGGTGGAATTTTGAGGGTCACTTATGTAGACTATCATATCATCTGCAAATAGGGATAATTTGACTTCCTCCTTTCCCATTTGAATACCCTTGATCTCTTTTTGTTGTCTTATTGCTCTGGCTAGAACTTCGAGTACTATATTGAAGAGATATGGAGAGAGTAGGCAGCCTTGCCTTGTTCCTGATTTTAGAGGAATTTCCTTGAGTATCTCACCATTTACTTTGATTTTGGCTATTGGCTTCCTATATATAGCCTTTATTATGTTGAGGAAAGTGCCTTGTATTCCCGATCTCTCTAAAACTTTAAACATGAATGGGTGTTGGATTTTATCAAATGCTTTCTCTGCATCCAAAGAGATGATCATGTGGTTTTTTATTTTCATTTTGTTTATGTGGTGGATTACATTGATGGATTTCCGTATATTAAACCATCCCTGCATGCCTGGAATGAAGCCTACTTGGTCATGATGAATGATATCTCTGATGTGCTCTTATATTCGTTTTGCAAGTATTTTATTTAGTATTTTTGCATCGATGTTCATCAGAGAAATTGGTCTGAAATTCTCTTTCTTTGTTGAGTCTTTGTTAGGTTTAGGTATCAATGAGACTATGGCCTCATAGAATGAGTTTGGTAATGTTTCATCCCTTTCTATCTTTTGGAGTAGCTTGAAGAGTATTGGTATTAGCTCGCCCTTGAAGGTCTGGTAGAATTCTGCACTGAAGCCATCTGGCCCTGGGCTTTTTTTGGTTGGGAGACTATCAATGATTACTTCAATTTCTGTAGGGGAAATGGGACTATTTAGCTTGTTTATCTGCTCTTCACTCAACTTTGGCAAGTGAAATTGATCAAGAAAATCGTCCATTTCCCTTAGATTTTCAAATTTTGTGGCATATATGCCTTCAAAGTAGGATCTTATGATTCTTTGTATTTCTTCAGTGTCTGTTGTTATGTCTCCCTTTTCATTTCTGATTTTGTTGATTTCAATACTGTCTCTCTGCTTTTTAGTTAGTTTGGCTAATGGTCTATCTATCTTGTTGACTTTCTCAAAGAACCAGCTCTTGGTTTTGTTGATTCTTTGGACTGTTTTCTTAGTTTCTAATTTGTTAATTTCACCCCTGAGTTTGATTATTTCCAGACGTCTACTCCTTTTGGGTGTTTCTGCTTCTTTTTTTTCTAGGGCTTCCAGTTGTGTCGTTAAGGGGTTTATGTGCGCTGCTTCCACTTTCTTTTTAAAGGCACTTAGTGCTATGAATTTTCCTCTTAGCACTGCTTTCAATGTATCCCACAAATTTGGGTATGTTGTTCCTTCATTTTCATTGAATTTCAGAAACTCCTTGATTTCTTTCTTTATTTCTTCCCTGACTCAGGTGTCATTTAGCAGAGAGTTGTTTAGTTTCCACATACGTGTAGGCTTTTTGTTATTTCTGTTGTTGTTGAATTGCAGCCTAAGCCCATGATGATCTGATAGGATACAAGGTATTATTTCAATCCTCTTGTATCTGTTGAGGCTTTCTTTGTGAACTACAATGTGATCAATTTTGGAGAAGGTTCCATGGGGTGCAGAGAAGAAGGTATATTCTTTCTTGTTTGGGTGAAAGGTTCTATAGATATCTGTTAGATCCATTTGACCCATGGCATTGGTTAATGATGTTATTTCTCGGCTTAGTTTCTGTTTCGATGACTTGTCCTTCAGTGAGAGTGGGGTGTTGAAGTCTCCCACTATTATTGTGTGGGGATCGATGTGTGGTTTAAGCCTTTTTAGCAGATCTTTTACAAATGTGGGTGCCCTTGTATTGGGAGCATAGATGTTCAGAATTGTGATGTCATCTTGGTTGACTTTACCTTTGATGAGTATGAAGTGTCCATCCTCATCCCTTTTGATTAATCTTGGTTGAAAGTCTATTTTGTTCGATATTAAAATGGCTACGCCTGCTTGCTTCTTGTGACCATTTGCTTGGAATATTTTTTTCCAACCTTTTATCCTGAGGTAATGCCTATCATTATGGGTGAGATGTGTTTCTTGAATGCAGAAGAATGTTGGATCCTGTTTATGCACCCATTCAGTTAGTCTGTGTCTTTTTATTGGAGAATTGAGACCATTGATGTTGAGAGATATTAATGACCAGTTACTATTAAGAGTCTTAATTTTGATGTTGGTTCCAGTCGAGCGTTTGTGTAGTTGTGTTTTTGCCATGGTATAGTTATCTATTTCCTGAGTAGTTTTGGTTGTAGCTTGACCCTTTGGGATGGAGTTTTCCTTCTAGTACCTTCTGTAAAGCTGGATTTGTGGATAGGTACTGTTTGAATTTGTTTTTGTCATGGAATATTTTGTTTTCTCCATCAATGGTTATTGATAGTTTTGCTGGGTAAAGTAGTCTGGCCTGGCATCTGTGGTCTCTTAGGGTTTGCAGGATCTCTGTCCAGGCCCTTCTGGCTTTGATGGTCTCTGCAGAGAAGTCGGGTGTAATTCTGATAGGTTTACCATTAAATGTTATTTGGCCCTTTTCCCTTGCAGCTTTTAATATTTTTTCTTTGTTCTGTATGTTTTGTGTTTTGATTATTATGTGACGGGCAGTTTTTCTTTTCTGGTCAATTCTATTTGGTGTTCTGTATGCCTCTTGTATGTTTATAGGCATCTCTTTCTTTAGATTGGGGAAATTTTCTTCTATGATTTTGTTGACAATAGTTTCTGGGCCTTGGAGTCTGATATCTTCTCTTTCTTCAATGCCTATTATCCTCGGATTTCTTCTTTTCATGGTGTCCTTAATTTCTTGGATATTTTATGTCAGGAGTTTTCCAGATTTGGCATTTTCTTTAATGGTTGCTTCAAGATCTGTGATTGTATCTTCTAGACTTGAGATTCGTTCTTCCATCTCTTGGATTCTGTTAGAAAAGCTCAGCACTGTGTCATTCGCCTTCTTCTCTGAGGCCTCATGTTCTCGTTTTTCTTCTGTCTGTGTGTTTATCATTGAATCCATTTTCATCTTCATATCTTGAACAGATTTTTTTATTTCTTTCATCTGGTTGTTTACATTTTCCTGAAAATTTTCCAGTTCCACTCTATGTGCTTCTTTTATGTCTCGCACCTGCTTGGCTGCATCTTCCTGCATCTGATTTCGAATTTTATTTGTTTCCTCCGTTATCATCCTCATTACCAAGGATTTGAGGTCATTTTCTTGTGTTTCCATTGTATTTGAGTTCTCCGGGTTGTTTTCTTTGGGATAGCTGGGAACTGGAGACGCCATGTTGTTTTGGGGTTTTTTTGCGTATGCTTTTGCGCTGTCCTTTAGACATCTTGCCGTCTCTGTTTTTGTTGGGTAACTTCCAGAGTTGGGTGGAGGGAATCTGATGATAGATTCACTTGTTTTCTCATGATTTCCGTAGGCTGGAAGCCCTGATACTTCACTGGTGTGGATGTCAGGAGGTTAGCCCTGTCATTTTGGGCTCTCACAGCCAGTGATCCTCAGCTCCCCTTTGCTGTGGGTCCTGCAATCGTTCTGGGTCTCTGAATGAGCGTTGGTTCAGGCCAAGGTATCCACAGCCTTTTGGTTTCCCTGCCAAGTCCAGCTCAGTTAGTTTCTTAGGGCCTGAACCGTCTGCCACAGCAGGAGAACTGCGACTGCACTGAGCAAGCACCTAGTGTGGAACTGAGCGCTCCACCCAGCCTGCGTCACAGCAGGGAAACTGCGACTGCACTGAGCAAGCACCTAGGATGGAACTGAGCGCTCCTCCCAGCTTGTGTCACAGCAGGAAAACTGCGGCTGCGCTGAGCAAGCGCCTAGGGTAGAACTGAGCGCTCCGCCCAGCTTTCGTCACAGCAGGGAAACTGCGGCTGCGCTGAGCAAGCACCTAGGATGGAACTGAGCGCTCCGCTCAGCTTTCGTCACAGCAGAGAAACTGCGACTGCGCTGAGTAAGCGCCTAGGGTGGAACTGAGCGCTCCGCCCAGCTTGTGTCACAGCAGGAGAACTGCTGGAGCCTAGGGTGGAAGTGAGCACTCGGCCCAGCCTGTGTCACAGCAGGGGAGCTGTGCCTCGGGCAGAATTGCTTGCTGAGCTGAGCCAGCTTCTCCACGGCACAGCTCACTGAGCAAACCCAGGACTCTGGGGCTGAACTGTCTGCTGAGTCCAGTTTGGGTCTCAAGGCACCACGTGACCCAAATCCTGTCCAGAGCCCCCTCTCCCGCAGCAACTCCCACCGTCCACCACACCAATCGCCTCCACTGGAAGGCTCCGAGCTGCAAACCTCAGCCACAGCCGCTGGTGCCGCTGGTGCCGCTGGTGCCGCTGGTGCCGCTGGTGCCGCTGGAGCCGCTGGTGCTGTCTCTGCCGCCGCTGCTCTGATCCGAGAAAGTCCGCGTTCCTCCCGTGTGCAGGGGCAAGCAGGTCCTCCGCACCCTGGTCCCTCCGAACCGTGGAGCACTTCTGCTGCCGTGGTGTGGGGACCTTGATGTTCCTGGCTCAGAAATCTGTGCAGTTCCCTGAATTGTTCACTGGAGCTTTCAAACACGGTCCACACTGCTCGCCGCCATCTTGGATCTCCCAAGATATGCTTTAAAAAAAAAAAAAAACTTAAGACTAAGTTTAACATTTAAGTGCATTTTTCTCTGTGTGTCTGAAACTAATTCACTTTATTTTATAAGATTTATTTTCATGATATGATTATACCGCAGTCAATGTATACATTTGATTTGTTTCCTGTATGGAGCTACTACAAATGATTCTGCAAAAAGCATCCTTGCACGTAGACACTGCACATGTTCACAGGTTTCTCAAGGTGTCCAATTTCTGCGTCACAGGATGGATGTGTATTCTGTTTCACCAGATAACGCCAAGCTGTGTTCCAGGCTGAACTAATCTATACTCCTCTAGCAGTGTACGGGCAGCATCTTCACTGTTCTGTTTTCTTAACATTTTTATCTTCAGACTTGAAATTGCCCACCTAGTGGAAGTCCACATAGTCTTAACCACCACTGTGTAAAGCTGCTATTATTATTTATATACATGTATATTTATATATATTTAGGTTCACAATGGCACTACCATCAGAATTCGACTCAGTTATGCAGCATTGTGGCTCAGTTCTTTGCACTGAACCACATTGTGCCCCACCTCAACTCTCATTTCTGTCCCCATTGGCCCAGGGTACATTTTTTAAGGACAAATGAACAGAGAGCAGAGGGCCATGCACTCTAGGACTTGGTCACTTATTAACTATGCAAACTGAGCAGGTTTGTGACCTCTCTGTGCTTCAAGTGCCTATCAAATGTCAATAATTATGGCGCCCATTTTATAGGATGAGGAGAGAGAGTCACACACAGAGAGAGGAGGGAGAAAAAATAAATTAGCATGAGAGAGAAAGAAAAATTTTTCGAGACAGGGTTTCTCTGTGTAGTCCTGGCTGTCCTGAACTCACTTTGTAGACCAGGCTGGCCTCGAACTCATGGAGATCTACCTGCCTCTGCCTCCCGAGGGCTGGTGTGTGCCACCACACCTGGCTATGAGAGAGAAATTTAATTTAGAACACACACTGAATTCCACCCATGCCAGGCAGATTTTAGTAAGTTTTATTTACCCCCAACTTCCTCTTTTCTTTCAAGCAAACGGCCTTTTCCTCAGCTGTGTCACCTTTTATATGCTGAGCTGCCAAACGCATCTTTGTTTTATATGCACTTATGTAAGTCAGCACTGAGAGCATCTTTGAGAACCCTTGGTAAGCAGGGGGTGTTGTAGTGGATGTAAACATGCTTTTGTTTTGATTCCAAGTGTGGGATGTGAAACTTGTGTAAGGGTGTGCTGTTCCCCCCTCCCCCACTGAAAACAGACTTGCAAGAGAACAGGCGATGTTTGTCCACTGGAAAGGGAACCACCTCTTATAGGGGCATGGTCTTTGCCAACCAATAAACATCCTAGTATGGACTTGGAGAGGACGTGTGTGTGTGTGTATGTCTGTGTGTGTGTGTGTGTGTGTGTGTGTGTGTGTGTGTGTGTACCTAAAACAAGAGGCAGGGCTTTTTGGTCTTGGCTGTTCATTACTCCACTTCCAGATGCTCCTAGAAGGAACAGCTCCAGGGAATGCTTTGAGGTTCTGGGTTCCAGCTGCTGCTCCAGGTTCTGGCTTCCACAGTTGCAGTCACTTTTGCTGAATTGCTGGTTTGCTGTTTAACAGGTCTGCTGGAATCCTGCCAACCAAGCCAGTGGAATAGCTCTAAGGAAGTGAGTCTAAGAAGCTCTATTTCTTCTGTTCCCATTAACCTCTTTTCTCTCCTATCTAGGGTAGATGGGTTGGAAGGGAGGTAAAAGCATTCAAAACCAACAAAACAAACAAGCAAACAAACAAAAGCAAATAAAGTAGGTATGAAAGAGTTCAAAGCCTTCAGGGCCTGGAGTCCCAGCCACTCCACAGTTGAAATAGGAGCATCAAGGCTAGCCTGAGTGCTTCAGTGAGATCCTGCCTCAGCAGAAAACTTCAAAAGGAGGCTGAGAGCGTAGCTTAGTGGTAGAGTACTTACTTGCTTAGCATGCTCAAGGATACGGGTTTAATTCCCAGGTCGTCTATTGCCACAGTGGCTTGATGTCGCCACACAGTTTGAAAGGTTTTTAGAACATGCATGTTATAGTCTGGGAAGTATCAGAAAAACTTTTATCTCACCCAGTTCTCTGTGTATGCTCATTTGAGTGACAAGTTAATGTTTCATCTCCCCTAATAGACTGTTTTCTACTTTTGTTTTGTTTTGTTTGTTTTGTTTTTCACCACAAGGTTTCTCTGTGTAGCCTTGGCTGTCCTGGACTCGCTTTTGTAGACCAGGCTGGCCTCGAACTCACAGTGATCCACCTGCCTCTGCCTTCCAGAGTGCTGGGATAACAGGCAAGCACCACCACGCCCAGCTGACTGTTTCTACTTTTAATCACAGTTGTATTCCTGGACTTCATCTCTAGTAAATACTGTTGGGTAAATGAAGTCATGACTGAGTTTTTAAAAGCAAATCAAGTGACGGGTTTTACTGAAATTGTGTAATATCCAATGCTTTTTTCCAAAAATGCAGCCTTTTTTTTTTTTCTTCTGAAATACTTGAAGCCTGGTTTCAGGTTTTTGGAAGTTAGAATTCTTTCCATTAAGAAATATATTTAAAAAATAATTTTAAAAAACAAAAAATAAAAATATATATTGATAATATTCTGCAGAGACTGGATTTTCTGACATCTACAGCAAAATCTAAGCTGTAATCTGCAATCAAGCATATTGCAGTTTCACATGAAACACAGATGCCCATGAAGGATGTCCTCAAGGACCACAAATAACATGTGTGGCTTCAGGTCAGGCTTACCCGAGGGCTATGGGGCTGTTGATGGTTCTCAGAGATTTCTGGATCATAGGACTGTGGGTGCAAATTGTAGGCTTGAATTTTTTTTTAAGGGTAGAAATTTGAATCCACCGCTCTTTGGTGTTTAATTTCTCTCATTCACACTGTGGTAGGTCTAACTGTATGTCCCTTGATCGCCAGAAAACACAGTACTAGTTGAGAGGACTAGTTTAACAGACCAAGAATCATCCATCTTCTAAGGCTGAGGTCCCAGAGATGTGCAAAGCATGCTCAGAAGATCCAGCACTCACCCTTACTCAGAAAGTAAGATTGGGGATTTACCATTCAATAGAACTAAAAATATGTATTTGTAATTCATTTGGATTAAATTTCTAATTTTTTTTAAAAAAGACTTGTTTAGTTACATCAGCGGTCTAGTCATCTATTGTTAGAGGAAGGCTCTTCTCAGATAGAGAATTAGGTTTTAAAGTTGATTTTTGACGTTCATGTTATGTTAGGAGAGTGGTTTACTGTTCACCCTCTGTGACATTATTTGTTGTTCAGGTCCACAAGGATAGATGAATGTATAGTATAGTGGTTTTTTTTTCCCCCTTCGGAATAAGTGTCACTGTACAGTGAGGATCAGCTTGGTCCAACTTGTACATAGGCTAGGTTGCCAAATGATCCTTTGAATTTGAGTTGTTCACGACCTTAAATATATCTATTTTTTTAAGTAGAGGTGATGTTTTTAAAAAGTTAGGTACCCAGCAGATACCTACAAAAGTCAGTAAAGTGAGTTGCATGCCCTAAGAGGGAAGAGCTCAGCATGTGTTCACCTACCAGCATCCACTTGTTATTCTACCAAAAAGGAAACAATTTGTCTCTGTGTGTTAAATGCACTTGTACATATATGTGAAAATATGTGTGGATACACATACATGCATATGTGTATGCATGTGAAGGTCAGGGGTCAATATTGGGTATCTCCCTCCATCCGGCCTCTCACTGTATCTGGTACCCATCAGTTCAGCTAGCTAGCCCCAGCTCGCTTCTTTCCTCTACCTCCTCAGCTCTGATTACAGCCACGTGCCACCTTACTCAGCTCTTTTCACAAGTGTTGGGGATCTGAACTGGGGTCCTCACAGTTGCATGGTGAGCACTTTACCTTTTGAGTCAGATTCCCCAGACCCATAACCAAGTATTTTTTACATAGTTTCTTGGAATCAAACCCAAGTCCTCGTGTTTTTGTGAGAGTTTTGTCAACTGAATTATCTCCCCAGCCCAAGATTATGATCCGAGGCTTTTTAATCTCTATATGTTCTTCATTCTAAGAGGGCAACAAAATTAAAAGTCAGAGATGAAGCTGGTAGACTTCAGCTTCTGGAACCATCTTAGAGAGAAGGGAGGGAGCTATAGAATAGACACGGTCTCTAACAAGATCGTTAGAAACTTCTAGAAGGTCTCGATATTTACATTACTTTATACTAGTCTACTCATACTGACTATAAAACCATCTGCTCTTGAGAGTCCACAAAGAGTGCGAAAAGTAAAGGTGTGTTTCACTCGAAGGCTAGTAGACGACTCAGGATAAAGGAGCAGGGAGGAGAGCCAGACAGTGCAAGTGGGAAATGTTATCTCTATAACCAGGAAGGAAAGTGGCCATGTGGGCCTCATGCACTCTCAGGAAGGAGGAAACCTGTTCTCTTCATTAGTAACATGAAGATGAGAACAGCTTAACATCTGCTCATCTGAGAGAGCTAGCTCACTGGCAACAAGGAGAGTCCACATCTGGAGAAGAGGAGAGGAGGGAAGGGGAGGGGAGGGAGGGGGAGAGGAAAGGAGGGGGGGAGGAGAGAGAGAAGAAGAGGTGAGAGGAGAGGAGAGGAGAGGAGAGGAGAGGGGAGGGGAGGGAGAGGAGGACGGG